>NW_024063013.1:600000-1004101 GCF_006381635.1 Hibiscus syriacus
GCATTCAATTATTTAAATTCTTAATTCTTTATTGATAATTATTATTTTGGTAAATAGTAAATAAAATTTTTATCCATAGCCAAATATATTTTTTTCCATTCACAGGTCCTCAGATATCAACTGTTCGAATAATGATATTCCCGAACCACCAATTGATTTTGAAAATGACATATGTCTTGAAGAATCTGAGGTGATGAGGAATGTGAGTTAAAATCTGAACTTGTTAAAATAATGGAACAAGAAGATAGACAAATACTGCCCCATAAAGAGAAAACTAAAACAATAAATTTAGGAACAGAGGAGGATAGAAAGGACGTCAAAATTGGCACTTCGCTATCACAAGAAACAAGAGAATATCTTATAAGACTTCTACGAGAATGCAAAGATGTGTTTGCCTGGTCTTATCAGGATATGCCTGGATTGGATACTGACATTATGGTACACAAGCTACCAATAAAATCAGAGTACAAACCTGTTCAAAAAACTTCAAAGGATGAGACCGGACATGCTATTAAAGATAAAGGAAGAAGTAAAAAACAGTTTGATGCTGGTTTCTTACAAGTGGCCAAATACCCTAAATGGGTAGAAATCATAGTGCCAGTCCCAAAGAAAGATGGAAAAGTTTGGATGTGTGTTGACTACCGGGATCTCAATCGAGCGAGCCCCAAAGATAATTTTCCACTCCCACATATCGACACTTTGGTTGACAATACGGTTGGTCATGCTCTTTTCTCCTTCATGAATGGCTTTTCAGGGTACAATCAAATCAAAATGGATCCTGAAGACATGGAGAAGACAACATTCGTGACAATATGGGGCACCTTTTGTTACAAGGTGATGCCCTTTGGACTTAAAAATGACGGGGCAACATATCAAAGAGCCATGGTTACTTTGTTCCATGATATGATGCACAAAGAGATAGAAGTATATGTGGATGATATGATTGCCAAATCATAAACTGAGAAAGAACATGTGAAGGTCTTAAGGAAGTTGTTCCTGAGGTTGAGAAAATATCAGCTCAAACTTAACCCAACCAAGTGCACTTTTGGAGTTACTTCAAGGAAATTATTGGGATAGAGATAGATCCTGATAAAGTTAAAGCAATATTGGAACTACCAACCCCTATAATACAAAAAGAAGTACAAGGGTTTCTAGGGAGATTAAATTATATTGCTAGATTCATCTCTCAGTTAACTGAGAAATGTGATCCAATTTTCCGTTTACTGAAAAAGCAAAACCCAGGAAAGTGGGATGATAGTTGCCAAGAATGTTTTGACAAAATTAACAGTTATTTGACTAATGCCCCAGTATTAATGCCACCAATCCCAAACAAACCATTGATCTTGTACTTGACTGTCTTTGAGAAGTCAATGGGATGTGTACTGGCACAACATGATGAAACTGGAAGAAGAGAACGAGCTATTTACTATCTTAGTAAGAAATTCACTGACTGTGAGACTCGATATTCCTCGATTGAAAAGCTGTGTTGTGCCTTAGTATGGACTACTAAGAGGTTGAGACAGTATTTGTTATATCACACCACATGGTTGATATCAAGGTTGAATCTACTAAAATACCTGATGGAGTCAACGGCTTTAACTGGAAGGATGGTAAGATGGAAAATGTTGCTGTCTGAATTTGATATAGTCTATATGAATCAAAAATCGGTGAAAGGATTTTCTAGCAAGCAGAGCATTAGAAGACTATAAGCCAGTGATGTTTGATTTCCCAAATAAGGACTTAATGAGTATATTCACTATAGAAGAATATGTTTTGAAAGATAAAACTTGGAAAATGAACTTCGATTGTGCCTCGAATGCTGTGGGGCATGGAATTGGGGCAATACTAGTTTCACCAGAAGTAGATCATTATCCTTTTACTAGTAGGCTTGCCTTTGAATGCACAAACAACATGGCAGAATATGAAGCATGTATTATGGGTATTCAAGCTGCAATTGAACGCAAAATTAAAAGCCTGGAAGTATTTGGCGATTATGCTTTAGTTATTTATCAACTTCGCGGGAGTGGATGACTAAAGACTCTAAATTGATGGAATACAAGATCCTGGTGATGGATTTATCAAAGAGTTTGAAGAAATTTCTTTCACTTATCTTCCCCGTGAAGAAAATCAAATGGCAGATGCTTTGGCTACGTTGGCAGCCATGTTTAAGGCTAATAATCAATCTCGAATGATGCCCATTCGAATGAGTATAAGAGAAGTGTCGCTCATTGTTAACATTGAGGAAGAAAATAAAGATAATCTTCCATGGTATATGATATTTCCAGTATGTAAAATATCATGCTTACCCTACCGAAGCAACTGAAAATGATAAACGAACTTTGAGAATATTGGCAATGGGGTATGTCCTCGATGGAGAAATTTTGTACAAGAAAAGTAAAGATCAATTGCTTTTGAGATGTGTGGATAGAATTGAGGCTAAGAGAATGCTTGAAGAAGTTCATGAAGGGTTTGTGGAACACATGCTAATGGATTCACAATTGCTATACATATCATGAGGTTTGATATTATTGGTCTACTATGGAAGGAGAATGCATCAAATTTGCTCGAAGGTGTCATAAATGCCAGATCCATGATAATCAAAAACATTCCTCCTTCACTACTCCATGTAATGACCGCGCCGTGGCCATTTTCAACGTGGGGCATCGATGTCATTGGGGCAATTTCACCAAAAGCTTCAAATGGACATCGTTTTATCTTAGTGACCATTGACTATTTCACCAAATGGGTTGAAGCTGCCTCATATGCTAATGTCACAAAAGGAGCAGCTTGTATATTTTAAAAAAAGAAATCATTTGCAGATATGGAATACCAGAAAGGATCATAACAGATAATGCGTAAAATCTGAATAATGATTTAATGAAGGAAGTCTGTACAAAGTTGAAGATAAAACATCACAAATCGGATCCTTACCCCGAAAATGAATGGGCAGTAGAAGCAGCAAATAAGAATATCAAGAAGATCATCACAAAAGCAACTGAAACATATAAAGATTGGCATGAGAAGTTACCTTTTACGTTGCTTGCTTATCGTACATCTGTTCGTACATCTACTGGGCAACACCATTCTCTTTAGTATATGGGATGGAAGCAGTTTTACCTGTTGAGGTGGAAATCCTTCTTTGAAAGTATTGATGGAATTAAAACTTGATGAGGCTGATTGGTACAAAGTAGATTTGATCAATTAAATTTGATTGAGGAGAAAAGGCTAAAAGTTATTTGTCATGGACAAATGTACCATAAAAGAATGATCGAGCTTATGACAAGAAGGTCAGGCCTCGAGAATTTCTTGAAGGTGATTTAGTGCTAAAAAGATCCTCCCTATGCAAAAAGACTTTCGGGAAGTTGATGTCAAACTGGGAAGGTCCTTATGTTATAAAGAAGGCCTTTTCAAGAGGAGCTTTAGTTTTGACTGAAATGGATGGAGAAGATTTGTCTAATCCTGTGATTTTGATTCAGTCAAGCGATATTACACTTGAAGAAGAAGAAAAAAAAAAAAAAAAAAAGAAAAAAATAAAGGAGGGTTCAAGATAAAAACCTAAAATGGCTGTTTTCAAACCGAAGGTGGATTCGAGTTGAAAATCTATAATGGACGGCTCAAATATTCAAGATTTGAGATGACAGATTCCCTCGAAAGCATAACAGTTCAGGGAAAATTCTCATACTCACACATCTTTTATATGATCTGAATCTTCGAGACACATGTCAACTTTCAGAAAGATTTGGATGAGGAAATATAATGATTCAACATTTGATATCCATGTATTTATTCCTTTGTTCTTCTATAATGTTTACTTGTTTCTTATTCTAAAGGATTATACTTTTTTCATTGCTCTTTTAAATGAAATTTTGAGTTTGATTCATTATTCATTACATACAATCATCAAAACAGTGATCAATAACAACATTGTTTATTATGCTTTACACTAAAAAGTGTCAGAGTATAGGGATTTCAAAACAGGTGTTTATCGGAGAGCACATACAAAAATATGATCATTGAGAAAGAAAGGTTAAATTGAGTAAATCAGTTTTAACCTAATCTTACCTTTCCAACCAAAGAAGTCCCAATTTGAAGAAGAACAACAAGAGAAGTCATTCATTCTGATTGAATTTCTCAGAAAATCAACTAGTGACCAAAGAATCAAAAAGCAAGCTAAACTTTCTCGGGTGGATCATAAATTCAAGTTCATGAACGAGAGGTTAAGAAAGTAATTCACAGTCATAACATAAACATTGGAAAAAAGCATAAACTTCATGTGTTATGATCAAAGAGCATGAGAAAGCCCAATTGCCAGTCTCGATTTACGCATAACCCTTTAAACATGCATGACAACTTACATACATTTAGATCATCTTTAGGGCATGAAATCATGGCATATGACATTTTTTACAGATCTTCAAGACCTATATCATCATTTAATCAATGAATCAATCATCATCAGCTATGACCAGATCTCTTCATCACGTAGGAGTCGTGTCAACTCTATATAACCAAGATTCATCATAGTATAAGCAGTGACGACCAACTTTCCTCATAGCGTAGGAAATATATTACCCCAGATAACCAGCTGTCCTCATCACGTAGGAACCGTGTTATCACCTTTAGATGGCCAGAACTCTTCATCACGTATGAGTCGTGTCATCACCCGACCTGAACTCCTCATCATGTAGGAGTTGTGTCAACTTTTGATAACCAGCTGTTCTCATCACGTAGGAACCGTGTTATCACCCGACCTGAACTCCTCATCATGTAGGAGTTGTGTCAACCTTTGATAACCAGCCGTCCTCATCACTTAGAAACCATGTTATCACTTTTGATGGCTAGAACTCTTTATCACGTATGAGTCGTATCATCACCCGACCTGAACTCCTCATCATAAAGGAGTTGTGTCAATCTTTAAACACCAGAATTCTTCATCGCGAATGAGCAACGTCGTTTTCAACTATCAAATTTCAAAGAAAAAAGGAGAGCCAGACAAAACGTATTGTCTTGTCGTCTTTGCCCTATTCTTGTTAACACAAGAATGCGTAAAGAAGGGCAACTGTAGACATCCGTTTTTGTCTGGGTTTTTAGTAATAATTATTATTATTTATTATTATTATTATCATTGGTCTTAATTATTATTAATGATATTAATGTATTTTACAGGCCACCAAATCCAACAGATCTAGCCAAATTACAAAACTAGATTACAAGTTACACAGGAAAATACAACCATGCCCAAGACCTGGATGACCCAAATTGGCTCGTTTGATAACCCTAAAACCAATTAGGGTTTCCTTTTTAGCTGTTAGCGCTGCCTCATTTTATCCCTTGGATATGGACCCATCCAACGGTCCAGATCGCTCAAGGGATAGGTTTGGAACCCTAAAATATATTCAGCCACCGACTTCTCAATTCATAGTCACCGCTTAAGCTGAATTCTTCTCCCCGCATGTATGAGCTATCGTCGAATACTCCCAGCCGTCGTCGAGCAAGCAAAACCGTTGCGCCATCGTCGAGCCGATTTTCACAAATCATCCACAGTGATAGATTACCTACTTCAATCACCAAAGTCAAGAAAATTAATGATTTCACCTAAACCTTTCATTTTCATACCAAACGCAACGAAATTTCATATACAAACATGGAGATTCGGTGAAGATATCATTAATAAATCAAGGAAAAATCAAAAAATGGGGGAAAATCCATTAGAACTGAAAAATCAAAGGAAGAAACTAAAAAAAGGAAAAAAAATAGAGGAAAGTACACGAAAAACAGAAATAAAAAAACAACGAGAAAGGATTTCGAAAACATACCTTTGAGAAGGATTCGGCCCTTGATTGTTTATTTGGAGCCTCATATGCCATTGTTGAAGGTAAAGGAACTATCTTTGTGGGGTTTGGGTAATTTTTGTGGGTAATGAGTTTAGAAAACTGGGTTACGAGGTCTAGTTGAGGGTTTTGGTACCCCGAGGCCACCGATTTATAGTGGCGGGGGCTTAGGTTTGGCACTGGCGGCGGCATGCTTGGGAGAGAAGCACTTCTCTCTTTGCTCTCTCTAGGAAACGACTGAGGGAAATAATAACAAATGAAACAAGGGTTTCAAATAACCCTTGAAGCTGAATATATTTTAGCTGCTAAACGACGTAGTATGAGAGGGGAAGGGTTCATCGTGTTCACGTTTGGGGTTAATTACAGAGATTGTCATTGTGATTTTCTAATTTCACATGCATGTGCTTTAATATAAAAAGGGTAATTTCAGCGTTAATCCTTATAGTTTTGTAATATCACCCTTATTTTTAGGTATATTATATGTTTTGATCCTTCACTTGTTGTAATATCATCTGTGTTTTTTTAATGGTTGTGGTTAATTACTTTTTAAGTCCCTTCTCATTTGTAAATGTTTGTTTTAATTATTAATGTAACTTTGAACTATTTTGGTCCTTTACTTTTCAAGCATGTACATTTAAGTCACTAAGTATATTGGTTATGCGATATTTGTTAATTTTTAAATTTGGCATTGTGTTTATTGTTTATTTTGATTTAGTCATTATGTAATATAAATACATCTAGGTATAATTACTATGTAATCCTTTTATGTTTTTATTTTATTACTTATTAGTACTAAAATGTTGTTAAAAGCTTTTAAAAAAGGACAACTAAAATTAATTGAATATTGATTCCATGAAACCAAAGTCAGCTTGTCAGCACACTCTTCCATGCATTGCTTTGTTTTTTGTTAATTATTTCGTTACACCTTCATCTTATTGAAACTCAAAATGTCAAAATTCAACTAATCTTATCCTTATTTTCGCGTCCTATCACATAGCCTTTACTGTTAAGATTAATTTAAACCTTAATATTATTCATGGGTATTTTAGTTTCCAGTACATGTAGTTTTTCATTCATATGATATAGGTTCTGATTTATTGATATTTATTATTTAGTTTTTTTAAGTTGCTTGTATTAAATTGGTCACTCAGTTATATGTACTTTTGTATTATTAATATCACATAGTTTCTTTAATCACCATAGTTTTAATATATAAAAATAAAAAGGAAATTTAATTGTGAGGAAAATTTACGATGTGTCTTTTCAAAAAATTTGTCTCATAAATGCTTGTTTTGTATTCAATAATTTTAATTATTTTACGTTTATTTATTTCAAGTTTTTTTCTACGCTTTTCATTATTATGTTGTTTTATTTTATATTTCCAAATTTTACGAAATAATGTTTTATGAGGATCTATAGGAAAGTCTCCTAACTATAAAGGAAATTCTTTCTCGAAATTATTCATATTTTTTTAAAATTTAAATAAATAAAAGGATCGTAATTTAAATATATTTACGAGTTTATAATTCTCAATATTTAAACAACGTAAAATCGTTTAGGTACCAAAATTTGGGCGCTATGGGGTGCTAATTCTTCCCCACGCGTAATCGACTCCCTAACTCTTAAAAACTAAATCTCTGATAAACGCAAACCAATTTTTGTCTTAAAAAATGATTTTTCTTAAAATTGTTTTTAAAAAAAAATGTTTTTAGGTATTCGACCTACCTAAACCAAAGGTCGATGGCGACTCTATCCAAATTAATCCAAAATCACCGAATTCAAAAATAAAGTCGTAAATGTTTTTAAAACAATAAATATTATTTTTTCTAAAAATGGTTATGACAAAGTTAAAAAGTTTGAAGCAAGTTTAAGTTTTGTAACTGCAAATCTTTGGCTAAAGTGTTGAATGGTCTCCATTGTTTTGAAATGGAGAAGTTGGATGTAGTAGTCTCACTTCTAAGAAGTCAAGCACATGTATGATGGATTAAGGTGATAAAAAGAGTAAACGTGTTCCTTATTGGGATTTTTTGAAGTAATTATTATAAGTTTTTAAGTCCTAATAGATTGAATAAAATCAAAGAATGACCTGAAGTAGAATTTTGATGAAGGGTTTAAATTTTCAGAAATAAGATATTGGTGATATGGTAGAAATTATAATATATGTTCGAGTTATGATTGAGTGAAGGGGAAAAGTTATTTTGAGTTTGAAATCTATTGTAATTATTTGATTATTCAAAAGATTCATGGAGAAACTCTCTAAGATCCCTCCCCCATTAAGCAAGTTATTAGTAATAAGGAACTATTTATTTGGATTGGTAAGACATAAGAAAATGCAATGTATGTAATACTAAGATTAGCTGGAAATTAATAGTTGGAAAAGTAAGTCGAAGAAATAAGTGCAGTGTAGTAAAGGATATTTGAAAATGATTCCAAAGTAGTACAGAAATAAAGCAAGTGAATTTTTTTCGAGGTAAGAGAAATTTATTTCAAAAAGGAGCGAGGAAGGATTAATCGATAAGAAATTAGGTTTAAAAATAAATTTTGTGAAATGGATTAGAAGATCCTTTAAAAATTGTGCAAATTGAAATAGAAAAAGTATTTTAAATGGTTAGGTAAGTATTTGAATCTAGTCCTTGATGAATCAAGCAGAAAAAAATGCAAGTATAAGGAATGATAAAAATAAGGTTATGTACAAGTAGTGTAGACTATCAAAGTTAGGAAGGTGCAATAAAATAGGCAAGCAATAATGAGTACAAGTAGTACAATGATGTTTCTCATTTGATATGATAAGGATATTGGAGTATGAAGAAAAATAGATAACCTATGTTACAAGGAAGTTTTTGAATTAAGAAGGAAAATTTTCTGAGTTATGAGTAAAAGTTAGCAAATATTGTAACTTGCTTTAAGATGATGACAAAATATTGGATCAACTGCATTGGAGATAAAGAAGTGAAACTTGAAAGGTTGATCAAATTACAATGTCAAAAGTAAGACAAAGAAAAAGGTTAGGACTTTTAAAGATTATAAGAAAGTTCTAGAAATTGATATGTTATGTTGATTTGTGTTGGAAGAAGAAAATAGCACCAGGAATGCAAAAGTAGAGTTCAAGTTTATTTTGTTAGAATAAAGGATGAATATATAAGTACATGTTAAGGATAGAACAGGAAATCAAGGAAAATGGGGGAGTATAGGATATATTAAGGTAATAATGAAATAAGAATGTATTGTCACTCTGGAAGGAAATAAAGACATAAAAAATTCAAATGAATGGTTTAGAGGAGTAATTATGACAAGGGTTATAAAGCGGTATAGTCTAAAAGTTTAGCATGTTGGTAAATTGAAAATAAGGTAAATTGAAAATCTGTGGAATGAGAGTAAATAGTTTTCAATTCTATGTGGAAATGGAAAAGAGTTATTATGAATTTTGTATCAAGTTTGCTTTTAAGACTCGGTAAAAAAGACTCAATTTGGGTAATGGTGGAGAAGTTAACAAAGACCATACATTTCATTCCTATTCGAACTAAATTTTATCAATGGATAAGTATGTGGAACTATACATCAAGGATATAATAGATTACATGGAGTGCCATATTTAATTGTATCTGATGGGATGTAAGGTTTATTTAAATATTTTGGAATTATTTGAGCAAGGCCTTTGGAACTCTATCTAATTTTGGCACTATTTTCCATCCGTAGTTAAATGGTTGGTCCAATCAGTTATTCAGATTTTAAAAGTTATGTTAAGGCATGTGTGATCGAGTTTAAAAGATCAGGAGAAAATTTGTATGCTAAATTAATCAAGTATAAGTGTGGATTTTCTAAGGTTGTATAGACTCAGCTAAGAGAATAAGGATATGTATATTAAGGAAGCTTTAAATATAGTCGAATGAAATTCCAAAGAATGATAAGAATATAGTCAATGATTATATTTTATCTGACCAAGTTATTGAGGATAGACATATTATTTAATTAGATGGATAAGTGTCAAGAAAATGTTAAGATATACAAAGAATATTGACATAAGTTCCAAGGTTATATGATTAGAATCTGGAAAAAAAATGTTTGTACAAGAGGAAAAGTTCTAGTTATACTGCAAAGTAATCAGACAATTAAGTAAGAAATATCTTAATCCCGATCTCGAGTTGGTAATACTTGTAGATATTTATTGTGAGAATACCCCTATCTACGTGATGAATTACGTTATATCTATAAGGATCTCAAAAGTCAAAGCGATGTGTTGAATCGTAAAAGTGAAAAGTCAGGAAAGGGATTGAAATTCTTCAAAAATGAGGACGTGTTTATTCAATTTAAACATGAAAAGTTAATGTGATAGCTGATATGAAAAAGCTAAAAGATAATTTCTATTTTGGGAAGTGTTGAATATGTGATCGTCTTTAAAAGAAAGATGAATTTTAGTGCTTGTCAAAGATATAATAAGTAGGAAAAAGGAGAAATTAGAGACTTAAAGTCTAATGAATGTTTATATGCCATGGAAAAAGTTATCATCGAGTTTGTTTTTAAGCGAGTGACACATGTCAGCAAGTTTAAGAAATGTATCAAGATAACTTTAACTGGAGTTTTACGTAGAAGAAAATGTCGGGCATCATTAAGTTGATTCAAATTAAAAGATTGAGACTTAGTGCGGCCAAACCTGATCAAAGAAGTTGGAAAAAAAAGTAAATATTATTTAAGATAATCTTAAGATAGCTGATGATCAACAAAGGTCCTACACGGATATGAAGAGAAAGGAAATTGAATTTTCAGGAACGTGATAAAGTGTTTTCTTAATAGTCTCGTTTTGGAAGAAAATTTTCTGTTTTAGACGCAATGAAAGCTCAATTCTAGATTCATTTGACTTTATAAAATCTTACTAAGAATTGGATCAATAACCTATTAGTGATCGTTGTTACCATAATAGAAAATATTCACAATGTCTTTAATGTTTCCAGGCTCAGGAGATAGCAATCAAATCCTTCCCACATCTTAGCACTGAAAGAAATAGAAGCTTAATCAGACCTAACCTATAAGGAAGAACCCGTGCAGATTTTAGTCTATGAAGTCACAACTAAGAAATTAGATGATTCTGTTAGTTAAAGTTCTTTGGAAAATAACAAGTGGAAGAGGTAACATGAAAGCGTGAAGAGAACATAAGGAGACAAGTTTCTCGTCTCTTGGTATATTGAAAATTGGAGGACGAATTTACCCCAAACTTCGAGTCAGTGACTAAAATGTAAGGATTTAAAATTTATGGTTCAATTTGAATAAATTAAAAGGTTTAAGGACTGATTTGGGAAATTATTATATTGGATTTATTATCAAAGATGGAAAGATGGAAGGGCATTATGGTCTTTTAGCAGGAAAAGAATTTAAAATTCATTTTAAAGGGTTATATATAACATGTGGGGAAATAGTGGAAAAGAAAAAAGAAAAGTTTAGAAGCTTGGCTTTCTCTTCTTCTCTTCCACCGTATGCTTCCATGTCTAAGGTGAGTTAATTGAATTTTGTTGATTCTTGAATTTTGAATTTGGTTTTTAATCCTTGGGTGGTATAAAAGCTTAAGAAAGCTTAAAGGTGACTATAAACTATGAGATTGATGAGTTATTGATAAATTAGTAAAATGGGTTTTTAAAGGAATTGATGAAATTTGAGTGGTTATTGGATTTTAAAGGTATATTTGACTTGTCAAGAGTGGAAAAAAGGAATTTAAAGTGTTAGAAAGTATTGGAAATATAGTTGAAAAATTGGTATGATTTTTAGTTTCAAGAGTTTTATGGAGAAATTATGGTGTTAAAGAGGTTTTAATGGATATAGATTAGTGGTAATAAGTGTAAATGAGTTTAAAGGCATGAATGGAGTTTAAAGTAGGATATTTAATTGAATTTGGGTAAATTTTTGAAGTTAAATAGATAAATTCTAGGTAAGAGTATCGGTACTGGAAGAACAATACCTATACTATATGGTTAAATTAAAGGATTGAGTATGAATTCGATGAACAGTATCGATACCAATTGAAGTAGTATTGATACGGATGTGGAGGTATCGGTACCAAGAGGAAGGTATTGATATTATAGTTTCCAGAATGCTACAATGGTATAGGTACTGAAGTGGGTATCGATACCATATAAGTGAAACTGTAGGTTAAGTACTTATACTATTCAGTTGGAATGTTAAGTAAGTGTTTCATTTCGCTTAAATAAAAGTTAATTGCTCATATGTTATTTGAGTTCTGATATTCATATGGGTCATGCTATGTGTAGATTTGATCGAAAGCAAGTGTTGAACAAATGAACATGTAAAGTCATAAGGTACAGTGTAAAGGATGTCTGCTTAGGACTTAAGTGAGGCAAATGTGAGTGCATTTTATTTATGTTTTCAAGTATATAATGAGGAAGACTTGCGATGAGTCAACCTCAGAGGATTTGGAAAGAAAGTGTTTTCAAATTGATTTATATATATATATATATATATATATATTATATTGTTTTGCTAAATGATTCTTTGAATAAATTTGGGCATGAATTTCCCAATCTATTTTTATATTATAATTTTGTTTTAGTATGTGTGAAATATTTTAATTACATTGTTTATATGAATGATTTCTATAGAGAACAATAAATGATGTGGAATTAAGTCAAGGTATGAACATATGTTATATGTGAAATGAAATACTATGAGAATAAGTTCCATGTGAATAAATGTTAAACTTGAACAATGCTATGTAAAATTTGTTCTAAGTGAAAATGTACTCTACGTGAATAAAACACACTCTGAATAATAAGATGAAAAATAATTATAAAGATAAAGCCCAAGGTATATGTATGAGAATTAGAGGTACAGTTGGCATGCCAAGAGTTGTGGGTTTTATGTGGTCATTTTGGACAAATATGTGGCACTTCGGTGAAAATTATACGAGTAGTGGTGACTGTATTAGTGCACAACCTCAATATACTCAAATACCTAAAGTTCTCAGTAGTATGCATTGGGCTATTAAAACAAAGGGATATAAACTTAACAATGTGTAAAAGCATACTTTCTTGTCATAAAATGGAAATTGAATTCATTATGAAATGTTTTCTACGAGATGAATAAATAATTATTTTATAATGCTTTGTTATACTCGTATATGCCTCACTAAGTCATAGACTTAGTGTGTGATTGCTTTCACATGTAGGTCCAAAGAGATTCAACGACTAAGCCGAGTAAGAAAGGGAAGGACATCATATTTGCGAAGATAATTAGATCAGAGAGATTTTGAATTGTATGTGTTTTTCTAGTTGAAATGTTGTTGGCATGTACTAATAAGGTTTTAAATTGTAGATGCTCTGATATATTTTGTAAATATGTTTTCATTTTTCAATAAAATTAAAATTTTAGTCAAACTTTCAAAGGGTCAAAGAGTTGAAAAGTCAATGTGACACCTCAGATTCGTATTGGGTCGGGTACGGGTAGGGGGTGTTACAATTAATCAAGAAAAACATGCTTCATCATATATACACATGATTTTGCATATTTGCATCAAACATTCATCATCACATTGCAATAAAGAAAGGTTTTTCCCTTCTCATAAGGATACTTTTTTAATTGCTTTTGAGAAATTAATTTAATCTTTTTCAAGATTGTTTGTCTAGAAACATCAATCTAGTAATTCTTAAGACCGTTTTTCCTAAAAAAATTCATTTCATTTTGTTGAACTATATTTTGATATAACAATTTATGGCAAAATATTTTTGGACTTGAATTGAATTTATTCAAAGTTTTCAAAAATAATTCAAAGTTCATTTAAGTTGGAATTAAGCAAAAAAAAATTTAATGAATAGTATTGTATTGTATGAACAGTATCGATATTGTATGAATAGTATTGATACTGTGTGAACAATGATGAACAATACCTATACTCAAAAACATAGAATACAAAATGAGTATCGATACTGCTACAGTAGTATAGATACTGTTATAGTAATATCAAGTCCAACGGTCAAAAATTCAAATATTACAAAGGTAGTACCGATACTCATTGAAGGAGTATCGATACTACATGTTTTGGGTAGTTTTATTTTGCAGAAAATGAATCTCCAACGGCTCCAAAATATCCCTAACGGCTATATACGACTTCAAACTCATTCCAACCTATAAAAACAAGCTGAGGACACTTGAAGAAGTAAGATAACACCTATCCAAGCAATCAAACACAGGAGAAGAGTTTTTCATTCTTATTTTTCTATTCTCTTGTAAATATTTGTTCTTGTGAGCTTAATTCTTGTAAATACCTACCTTATAGAGGTTTTCTTGTTTATATTTCCTTTCATTGTAAAGGGTTTTAGTTCTAGCTAAGCCTGCTAAAAGCTAGGGAAAGGTTCTAGATTAGCCTGTGAAAAACTAGGGAGTTTGTAAAGGTTATCTCTTTGTCCTTGAAAAAGAACGAACAAATTAGTGAATTTCTTTGAAAATTCTTGGTGAGGAGCTAAGGTCATGGATGTAGACTTGGTTGAGAAGTAGAACCAATATTAATTGCTATACAAATTTCTATTTTTCAATCTCCTTACTCCCTAAACACAAAAAATAACTCGACCCCTCTTGGCAAACCCCTTCAGTTGTTGATTTGAGCTTCCACAAATCTCAAAAATTGGCATCAGAGTTTAACTCATTAAAAGGTTGAACGACATTGAGACGATCCTCGAAGAAGATCTACCAATTTCTGAAACAACCGAGAAGATGGCTTCCACCTCCGGCTTGTTCAACATGGAAGACTCACTACCAACCGACAAGTCTCCTTACTTCAATGGAGCCAACTACCTTCATTGGAAGAAATGAATGAAGTTATTTATCCAAGCCAATGATCTTGATGCATGGGAGATGATCGAGAGCGGATACTCTTCTCCAAAGAAGAATGAGAAGAAGTGGAGTGACCAAGAATGGAAGAAAGCTCAACTTAACGCCAAGGCCATGTTCGAATGCCAAGGAGCTTTGGAATAAGCTCGAGGAAATCCATGGAAACAAGAAAGAAGAACCAACAAAGGTAGTGTCTTTAATGGCTCGTGAAGAGCCCGAGGTATCTTCTAAATCAAATGAATTTAATTCATATTCTTTTGATGAGTTACAAGATGCTTATAATAAGTTCTATTTGGAATTTGAGACCATGAATTCCAAATATACGAAATTAATTTCAAAACTCAAAATTAAAAATAAGTCGATTTTGAAAGCAAAAGTTGATTTTGAAAATCAAAATGAAATTTTGAAAAATGATTTAGAGCTTTCAAAAATCAAAATAAATGATTTATAAAAAGAAAATTTTGGTTTAAAAGTTAAGCTTGAAAGTTTAACAAAAGAAAAAGAATTAATTTCTAAAAACAACTTATTATGTTTAAAAATGGAAAAATGTTCACATTACCATTATCATGGTCATAAGGAACATACTTGTCCTTTGAAGAAAGGAAAACGTTTTAAAATTAGACAAGTATGGGTTCCTAAGGGAACAAGGGCATTGAAACTAACGTCCAAGGATCCAAAGCAATTTGGATACCAAAATCGAAATAAATGTCTCTTGTAGGTGTGTGAGAACAATGGTGATAAAAGTGAAGATATTCAAATGCTCCGGCCACATATGAAAAAGGAATAGCTTAATGCTTTTGATTTTGATTATTTGGTTTCTCATTTGGATTTATGCATGCATGAGTCTTTGGTTTTAAATGATTATGTTTTGATTATCATCTCATGTATGTTAAAAAGATGTTATGATGAACATTTTTAATTTTTAATGATTTTTTCATAATTTTTAGTTCATCATAATGAATTTTGGTCAAAATTGGTTTTAAATGAAAATGATGTCGAAACGATTTTTTCCTTAAAAGCGAGATTTTGAAAACCACATCATTTTTTAATTTTTCGCTTAATTTCAAGGATGAGATTTTGAAAACCGCATCATTTTTTAATTTTCCGCTTAATTGATTGATTTTAATTAAAAAGTAAATGCAATTTTAGAAAACCTCGTTTCGAAAATTTGAAAATTCCTTAGAAAACATACGGTTCAGGGAGTCGCCACCAATATTTGATTAGGGTGTGATTGGGCACCCAAAAACGTTTTTTTCATTTTAAATAAAAATTAATTTTAATTAAAAACAAAAAATTGAGGTCTGCATTACCAGAAAATGAGTTCGGGAGTCGATTACGCGTGAGGAAGGATTAGCACCCCCACAGCGCCCTAAATCGGTAGCTAGTCGATTAATTAATGTTTGTGCAATGAAATTTACAAGTTCGACTTTAATTTGATTTATGATCCCTTAAAACAATAAAAATATATAACATTCAACATCACCAAAATAATTAAATTAAAATTACCAAGCCATTAGAAAGATAAATAATATTTGATTATTTAAAAATATTGAGACCAGATCTTTAGGTGAGTTCTAATGACATTTTCTGAACAAATTTAAATAGCCAAACATTTATTTTTCTTTCACTCCCAAATTTTAAAGTGATGAATCCAAATTTTGGGTGTCACTGATGGGATACACTTTTAATTTAAAATCATCTAAAACGACTCTCTAGTGAGTTAAGAGAAGTCATTTATACAATTTTAAATTAAAAGGATATTACCCTTAATCCAATTATTTAATTAGGTTGAGTCATACACATGAGGCTAACATGCAAATATTAATTAAAAAATGATTATCTACTTAATAAATAAAAAAAACCAAACAATATACCATCTTAATACAAAAATTATTTACATGTACTTTGTAATTATAAACTATATATATATTTACGATTGAACTAACAAATGATCAAGGTCACATACATACAAATAAAAATCCAATATAAGAATGTTTAAAATAAGAATATAAATAGATACGCGGCAATGGGCATTGTATTATGACTTCAAATTATAATACCTTGTAAAAAATAAACAAATAAATAAATAAAAATGGTGCGCATATATACATAGGAACAGAGGCATATACTATGTATGCATATTATAAGCAAACATAGAAAAGGGAACATAAGGCTCATTATACCATTCGTAATTATATAAATATATATATATATATATATATTTAAATAAAACTAGCACATGGATACATAATTATTTCCATAAACATGACAGTAAATTATACAAATATACGTAGGGTCAAGAAGTAACTAAATAACAGGCTTAATATACGAAATCCAAAACGTAACAAACATGTACACTGGGTCAAAATGAAACACACAAGGAACTAAAGGCCAAAATCTAAAATTACAAGTCTAAAAAGACTAAAATATATTACTATAAAAATGAGAGGAGTACATACATGATAAGTCTATAAAAAACTTCTAACCCATGTTAACCCAACACGGACACATGGACAAAACAAACCATAGTTAGACTTTTTATGATTATTATTATTTTAAGAAAATATTAAGTTTAAGTTGTTTTCCTCTTCACTCTCTTATCTCTGTTTTTTTTATTTCTCAATCTCTCCCCTAATCTTTCGAATAACGTTCATGTTCCAAGGAACACACTGCTCACCGACGCTCAGCGGACCACCATACGATGGTGGCACTCCTTACCTCAACCGCCACAGGTCTTGATCGCCTAAGGTAACAAAGCTAAATCTATCTCTTTCATTTTTATTTCTTGCTTGGTTCGAATGATAAAAAAAATTGATATTTGATTCTTCAAAAATAAAGGAAAATGGTAAAAAAAAATGTGCATTACTCTCTGTGTTAAAATGAAAGGGAAAGCTCTATTTTCCAATTTCATTCATTTAGAAACAAGCACACAAATACTGTTAGCACACTAGGACCCGTAAAAAAAATTAGGAAATGCCTCAAAGATAACATTTATTACTTTGGAAAATGATAGAGAATTACACTTGTTACAATGCTTTTCTTTCTCTATGTTGATGAAATCCCCTTTTTGTTGATAATCGAACCCCTATTTTGCTAATAATCGACCCCCTGTTAGTGAAATTTGTTTTTTCTCCCTCCTCCTCTTCGAATGGTCACCAAGTCCTCCCTTTATTTCCTTCATTCCACTGAAAGTCTTTTTTCCTTTTTCTTTAATTTCCTTGCATTTGGTGAAATTTTGATGGGTTTAGGTTTGGGTAGGTGGAATTTGTTTTTGACTTTGGCATGTGACTTGTTTATGGGTGCAGATTCAATTGGTGGCATGATTGGCGGCCTCATTCACGCAGATGGGAGCAGTAGTGAATCATACACATTTCTTGTGGCTAGCGGGTCGGATCTTGTAACCGGATCTGGATCCTGGATCCGAGTCTTGGGCTTGAACCATCTTGTAATTGGGTTGATATTTGTAACTAGGTTTTGGGCCTATAAACTATAATATATAACATTAATAATAGTAAGAATAATAATAATAATGTATTATAATATAATAGTTATAATAATAATAATATAATAATAATAATAATAATATAATTTTAATATAATATTTATAACCCGAACAAAAACGAGTGTCTACAAATGATATTTCTCTAACAATTGATATCAATTTTTCAAATGTTTTGATTTTATAACTTTTAATTTTTGACCTAAATTTGAATGTTTATGCATGTGGTTTAAATGAAAATGATATCTCTCTAACAATTGATATAAATTTTTTCAAATGCATAACATTTTTGGAAGACTTTATGCATATGCACTTAATTTTAACAATTGGTATTGTATAAAGTATTTTATACTTGGATATATTGAATTTCATGTGCAACTAACATGTTTGTTATTCTTTGTTGAAATTCAATTTTTTTTAAGTGTTAAGATCTTAAAGATAAATTTTGTTTGGAATTCACTTTTTAAGGGGGGCTTTGATTTTTCAAATGATTTTTTTAATGTCAAATTTACGACTTACTCTCCAATGTTATTTTAGAACTTTAAAGATTGAATTATTTTTTATATAACAAAAAGGGAGAGAAGTATTGGTTTGAAAAAATAAATTTCTTAATGAAAAATGGGGAGCTTAACATTATCATATATTTTCCAACAATTGGTAACAATTGATATCTTTTTCATTAAACATTTTTATTATTTGCCAAAAACAATTTTTCAAATGTTTTGTTATATCAAAAAGGGGGAGATTGTTGAACTATATTATGATATAACAATTTATGACAAAATGTTTTTGGACTTGAATTGAATTTATTCAAAGTTTTCAAAGTTTTCAAAAATAATTTAAAGTCCATTTAAGTTGGAATTGAGCACAATTTTTTTTATGAATAGTAATGTACTATATGAATAGTATCGATACTGTATGAACAATATCGATATTTGTGTGAACAATGATGAACAATACTGATACTCAAAAACATCGAATACAAAATGACTAACGATACTACTATAGTAGTACCAATACTGCTACAGTAATATCAAATCCAACGGTCAAAAATTCAAATACTACAAAGGTAGTACCGATACTCATTGAAGGAGTACCTATACTACATGTTCCGGGCAGTTTTATTTTGCAGAAAATGAATCCCCAACGGCTATATACGACTTCAAACTTATTATAACCTATAAAAACAAGCTGGGGACACTTGAAGAAGTAAGAGAACACCTATCCAAGCAATCAAACACAAGAGAAGAGTTTTTTATTCTTATTTTTCTATTCTCTTGTAAATATTTGTTCTTGTGAGCTTAATTCTTGAAAACACCTATCTTAGACAGGTTTTCTTGTTTACATTTTCTTTCATTGTAAAGGGGTTTTGGTTCTAGCTAAGCATGCTAAAAGTTAGGAAAAGGTTCTAGTTTAGCCCGTGAAAAACTAGAGACTTTGTAAAGGTTATCTCTTTGTCATTGAAAAAGAAAGAACAAATTAGTGAATTTGTTGGAAAATCCTTGCTGAGGAGCTAAGGTAGTGGATGTATACTTGGTTGAGAAGTTGAACCACTATAAATCACTGTGCAATTTTCTATATTTCAATCTTCTTACTCCCTAAACACAAAAACTAACCCGACCCCTCTTGGCAAACCCCTTCGATTATTGATTCGAGCTTCCGTAAATCCCAACACATTTTCTCTCAAAGGAGAAAAAAAAAGGTCATTTTTCTCCTCTCCTGAGGATATCATCTAATTTTCCTACCTCAAGATCATTTTCTCCTCTCATGAGGTCAAATTCAAAAGGGTCATTTTTATCAAAATAAAAATCAAGTCAAATACATGAAATCAAATCCATAAAAACATTCAAGATAAGCATTCATAAATTCATTATTTTGGTCTTTCAGGAAATAAAAGTTTGGTGATGACTAGATGTCCTCAACACGTAGGACTAATTTCATCCACATATTTGTCATCCTCAAGTGAACGATCAGATCTTCTAAGGGCATTTCCTCAACATGCAGGAGCAGACTGTCTGTCACCTTGGAGATTTTTTCTTTCTGAATAAAGTTTTGTCTTGTTTAAGACAGTTTTTCTTGAAACAAATTTGTTCTCACTTTAGATTATTTTCCTAAAAACAAATTTCGTCTCGTTTGAGATAATTTCTTTTGAAACATAAGCCTTTGAGATCGTTTCTCTCAAAACAGTTTCGTCTCGCTTGAGACAGTTTTCCCTCGAAACACAAATTTTGAAATTATTTCACTTTAAACAAAATTGATCTCACTTGAGATATTTTTCCTAAAAACAAATTTTGTCTCGCTTGATACAATTTCTCTTGAAATAGAAACCTTTTTTATTGTTTCTCTCGAAACAAAATTTTGTCTCTCTTGAGACAATTTCTCTTGAGAAATAAACCTTTGAGATTGTTTCTCTCAAAACAAAGTTTTGTCTCGCTTGAGACAGTTTCTCTTGAAAGATAAACCTTTGAGATTGTTTCTCTCGAAACAAATTTTGTCTCGTTTGAAGCATTTTCTCCTGAAACATAAACCTTTGAGATTGTTTCTCTCAAAACAAATTGTCTCGCTTGAGACAATTTCTCTTAAAACATAAACCTTTGAGATTGTTCCTCTCAAAGCAAAATTTTGTCAATTTCTTTTGAAATATAAACTTTTGAGATTGTTTCTCTTGAAACAAAGTTTCGTCTCGCTTGATACAGTTTTCCCTTAAAACGTAAATTTTGAAATGTTTCACTCGAAACAAAATTTTATATCACACGAGATCACTTCTCTTGATACAAGTTTATTTCCACTCAATTATTTTTGTTCAAATATTTGACAGGAATTCAATGTTAGTAAAGACTCTGTTTCACAACTCCATATCGAAGAAGAAGATTCCATTTAAAGTCAATCATTAGCCACCGACCAGATCTCCTCAACGTGTAGAAGCAGTGTCATCCTCAAATAACCAAACTTCCTCATCATGTAGGAACTGTTTTGTCTCCAAATTATCCCTAAATAAGGCTAGATATCCTCATCATATAAGAACAATGTTGTCCACTGACCAGATCTCTTCAACATGTAGGAGCAGTGTCATCCTCAGATAATCAGACTTACTCATCACGTATGAACCGTGTTGTCTCCAAATTATCCCTAAGGACAGCTAGACGTCCTCATCACATAGCAACAATGTCGTCTACTGACCAGATCTCCTCAACGCGTAGGAGTAGAGTCATCCTCAGATAACCAGATTTCCTTATCACGTAGGAACCGTGTTGTCTCCAAAGTATCCCTAAATACGACTAGACATCCTCATCACGTAGGAACAATGTCTTCCACCGACCGATCTCCTCAACGCGTAGGAGCAGCATCATCCTCAGACAATCAGACTTCCTCATCACGTAAAAATCGTGTTATCTCCAAACTATCCATAAAGAAGGCTGGACATCCTGATCACATACGAATAATGTCGTCCACCGACCATATCTCCTCAACGCGTAGGAGCAGTGTCACCCTCATAGCGTAGGAGCAGTGTCATCCTCATATAACCAGACTTCCTCATCACGTAGGAACCATGTTATCTCCAAAATATCCTTAAAGACTGCTAGACGTCCTCATCACGTAGGAACAATGTCATCCACCGACCAGCTCTCCTCAACGCGTAGGAGCAGCGTCATTCTCAGATAACCAAACTTACTTATCATGTAGGAATCGTGTTGTCTCCAAAGTATCCCTAAAAATAACTAGATATCCTCATCACGTAGGAATAATGTCGTCCACCAACTAGTTCTCTTCAACGCGAATGAGTAGTCTCTTCCTTAGACAATCAGACTTTCTCATCACGTAGGAACCGTGTTCTCACCAAATTATATTCAGATTGACCCAATTTCCTTAACAAGAAGGAATAACGTCATCTTCAGCAAATAATTTACCTGAAAGTGACCAGATATTTTCAACATGGATGAGCAGTGTCATCTTTAAAATCAAATATCAAAATGAAACAGAGAACCAGACAAAAACTCGTTGTCTAGTTGTCTTGTTGTCTTTGCCCTATTCTTGTTAACACAAGAATGGGCAAAGAGGGGCAATTGTAAACACCAGTTTTTGTCCGGGTTCTAATTTATTGTTAACTTATTATTATTATTATTATTATTATTATTATTATTATTTAGATATTTTGTAGGCTCGAAATTAAGGCCCAAACAACACATAACTCGAAGCCCAAATTACAAAAACAACCAAGCCCGCCCAGTTTCGACTCGACTGAAGCCCAATAGCATACCCAAATGGAGCCCAAACCCACTAAGGTTTCCTCATCCTTAGTCTTAGCATCTCCCGACACCATCCATTAGATCTGGACCCATCCAACGATCCAGATCACTTGAAACTAGGGTTTTCATTTAAGCCCTCCAGCCGCGAGATATTTCAGCTGTCGGATCTATTCAGATCCAATGATCTAAATAATAAATAGGGTCTATAACCCTAGCTGCTCTCCATTGTCACCGCCGTCACCTAGGCCGACTCTCCTATCACTGCTGCTACTACCCATTGACACCGTCGTTTTAGCCTACAGTGATAGGAAATCAACATCAACAATGAAAGGAGACAAATCAATAAAAAAAACCCAATAAAAATAAGAAACAAAACTCGAAGAAAAATCAGGGAAATGACGCCCTACTAACAGATCTTATCATATCTACCCAAAAGGCAACCATAAAAGGAGCATGCAAGGTTTTTTCGGGGGATTTGGAATACAGAAAAAGAACACAAAAAAATAGAGAGCCAAAAAATCTGAAAAATGGGAGATAAAAAACAGAGAAAACAGAGGAAAACCGAACAAAAAAGAAAAGAAAAAAAAAGGGAGAAACCTCTTACCTTTGATCGGATAACATCAGAAAACCTTAAGGGTTGCTTGGTCTTTGAGTCTTCAAAAGGTAAATCCTACATATAGGGCTCTAGGGTGAGTTTTAAGCTAATGGGGGGCTAGGATCCAAGTTTAAGAGGACGCAAGGAGCATTTTGGGAAGTTTTTGTTTCCTCCGGATGCTGTGAGTGGCCGTGAATCACCACCGGAGAACGACGACCCCTTTCTCCCAATGAGGGGAAGTTGAGTGGGAAACTCTCTCTCTCTCTCTCTTGTGAAGCAAAATGAGAAATGAGGAGAGGATGAGGAAAATCCCTCTAACAGAGCTTATATACCATGCATGAAACGATGTAGTTTTGAAATGGGTGGGTTTTTATTTTAGCTCGTGGGATAATCAAAGTTTAAGTCCTTCTGTCTTTGTAATCTCATCTTTCGGTCATTGAATGAAGTATCATGTTATCTTGTTTCGAGCCTTTATTTTTTTATGCTTACATTTAAGTCACTAGTTTACATACTGCGCCATGTGGGTTAATGTTTGAATCCGACCCTGAGGTTTACGAGTCTTATGTTTTGGTCATTATTTACTATGAATGCATTTAGGTATAATTATATTTTGCCCTTTTATGTTTCTGGTTTAGTTTATTTTAGTCCTTAATATTTTTGAAATGGGTGGGTTTGTATTTTAGCTCGTGGGATAATCAAAGTTTAAGTTTTTCTGTCTTTGTAATCTCATCTTTCGGTCATTGAGTGAAGTATCATGTTATCTTGTTTCGAGCCTTTATTTTTTTTATGCTTACATTTAAGTCACTAGTTTACATACTGCGCCATGTGGGTTAATGTTTGAATCCGACCCTAAGGTTTGCGAGTCTTATGTTTTGGTCATTATTTACTATGAATGCATTTAGGTATAATTATATTTTGCCCTTTTATGTTTCTGGTTTAGTTTATTTTAGGCTTTAATATTATTTATAGATTATGCTCTTTTCCAGTACCTTTATTGTTTGATATGTTCAATTGTGGCTATGGTTTGTTTGTAATTGTTGTTCAGTCCTTCAAGTTTCTTTTAATATCATTTTGATCCCTTAAATCACCAAATATGCTTATTTTTATTGTTTGTATATTAATATGTAGTATTTTCTTATTTTTAATTCTAGTCTTTCATGTATATGTATATTTTGTATATTACATTTCTATATATTATATCAAATAAATATTATTAGCCCTATGTGTTGTGGATATTTTATTCTATATATTTCAAATCGCACTTGTTTCCATCTTATTTCTTTATATATATCGATATGTCACTCGAATATTTTCAAGAACATTTATTTGTAGAATGGGAGTGAAAATCACTACTTGATTGAAGTAGTGTAATCCGATACGACGTTCGAACGAAATATGAACTTGAAAACACGAGTGTTTTTACGTATTGTTTTAAATAATGGTCTTTTTTATTTTTATTTTTATAATATTTCATTTTATTTTTATTTTTGTTTTATTTAATGTTGGTAATAATGATGTATGTTTCATAACCATTTTTAGAAAACAATTAAGTTTAAAAAAACAATTATGACTTTATTTGAAAATTTTGATGATTTTAAATTAAATTGAATGGGAGTCGTCATCGACCTTTGGGCTAGGAAGGTCGAATACCTTAAAACGTCTTTTAAAACAATTTTAAGAAGAATCGTTTTAAAGACAAAAATTGGTCTGCGTTATCAAAGATTCATTTTTTGGATCCAGAAGTCGATTACGCGTAGGGAATGATAAGCACCCCCACAACGCCCAAAAATTGGTACTTAGTCGCTTACATGTTATCGTAATGGTGGAAAATAAAATTTGAATCGATATTTAAAGTATGATCCATTTATTGAACAACAAGTAACTTGTTCTGAATTAATTATTAGAGAAAATTCTTCAACTTGAAAAGAAATCTCGAGATTTGCAATTCTCCATCGGGAAAGCTATCACATCTATTTCTTATCTTCAAAAGAATATTCTCTCTTCAAATTGTTTAAAATATTAAGCCGAATAAGAAATTAATATCAGAATTCGCAAAAAATAATTCATTACTTTTTTGTATAAAAGCATAAATTATTAATATATAGTAAAATAAAATAAAAAAGATATTATTATCATTTAATAAAAATGTACAATTGACTTCAAATTCACCCATCGTTTGAATGTTGTATCAAATCGCACTACTTCTGTAAGGTGGTACCCTTCACACCCATTCTATGACGAGTGCTCTTCGATATCCAAATGAAACAAATAGTACAGATCGATATCATTGATATGAAAGATATAGAATCAAACAAACAATTTTGCGTCAATCCAAATGCTTAATCGACTAATAATATAAACTAAAGTAAAACCAAATGACCAGAAGATTGAATTAGAAAATAGGCAAAATAATGTGATCAGTTCATAAAGTTTTGCACCTAAAAACTAAAACATAGACTAAGGTAAATTCCTAAAAAGTTAAAGGGGCCGAAACAGGAAATAGACAAATATGTTATCATACAGAAAAAGGGTTAAAATGAAATGATGCAACGAAAATCACTAAAATTAAAGATTAAAACAGAGTAGAAATCAAGAATCAAATATGGACTAATATGCATCAAATCAAAAATGACTAATCTTAAAAGTTATTTACCTCAAGATAAATAATAACAAGTAGTGACCAACATATAAGTATAATAGAATTCAGATCTTAAAGTAAAGCATGCAAAAGTTCCATTTGATGAATAAAATGAAACGTAATCTAATTCAGTAGGTAGAAGTAATAATAAATAGAACAATGACTAAAATATAAAAATAGTAAGTATCATATTCAAAGTCAACTATTAATAAAAATAAGAAGATAACAAAACTATGATTAAAATGGAAAAATAACAAAATGAGTGCTCAAAATAAAAAGATTTGGAACCTTTTCAGTGACCGAAATATTGGAATTACAAGATTTGAAACTCGAAATATAAACTTGAAATTTGCATTAAGTGACTAAAATGGAATATTACAAAACCTTGAGGACCCAAGAAGGGTTTACCCAAGCGCTGAATGTACATCCACCCTTCCCTAGAACGACGTCGTTTCATGCTTAGCATAAAAGCCAACAACCAAAGCTGAAAAATCGACTAAACTCTCATTTGTCACTGTTTCCCTCTTTCTTCATTTTAGAGAAAGTGAAAACTCTCTTATTTCTCCCCTCTCCACCATCGAAAAAAATGAACTTCGACCGCCCACAACCGACGTCGGAGACTACGACCACCGAATCGGAATCTCAACCCCTCAATCTCTCTCCCCTTGACCAACACCAATCTAAACACTACCCCCTCTTTACTCAAAATGAATCCCCTTTTTCAAATAAGAACCGAGAGAAAAACCTAGAGATCCAAAGGGTTACCTCAGGTTTTTCTTCTCCTGGTGAGGTAGTGGTGGCCAGATTTAACTCAACGTGAACTTTTTTCTTCTCTCATTTCTCTATTTTTTCGGTTCGAAAGTTTTTTTTCAATTTTTTTGTTCTGATTATTTTCTCTTTTCTTTTTCCCTCTCTATTTTTCTGCTTAGTCCAAATCCCCCCAAAAAAATATTGCATGTGGATTTTATGGCTGCTTCTTGGGTCCGAATAATGATCTCTCTAAGTACTGATATGATATCTCTAAGTTGAGTAGGTGAAATCCCTTATTTTTCGGGGTTTAGGATTTTTTAAATGGGGTTTTAGATTTGGTGGGATTTTGTCTGACTTGATGTGTATTTTACACTGTTCGACATGTTCTGATGACGACGGCGGCATGATACTATCAACAGGTGATGGCTCATGCGGCGGGAATTCGAACAGCTGACACGTGGATCATACGTGTGATCGGACGGTCCAGATCTATCTTTCGGCGTCGACGGCTACTGGTGGGAGCATTAGGGTGAAAACCCTAATTTTTAATCTAATCTCGATCGTTGGATCTCTCACAGATCCAGCAGTTGATACTGTGCAGCAGTTGGCGGTTGAGATTAAACCCCAATCGATCAGGTCAACTATAAACGAGTCTAGGTTGGTGGGTTAGACATGTGGGTTTGCTTCCTTCTGGGCTGAGTTGTATTGTGCCCTGTTTGGGGTTTTTAATATGGGGCTCTATTTGTGATGTTGTTTGCTTTGTTGGGGCTTTGTTGTTGGGCTTTGGATTGGGGCCTGCAAAATGAAAATAAATATTTTTAATAAAATTATTATTATTTTTATTATATTAATAATAAACAATTAAAATCCGGTTAAAAACAGGTGTCTAAATTATGTTTTCGAAAAGTGAATTACAATTTATTTCATACAAAATTTCGATCTTAATTTAATATTTTAAATTAAAGATAGAATATTCTTTTATAGAAGAGAAATAGTTGAGATAGCTTTTCTAACGGATGATTGCAAATCTCGAGATTTCTTATCAAGTCAAAGAATTTTCTTTAAATAATTAATTCGGAATAAACTAATTAAACTTTAATAAATGGGTCATATTCTAATTTTATATTCGAATTTATAATTTCCACCATTTGCGACAATATATAAGCGACTAAGTACCAATTTTGGGCGTTGTGGTGTGTTAATCATTCCCCATGCGTAACCGACTCCTGGACCCGTTAAATTAGATTTTTGGTAAACGCATACAAATTTTCGTCTTAAAAATGATTTTTCTTAAAAGAAGTTTTTAGGTATTCAACCTACCTAGCCCAAAAGTCGATAGCGACTCTAATTCAAAATTTTCAAATTAATTCAAAATTGGCGATTTTGCAAATAAAGTCATAATGTTTTCAAAAAATATGGTTATGCATCTTGTATTCGCTCTGGAAAGTACCTATATGATTAAAATGATTGTGCAGAACATTGTTGGTTTTGTCCTGAAGCTCCTTCGAGACAGCCATCACATGTTTGGGTCTCCTGGTATGACAGATGCTAACATCAGCTGTTATTTTTATCCAAGATACGTATGAGCTTGAATTTGTTATTGTATTTCTTGTGTGACATGTGTTCCTATAGTGGATCCATTCTTTCCATCAAAGTGTAATGGCTCTGTTTGATTGGCCTCCTTGGGTGTTTTTGATCCACTAGTTTCAAAATTTTATTTTTTGTTATGCCCCTTATAGTTTGTACTTTGTAGGACTAAGCTTTTAAGCACATCTGCACATGGGTTTCTCGGCCTAGAGTAGGGGGCCCAGCTGAACGTGAAGATTAGAAAGTTTTGGCCTCGAGTATTTTTCAGGTAATTTCAATTTTCCTTCTAATAATTTCCTCAAACTCTAGGCATTGACACGGCTAAAGATAATTTGTGAATTTGCTTGGAAGCTTGATGACTGAATTGTAGTGTCATTGATTCTTTAGGTTCTATTTCTTATTCATGTAATCATAGTCCGATAACAAAATACGCTCTTACCTTTTATTTTTCCATGGAATCTATTATTGTAAATACAGACAACATAACAAGTCGAACATAAACAAAAATAACGATTATACGGTGTTGTGGTAAGATTTGCATCTATAACACAATCCCATAATTGGTATGGTAATTAGTGTCTCTTGAGTTGGTAGTTGACATTGTACCTCGCAGAGATCTTTGCCTTGCCCTGCTTATTCCATGCATCTCTACTACTGGGGTGGGTCGATCATGGCTGGAATGTTGTACCTCCGGAGTTAAGTATTGTTATTTAGGAATTATTTGAACATTTCGGCCCATCATTACTTTTTGGTAACACAATTAGTAAATCTAAGAAATTTGATAAGATCCAAATCTATTGATAGGTGATTGTATTTATCCACTCAATTTACGGATAGCAATCATAATTATAGGTCTGATATCGTTATTCACAGTAGGTCAATGTATTAGCCCCAATTACAGGCGGGAGATGGAACTTCTTATGTTCTCCTCCTCTAGATTCACTCCATCCCACGACTCCTCATTATATCCTTAACGCCAACATTATTTGTCAACCATCATTTAATCATCGGTTGTCAAACTCTACCCAACTAAAATGAATTAACTGTTTATAATCGTTGTAATTCATTTGTTTCTATCAACAATCCTCTTTCAGGTAATGTCTAATAAACTTCTCAATTTAGGGTTTAATAACTCGTGTTGAACATAAGAATCATGATTTGCTTGCATTAACAACAACTAAGTTTGGGTTTAGTTCACTGATTCACGAAATGAGTTACGTTTTATAGTTTGAAAGTTCAAATTTTAGAACATATAATATTTTTTTATTTTCCTTTTCAAAATAAGAACTAAAATTTGATTAGCTGATTTAATATTCTGAAAGAGGTTTCCAACTACAAGCAATGATCTGTTCGTCCTAAAGTGAAAGTAGGAGCCCAATTTGAGGCAACCATAAAAGATTATTGAGTGAGCCATTCAATCAAACTAAGAGTTCCCAACTCGATGAAAACGTGATAGAAACCAGATTTCTCTTATTTTATTTGGACGGAAGGTAGCAAATACACATAGAAGAGAGCAGGCTTGGTGACAAAGCATGATTGCTTCCCTGGTCGCTCAACCATGATTTTCTGGGACTGCGATCGTCCAACATATCTCGAGGGTTAATTTCTTACGATGAGAATTAATGATGATCAAAGGTAATCTAATATTAATGAACAAACAATGAAGATGCCATAAAAATGGCTATAATACTAATAGATATATTAGCTTGTTTATAAAAAATATAAAGACAAAAGATTATTTGAGCCTCCTGTACTTTTTTAAAGAAATTAATGTGACTCTTGATTTTTTTTTCATTTAATATAGCCCTCGAACTTAGAAAAAGAATTTAATGTGACCCTTTAATCAATGATTTCTGTTATTGATCGTTACGATGTAGACATAACATTTTACGATACTGATGTAGTAGTACACAGTGCAGATGTTTTTTTTTCAAGTTCGAGGGTCAAATTATTTTTAAAAAAATCAAAGGCTTATTTGATTTCTTTTAAAATAAAAATATTTTAAATTAAAAATATAAAAATATTAAAAATTTAAATATAAAATATCATTAATTATTAGTATTATTTATTAAATAAAAAATAGATTATATTTTAATTTTAAAAATATTATTATTTATTTTAATTTACTATTTTATTTTTCATTGAAATTACAATAAAAAGTCTATCAAAATGGTTGTTCGTGTATCAATGAAAATAAGGATAATGACAATTCAAAACTACGGGAAGGAGAGCATAATTTTTCGTACAATTAATATTTAATAATCTGACTATCAAATATCAATATAAATATACTTGTCATATATGTAAAACTATGAACCAATTTGATCTTTATCATATTGGTCTAAAACTCTATCGTTTATCGATGTATAATTTAAGTGAATAAAATATAAAATATTATCATCAAATTATCGAAATATTAATCTATATAAAATTACTAAAATATATAAAATTACTTTAAATTTATACTAATTTAAGTGAATCACATCTCATATATGCTTGGAGTAATTAATGAAAGTATAATATTTCAGAGATTCTCTTGTATTTGATTAATCAAATGAAATAAATAAAAATGATAAAAATAAGATTAATGGGCCACCATGTGTTCCTATGCCTTGGACAAAGCTAGAACAATCGCATGACAACCAAAAGAGATCGTTGTCGGTATCGAGAGTCAGAAAAATGACAAAGCTGACTTTTGTAATTTGAATGAAAACTAAAATAGTTAATTAAATTAAAAAATAATATTTTAAAACTGAATATAACCTATTTTTTATTTAACATTTAATGTTACTTTAATATTTAACTTTTTAATATTTTTATATTTTAAATTTAAAATATTTTTATTTTTAAAGAAATTAAATAAGTCTTTGAACTTTTAAAAAAATTAATTTGGCCCTCGAACTTAAAAAAAATCAATTAAGCTCATCTGTTATATCATCAGTCACCATAGATTGTCGTGTCAACATCATAGACCGTCACATAAACACTACGAAATATCATGTCAGTATCGTAACAGTCAACGACTGAAACTATTGGTCAAAGAGTTACATTGAGTTCTTTTTCTAAATTCGAGGGCCACATTGAATGCAAAAAAAAATTTCGAGGACCACATTGATTTTTTTAGAAAAGTACAAAGGTCTCATGTACCCTTTTGTCAAATATAATAATTTACGCATAAAAAATATGAATTACACTGAATCCTTTAAGCATGATAAATTATTCAAATTGTAAACGGAAGAAATTGAGTTAGAATGATCAATTTATAATGAAATTTATAGTATTTGATTTGAATTAATTAATCAATTTATGGGAATTTAAGAAAATCTTTACTCTCTGGCTTACTTGATCCCAAATTTTACCTTGTGACGAAAATGCACGACTTTCTTAGTAGAGTGAAATGGTGAATTGAGAAATGAGGAAAAGGACGTAGGACCGAAGTGTGGACCCATTTGAATGTTAAAAATGATGAAAACTCTCCCCAAAAGAAAATCCCATATACATATATATATATATATATATGCTCACAAAATAAAACTATATTGAATCATTGTGAACTCAACCAAATCTTGCCAATGCCTAAATCACCACTCTTACATTTCCTCCTCCTGTTGATATTTAATGTCTTTGCCTTTCCTGGTAATGCCACCGCCGCTGCTGCCGCCGGAACTCTACAATTCAAGGAAGCCCCACAATTCTATAACTCTCCTGATTGCCCTTTGATAACTGATGAAGAAGACTCCAATGGTGAATCCTCCCTTTTCTGCTCGGACCAAGCTATACATGTGGCCATCACCCTCGACTCTGCTTACATCCGTGGCTCAATGGCCGTCATTCTCTCGGTACTTCAACACTCCTCTTGTCCCCAAACATCGTATTCCACTTTATCGCCTCCGCTACCGCCAACGTCATTTCTACGCGCCACCATCTCCACATCATTCCCTTACCTCAACTTCCAAGTCTACCCTTTCGATGACTCCTCCGTGTCACGCCTCATTTCGACGTCTATCCGCTCGGCTTTAGACTGCCCTTTGAACTACGCTCGGAGCTACTTAGCCAATCTCCTCCCTTTATGCGTCAGCCGAGTAGTGTACCTCGACTCGGACCTGGTCCTCGTCGACGACATAGCTAAACTCGCCGCGACGCCACTCGGGGACGACTCGGTCTTGGCTGCACCCCAATATTGCAATGCAAACTTCACTTCCTACTTCACTACAACGTTTTGGTCGAACCATTCGCTGTCCTTAACATTTGCGAACCGTAAACCATGTTATTTCAACACCGGCGTAATGGTAATCGACCTTGATCGGTGGAGAATAGAGATTACACGACGAAGATCGAAGAGTGGATGGAGGTTCAAAAGAGAATGAGGATCTACGATCTGGGTTCTCTGCCACCATTTCTGTTAGTTTTCGCCGGAAACATAGTTTCGGTTGATCATAGATGGAACCAACATGGTCTCGCGGAGACAATTTCAGAGGTTTGTGTCGGGATTTACATCCTGGTCCGGTTAGTCTTTTACATTGGAGTGGGAAAGGGAAGCCGTGGGCGAGACTCGATGCTGATAGGCCTTGCCCTTTGGACGCTTTGTGGGCACCTTATGATCTCCTGCAAACTCCATTTGCATTGGACTCTTGATGGGAAAACTTTAACCATCTTTCTAGGACCTGTTTGTCTGCCAAGAAAGTGAAAGAATTGTCGAGAAACGGTGGATCTGATGGAGAAAAAGCTCCGGCCAGTAGATTAAGTTGTAGATCATCATTATAGTATTAAAACAGGGAATCATATTATATTTCATTTTTTCTAGTTTAAGAAATTTGTTCTAATAACGGTAACGGGTTCACGAGAATTTTCATATCTGATGTATGATAACTGTAATAAAATCTGTGTAGCAGCAGAGCTGTTGCTTTTTGGGCGAGCTATTATATCCTTGTTCAATAAAAATGAACCTGCCCTCCAAAAATTGATCCAGGTGCAGAGGGTATATTTTTCGAATTAGACCTAACCAAATAAAAGATATATAATTTTAAGATCAGGTCGAATTGATCGAAACCTGATTTGTATTTATCCATAATTTTCACTTATTTAATTATTTTAAATTTATATAAAAATTAAAAGAGGTTAAATTATATAAATGGATTTTAACCTTATATATACTCGCGTATAAATTGCTCTCGATGTACAAGAGTTTCCATGTTCGAGTAGTGAGGACAACTAGGGATGTTTATCAGTTAAGAGTTTTAGACCCGTTCAAGCTTGTTTCAAAAATGAAGGTTTTCTATTTATATTTTATTCGATTTAGGTTTATAAAAATTCAAAGCAGTCTTACTTTTTAAATCAAAATCCATATCTTGTCCGACTCGATTTATATATAAAATTTATTTTTATCAAATAAAATAAAATTCTAATTAAAACAATAAAATATGAAAATATTATTATAATTATCCCAAAATATAAAGAATATAATTTTATATTAAATCATATCAGTTTTCTCATTCTAGACTCAAACTGATCTATTTTACCTTAAAAATTAACACGACTTAATTTAAATTTAAATTTTCAAAATAAACACGTACCAAATGATCTTAGTGATAAAATAATAATTATTATATTTTGAAGTTTTGGGTTCAAATATATAAAAAAATATCAGGAATATAAACGTTCAATATCAAATTATTGAGAAAATTTAAAATAAAAATATACTAAATATAGTGGGGTTAAGTTATAAGCCGTCAAATAGGGGTGAATGCCCTTCCCTAACTGAACAACTTGTTGAAGATATGGTTAAAATATCGAATGCCCTTCCCTAACTGAATAACTTGTTGAAGATATGGTTAAAACATCGAATGCTTGAGGATGAAGATAACAGAAGAACCAAAGACTTTTGAGCTTCTTTGAGTGATTTCATTTCATTTCATCAAATCATATCATTTCATGCAGAGCATTATCTAATAATTTCAGCTTAAAATATTATAATTTCTATTTTTATATATAAAACAAATGTATAATTATCAACTATTTTCCGAGGGAGGGTATAATTATTTAATTTTTCAGTAGAATTTTGTCCTTTACGTGGGAATTAAGACAAATTTTACGTAGAATTTTTCGGTAGGTTATTATTAAATAATATATTAAAGGTTAAACTACGTATTTAGCACATAAATTATCAGTTATTGTTTGTTTTAATATCTCAATTTTTATTTCTTTTCAAAACCATAACTAATCTCTAGTTTTTGTTTCATTTTAGTATATCAATGTTTGGTTTTTTAATATCTAAACTGTTTTGTTTCAAAATTATCAGTTTCGATAGGTTTTTTCAAATTTTTTGTTAGTTTTTTTCCTTGTTTGGTTCTAGTCTGAACTCAAGTGGTTAATTTTTGTGTGAATGATTATAAGAAAATATCTAGGGGTGACACGGCTCCTACGTGATGAGGAGGTCTGGTCATCTTTAGGAATAATGGTTTCAAGGGAAACCGACTCAAAGATAAGTTGTGCTTCAAAAGAAACAGACTCAAAGATTTGTTTCAAGAAAAACAAACTCAAAGATAATGTGTTTCAAAAGCAACTGTCTCGAAAGAGACAAAATTCGTTTCAAAGGAAACGACTCAAAGATGACGTTTAAAGGGAATTGTCTCAAGCGAGACAAAATTCGTTTTTAAGGGAAATATTCTCAAAGATCGGTGTTTCATAGGAAACTGTCTCAAATGAGACAAAATTCGTTTCAAGTGAAACGATCTCAAAGATGTTTGTTTTGTTGCAATGGAAACAAACTCAAAGATGGTAAATTTTGTTTCCAAAGAAACGGACTCAAAGATTTTTCTCAAAGAAATTGTCTCGAGAGAAACAAAATTTTGTTTCCAAAGAAACAGATTCAATGATTTTTTTTCAAAAGACATCGTCATAAGAGACAAAACTTTGTTTTCCAGAAACTTGTATCTTAGTGAGACAAAATTTTGTTTCCAAAGAAACAAACTCAAATATTTTCATTCAAAAGGAACTATTTTAAGGGAGAAAACCTTGTTTCCAGAGAAACAAACTCAAAGATGTTCTTGTTTTAAGGGAAAATGTTTCAAGAGACAAAATTCGTTTCAAGGAAAACGACTCAAAGATAGTTTTATTTCAAGAGAAACAAACTCAAAGATTTTGTATTTTTTAGAGAAACTGCCTTAAGGGAGACAAAATTTGTTTTAATAGAAACGATCTCAAAGGTGGGTATCTTCAAAAGAAACTGTCTCGAGAGACAAAAGTTTGTTTCAAAGGAAACAAACTCAAAGATTTTTTTCTCAAAAGAAATTGTCATTAAGATATAAAATTTTGTTTCAAAAGAAACAAACTCAAAGATGGATTACATCTTAAGTGAGACGAAATTTGTTTCAAAGGAAACAATCTCAAAGGTTGGTTTTTCATTAGAAACTATCTCGAGAGAGACAAAATTTGTTTTAACAGAAATAGACTCAAATATGATTTTGTTAAAAGAAACAAACTCAAAGAGTTTTTTTACGAAAAACTGTCTCAAGAGAGACAAAACTTTGTTTCAAAAGAAAAATAATCAAAATTGGGTTTTGTTTCAAGGGAAACATGCTCACAGATGTTTGTTTTAAGAGAAATTGTCTCGAAAGAGACAAACCTTTGTTTTCATAAAAACAGACTTAAAGATTTTTCTTCAAAAGGAACTGTCTCAAAAGAGACAAAATTTTGTTTCCAAAGAAACATACTCAAAGATTTTTTTTCATTTTGTTTTAAGTGAAACAAACTCAAAGATTTTTCAAGAAAATCTGTCTCAAGAGAGACAAAGTTTTGTTTCAAAAGAAATAGACTCAAAGATCATTTGTTTCAAAAGAAACGACTCAAAGATGATGTTTGTTTCTAGTGAAACAAATTCATAATTTGGAAAATTGTCTCAAGTGAGACAACATTTGTTTTTAGAGAAATTGTCTCAAACGACACAAAAATTGTTTTTAGAGAAATTGTCTCAAGCGAGACAATATTTGTTTTTGAGAAAACGATCTCAAGTGAGATCAACTTTGTTTAATATGAAAACAAATTTGAAATTTGTATTCTCAAAGGAAAAATGTCTCACACGAGACGAAATTTGTTTTGAAAAGAATAACAATCTCAAGTGAGATTAATTTTTGTTTCAAGTGAATCAAATTCGAAATTTGTATATCAAAGGAAAAAATGTCTCAAGCGAGACGAAGTTTATTTTTAAGAGAAATTATCTCAAGCGAAACAAAAATTTGTTTTAAAACTCTCAAAATTTGTGGAAAATGTCTCAAGCGAGACAAAATTTTGTTTCACGAAAACACCCTCAAAGGCGATAGAAAGACTGTTTGTTCCTGCATGTTGAGGAAATGTCTTGATTGTTGACTTCAGGAAGTCAAATCATTGCTTCTTCAAGTTATAGACATTTGGTCATTTCCGAGCTTTGATTTCTTGGGAGATCAAAATGATGCATTTTTGACTGACTATCTTAGATGTTATGATGGATGTCAAGATGAAATTTATTTGATTTTTTTATTGAATTTGTCCTCAAGTGATGAGATAAATGTATTTAATGCACATGATGATAAATGTTTGATACAACAATGCAAACTCATGTAATATGTATATATGTGTTGATGTATGTATGCATTGATATATGCTTTCTCGATTTGGAAGGAGAATAGTTGCGAGAGCAGTCTTCACTCTATCTTTGATTTATTTTGTCTTCATTTCCACCAGGTGTACTCTTGCAAACCTCAAACTGAGACAATTTGTTTTCTGTTTACCATCAAAATTTCCCCAAAAATTTGTCTTTTCTTGCCCCAGCTTCAATCTTGAGCTTCAGAGGGATCTTCGTTGAATTCCATTATATGCCTACAGAGAGATTATCTTGTTTGAAAAACATTTTTCTTCTTCTTGTATTTTCAAAAGTATGAAAATATCTATCAAAAGAGTTTTAAAAATGTTTAATCAAAGATTTTGAAAATATTACCCCTTTCAAGGTTTCACAATTGACAAATCCTAAAACAAGAGTTCATTGTATATCAAAGAATTAATTACACTGTTAATTCTTCAATAAATTATAGCTATTTGACAAATGTCAAGATCAATGCTATCTTTGAGGAATGGTTTAAGTGAGAAGAGGATAAAATGTCTCAGGTTGTTATTTTTAGTCAAAGGTATGGTGTTCTCATATATTTGATATTCACTGATCTGATGAAGTAACTTATGTACTCATTTATTAGAAGTGTTCTTCGACTCCCAGCTTTCATGTTCTCATTCATGTTGTGCGATGCCTCATCAAGGGATTTGTGTGATCGCCTCCTATGCAATAGTCTTCATATTCGAGTCGCATTTTCAGGTTTTCAACTCGAATCCTCATTCGGTTTCACGACATTACTCAGAATTTATGTCTTGAACCCCCCTTTGTTATTTTTTTCTATCATGCATTAATGTTTTTAGAAAAACCCTTTTTTATAAATAAAAGATTAATCCTGATAGGGGGGGATAAAATCTAAAGATAATGTCTTCTATTTAGAAATCCATGTATGATTAGAATAGAGTTTTAAGGCATGTAATGTAGGCCATGGTTCACGGTTATGAAAGAAATGGATAAAAGGCCCAAACAAGTGTTTAAGGGTGATTGAACCAAGGATCAATTAAATCTGATGCCTTTGATCTTGTCTTGCTCAATTTGAATCTTCTCGTATGTGTTTCTCTTGATTTTCTCTGGATGCTTCATGATCTTCGAGTGAAGTGATTCTAGAATAATTGTGCTTGATCAATCTCACAGTTTGAAGCTTGATGCGTCCTTTGAGTCAAGGGACTCTTTGTCTTTGTGCTTTTGTCTTCTTTTTCTTTTGCTATTTTTCTTTGATTTTTCTTTGTACTCTGTACCTGGTTCACCTTTCGGTATCTATTTTGAATCGATGTCTTCACTCATGCGTGAAGATTTCCTTAATCTTGCCCCCAATGTAGAGGGTGATCCTTGGTTAGGGTTGAATAAGAAGAAAACATAATTCAGGCTCAAATGGGGACACAAGGGATATATATATTTTCTCCTGTTGTGAAGGGATAATGAAAGAAAGTCATTCATCATTTCATACACAGAAGTCCTTGCAGAAAAAGTATCCCCAGGGGATAGATTTTCAGGATTAATTTTTTAGTTACATGAAAACAATGTAATTAATGCATGATAGAATTATTTTGAAATAATTTTCTTTTTCTCTACTTCTTGCTCTCAACATATCTCAATTGCTCAGGCTCGTCCTCAGAAGATCGCTTCAAGATGTCCCACATTGTTTCTTCTTGTAGGAAATTTCATGTTCAAGTGAACATCTTGTACTCAATGTCTGTAGGTCTTATTGGTAGAAAAAGTTGGTTTGACGTCTAAGAAGACAATGTTGTGAATTTATTGGCTCAACAAAATGCATGGGTATGATTTTTTATATCGAAAGGATATATACAACATTTCAGATTTGAAAAGAATGTTTCAAGGTCTCAAAGAGAGGGAATGTCAAAAAATTGGTTCTTTGGTGGTGACTAGGAATTATTCTGGGTAAAAATCGAGAGATTTTATTTTGGGGTTGGACATGATAAGAAATGTATAATCTTGTCATATGTCAAAAATCTATAATTCTTGAAGAATTAAAAGAATATGTACTTCATTAGATATTCAAAGAACTAAAGATTAAAATTTGTTCAATTATTCCACCTTAAAAGGTAGCATAAATTCAATCATTAAGATTTAAAAATATTTAAGCGCATATTAAAAATAGAACAAAATTGAGTTCAAACAAAATAAACTCTCTAGATGCAAATGGTAGGTGCAATGACTTCTCTTGCTTAGCATTAGGATACCCCTGAATGAATCAAATTCTGGAGTTTGATCTTTAATTCCTGGCAGTTCTCAACAGAATGTCTGGAGCTTCTCAGGTGGTAATTGCGTGCTGGATCAATATCGTATCCCTCAGGATATGGGACTCTTGTCTCAGATCACCATGGAAGGCTCAGTCCTATAACCAGCTGAACAAGCTTCCATCGTGCTGATTTATTTAAATCTTACTTTTATTCTCAATGGCGTCACATGATCTTGATCATTTCCATCGAATTCTCCATGAACTAATTCCATGCATGTGAAAATGCTCAAAAATTGAAATACATATGCAAAATGCAAAAATGCAAATGCAAACGCAAAAATATTGATCCCAACGATGAATATCTTAGAATAATTTTCATCAGAAATAAAAGCTTTCACATTACAAGACATTCCACTTTACAGAAAAGCCTTCGTTTATATGCTGACTCTTAAATGGATCACAGCTTCCTCTCGGATCTTCATTCTTGAAAATGATGCCTCTCAAGCATTCTGTAACCTAACTCGGTTAATGCCCCTACGGTGGTGAAGTCAGTACGCCACTCTTCGATGATTAGAGTTGGAATGATCGTAAAAGAGAATCTATGGCAGGATTCTTCCTCAAATCAATGGATCGCCATTTCAGTATCGAATATTACACGATCTTCGAGATCACTGCTTCGTCTTGGATCTTCGTATTTAGAACTGATGCCCCTCAATGCTCTATAAACTAACTCTGTTAATGCCTCGGCGGTGTTGAAACCAATATGTCGATCTTTGATGACTAGTGATGACATGATTGTAGATAAAACTCCACTGCTGGATTACTCCTCGAATTAGTGGATCATCATTTTGGTCTGGAATGCAGCACGATCATCGAGCAAGTCTCATTCTTGTATTTTGAGCTTCTTTGAACCCTCGGTGCATGCCTACATACACGACTGCTTGACTGAAAATTTTCACCTCTTCTTGTGAAAATTTTCCTCTTAGATACCCCCTTGCGGATCAACGCTTTTGCATTATGATGATGCAATCCAATGCAAAGAATTATGACAAAATGACACAAACAAAAGAGAAGAAATAAGTTAGTGTACACAAACAAAAGAGAAAAACAAGTTAGTACATGTAAAATAATTGATACAGATAAAAAATCTTATTCAAAGATGAATATAACACCTACCCCGTCATGATATCTACCCGAACATGCTTTCAATAGATAGGAATCCTACCCGGACATGCTTTCTACCCACAATGATCTATTTCCAAGAAATTTGTCATAACAGCATGGTATCTAGTTCGCATGCTTTTATTCGAAAAAAAAATTCTACGAACTTAAAGCAAAATATAAGGGTTTAGAAACGCTCCTCCTTTGTGTACACTTAGTTTGAGTACCTACTGACGAACAGAGGTTCGGTATAACTATACATAGGGTGACCATTCTACGGTTCACTATATGCAAGGTTTCGGCTCTAATAGGGAAAAGGGAACTCGAATTGTCCTTGTTGTCGATGCCCCCTTGGGCTGTCAGACCCTCGATCCTCACCCATTACATGTTTCGAACGGAACGAGTTCAATTCGAGGATATTCATTTCCTTATACCCATACGAGGAATAAATCCCTACGAAGGTATGAGGTATGTATCCCATGGGTTATTTGCTAAAACTCATACGAAGAATTAATTCTTACGAGAGTAAAGCAATCACCCCGACTAATTTGAATTGAAGCTCGTGTCTAGAGCTTATGTTATGCAAATGCACGTGATGTGTGTGAAGAGGAACGTACCTACCTTTGACTCAAAAACGAATAAGATAAAACTCAATAAAAACTTGGATCGATCTGAAAGGAAAAAAAAATCAAATGTTAGTATGACAGATAAAAAATGAAGCAATTAAAAACTTCAATAAACGGATCATAAATTAACTAAAGACTCGAAATCATAATTTTCCACCAAGACGACACAGTGTAAGCGACTTACAGCCCGACTCTCTAAAAACAGGTTCCCAGTGGAGTCGCCAAGCTGTCATAACTATTTTTTTAGGTAAAACAATTAAATATTATTCAAAATGATTATGACTTTAATTTGGAAAAATGAGTGATTTGGAATTAATTTGGAATAAATTGAATAGAGTCGCCATCGACCTTTGGGTTAGGTAGGACGAATACCTAAAAACGTCTTTTAAAAAATAATTTAAAGAAAAAAATCATTTTTTAAGACAAAATTTGGTCTGCGTTTACCAAAGATTCGTTTAAAACGGGTTCGGAAGTCGGTTACGCGTGGGGAAGGATTTGCACCCCACAGCGCCCAAAACTGGTACTGTGTCGCTTACATATCGTCGTGATAGTGGAAAGTATGAATCAAATATAGAATTAAATTATGATCCATTTATTGAATATTAATTTTCTTCAAATAATTATTAGGGAAAATTCTTTAACTTTAAAAGAAATCTCGATATTAGCAATCCTCTGTCGGGAAAACTAACTCGAATATTTCTTATCAATTAAAGAATATTCCCTCCTCATTTATATTAAAAACGCAAATCGAATATAAATGAAAAAAAACGACATTTACATAAATTGATTAACTAAAAATGAATCGAATATAAATTAACAAAATTGAAATTTACATTAACATAAAATAAAGTAAATTTTCACTTAAAATAACACGAATTGCATCATTTGAACAAATTAATTAGTAAAATATACTCGACTTATTTCAAGTTCCTATGTCGTTAAAATGTCGTACCGGATCGCACCACTTCGTCCAAATGGTACTTTCCACGCTCATTCTACGGATGCGTGTTCTTGAAAATAAAATCAAATATTTCGTACATACATAAGAATATAATGAGAATAAATGTAATTGAAAATACAAATATTTACATTAAGTGGGATTAAACACATTATTTACATAATACAAATAACCATGTAATATGTAAAATATATTCATACGTAAATAAAAATAAATAAACATTACAAACCCAAAATAAAATACCAAAAATAAGCAATTAAGGGACTAAAACACGATTAACAGAAATTTAAAGGACTGAATAGTAAATGGCAAATAAAACAAAGTCCAGATTACAAATATTAAATAATACAAGCATTAAAAATAAAAAAAGCCCAACAATAACAGTAAGGACTAAAATGAAAAAAAACAGAAATGTAAGGATCAAAATACAATTACAGAAGCTTAAAAGGGCTAAAATAGAAGAAATGAAAATTTAGGGACCAAAATAGGGAAAATAGAAACTTAGGGGGCTAAACAAAAATTAAACTAAATACTAACAGTGACTAAAATAATAAAGTTACAAATATTGCGACCAAATTCCAATATCCACAAAAATACACACTACACCAAATCAGTGACCTAAATGAAATAATTACAAATATGGTTCCTAAAGTCAAACATTAACAAAAATAATATAGCATATAATAACGGGACTAAAATAGAAATGCAGAAACATAAGTGCTCAAAATAGAATAAAGCAAACTTTCAGTATATGATTGAAATAGATAAATTACAACTGCGAGGGACCTAAGGTGTTATTTACCGTTTACACTTGAAAACTCGGGCTTTCTTTGCTTCCCCTCTCTCATTTGGTTTTGATTCAGAAAACAGAGGGGAGAGAGAGAGAGTTTCATAACTCTCTCAACTCCCTCATAAGAGAAAAGAAATATCGCCGTCGCCGGCGGTGACCACTGCGGCGCACGGTGTCCGGAGACGCCCAACAACCCTCAAAAGAAAACCTCTCAACACCCTCTACTCAAAACCCCACTCCACTTTGCCTAAACACTACCCCAGTCTCCTAAATCTATCGATTTACCTCTCGAAACAACAAGAAACGGTGACCTTTAAACTCTCTGATGCCTCCGCCGAACCTCTCTCCTCGGTAAGCTTTCTCTCTTCTCTCTCTCTGTTTTCTTTATATTTTCTTTTTGTTCTCAAAACTCCCTCTATCTCTCTCGGTTTTTTTTAATTTTGGTTTGTGGTTCGAATGCTCTCTTTTTTCTCCACTGGTTCACTCTGTTTTTTGTCTCTCTCACCATCTCCAAATCTTTCTGTTTTTTTTAAACTGGCCTTCACCGAATGGTCCTGTGACCTCTTCTTTTTCCTTTTATCCTTTGCATGTAGATGAGATGATTACCTCTACATAGGATATGATTTCTCTGAATATAGCTAGATTAAATCCCGGATTTTCGAGATTTATATAATTTTTAAATGGGTTTTTTTTATTTGATTTTCGTCTAACTGCTTTTCTCTCTGTCATTGTTGATGGTCACTGTTCGATGGATGGGCTCTCATCAGCTTCGATGGCAGCGGCGGCGAGGGGGAAGCTCGGCTGGGAAGCTGGAACGCTGGAGCTCAGCGGCTGGAGAGTTAAAAGGGCACGAGGCGGCTGCTGTTAGGGGATTAGGGTTTAAACCCTAATATTTTTAGGGTTTAAAACCCTAATCTACTAGGTTAGGTCCGGGTTAGCTGTGGGCTTCTGGTCTTTGGGCCAATTAGGCTTCGGGTTGCTGTAATGGGTCAGCTGGGTCACTTGTAATCAAGCCTTAATTTGGCCTGCAAAAAATATATGTAATTAATTAATAATAATAAATAACGATAATAATAATAATAATAATAATAATAATAATAATAATAATAATAATAATAATAATAATAAAAGACCCGGACAAAAATGGGTGTCTACACAATTCATATAGCTTGAACAACCGTACATATGATTTTATATTAAATATGATCTTCTAAAATTTTAAGAGAAAGTTTATAAAATTTTTAAAAAATGAAAATAAATTTTAATGGAAACGACTTTTTTTGACGTCCCCTCGATCCATAGGCAATTTTCCCAATAAATCACCGATGATCGGTATATTTATCGATCTAACATCGGTCAGATTATATTTCCCGATTTAACACTCGTAGCAGTAAAGCGCGCCCCCTGAACCGCGTTATACGCTGATTTGGCACCACGTGGGTATAGCGCGCCCCCTGCCCCGCGATATACGGTGATCTGGCGCCACGTGGGTATTGCACGCCCCCTGATCTGCGCTATACCTGGGTATCTGACACGTGTGGTATAGCGCGGTGCAGGGGGCGCGCTATACCCCTAAATACCCATCCCTTCACGTCCCCATCCTCCCTATAAATACCCCCGTCCTCAATCACTTTTATCACACCAAATTCTCCCAAATTCTCTCAAATACTCTATCTTTTTAAGGTATATTTTATAATATTTTTACTATTATGTATTTACTTTATTTAATATTTTACTAATATAATTCTTTTGCAGATATATAATGGAAGACAGTCTACTTCGCTCGGATGGAAATCATATATCTCTACACTTTGTTGATACGATAACATTTTAACGTTTTAATTTAATTTAAATTATTAGTAATATTTAGTTGATTTATTTAATGCATGATTATTAGATTAATAATTAAATATCTCGACACTTTGCTGATACAGTAACATTTTAACGTTTTAATTTAATTTAAATTATTAGTAATAATTAGTTGATTTATTTAATGCATGATTATTAGATTAAGAATTAAATATCTCGACACTTTGCTGATACAATAACATTTTAACGTTTTAATTTAATTTAAATTATTAGTAATAATTAGTTGATTTATTTAATGCATGATTATTAGAGTAAGAATTAATTTTTGTAATTATTTATTTTTAGGAGAAGGACCGTGTATTAGATCCTTTTATTAGGAATCTTAAGTTAGTGATACCCAGCCGTGTCTTGCCATATTTAGTAGAGGCTGGATTCGGTTACATAGGTAGATATCAGGGTCACTGTAAGATAGAGCCAGACCTGATTTCTACCTTAGTAGAGCGGTGGAGGCCGGAGACCCACATATTCTATCTTCCGTACGGAGAGTGCACGATCACGCTTGAGGATGTTTCTATGCACCTGGGGCTTCCGGTGGATGGAGATGTGATATCGGGGATAGCTTCCGATTCTTGGACTACTTTGTGTCGAGATAGTCTAGGACGTGTCCCGAAAAATTTTATCGGAGGTAGGATACCGTTAAATTGGTTAGATACCAATTTTTGGGAGTTGAGCGCATACGCCTCTGAGGATGAGGCTAAGATGTATGCACGGGCATGCATAATGCAGTTGATAGATGCCGGACAAATCGCTCAACCTAGTTCATTGCATGTGGTTGCGACATCTTAGCGACTTTCGTCTCGCCGGATCATTCAATTAGGGCTCGGCAGCTTTGGCTTTGGTGTACAGGGAGATGTGTGGAGCCACTGACTACAGACGTAATGCTATCGGCGGATGTCTCCTGCTGCTGCAGTCTTGGGCATGGTATCGATTTCCCTTTTTATGTCCTGTTGTGAAGAACCCATTCGTATTTCCACTACTTCTGAGGTAATTATAAAACTGATTTTGTATATTAATAATTTTATACAACGTATAACAAATTTTTTTCCTTGAATAGGTGGTCTACTGATAGGAAAAATCATCAGGAGCTACCTGATGATTTAGAAATAATTAGGGTGTTAATCGATCAGAAGGCTGGCACACAGGTATGAATTTTAATGTTTAAAAATCGATTTTAAATTATAGTTATATAATTAGATTATTATTTTGATAAAAATTATATATTATTTGTTTTAGTTTTGAATGGGTGTCATATTCTACTGATGATGTGAGGGAGGTGATCCCACCTGAGTTGAGGGGTCCATCAGATGTTTGGATGGCGATGGTCCCTCTGATCTGTTATGCGACTGTCGAGTGACACTCTACTGATCGTGTGCTCCGGCAGTTTGGTTGTTTTCAACCAATTCCGGAAGCACCTCGCAATATGGACAAGTTGCATAGCTTAGATAGACGCAGCAAGACAGATACAGATTGGCTGGTGAGGCATCATGAGTGGGTCGTGTTGTGGGAGGATCGACATCGGCGCCTTCCACATAGAGAGCCCATTTTTACTGACTTCTTGATGTATGCTAAGGATTATTATGAGTGGTTCAAAAGTAACGGGAAATCGTTTCTACTTCCCGAGGATGCACGAGGGCAGACCTTTCCACGACGTCGACAGAGGCATTCACCGACACAGCACCATCGTCCCCCGACTCGTGGACAGAGAGCAGGTGATTCCGGTTCATCCTCAGCTGCACCAGCAGGACCTTCCCAGCAGCCACCGCAGCCATATATGATGCCGCCATCGCCTTTCCATTACCAGATGCCGCCGCCTTCACCTAGTTTTATGACCCTGCCACCGCCACCATCACAGATGACCCCTCCTGGAAGCTATTATGAGTCTATGTTTGTAGATCCGACTTGGGGTTCATATGCTAGATATTTGGCAGGTTCAGCCTCATCACCCATGGCTGCAGCACAGACACATCCTGTACAGTTTTCACACTCAGCGATGTTTGGGTTTTCCAAGTTTTTCCAGTTTTCGCAGGCCGGTGGGATAGTCAGTCATACACCTCCAGGGTCCTTATTCTATAGAGGTGCTTCATCGTCATCAGCTCCTCATCAACCTAATGTACCTGCTCAGGACGACGACGACGACATCGAGGAGTCAGAACCAGTGATACGAAGAAATCCTCCTCGAGACCGACAACCAACGCCCTGCGGAACACATTCGCGACGCAGACATCGATAGATTTCTTTTTTATATTTGTATTTACTTTATTTTGTTTAATTGTAATTTTTTATTATTTCTCATTTAATACTTACTTTATTTTGTTAAATTTGTTGGACTTTTTTTTAATATATTTCAGTTAATTTTGTTTATTACCATTTAATATCAGTTATTGTATTTTGGTTATCATTTACCATTTAATTCTTATTGTAAGTTTGTTGTATTTAAATACCAAATTGTTATTAGTTTGATAAAATTTAATGATTGTGTTCATTTTTTTAATCTTCATCAGCGATTATCGAATGACATTAACTTGAAGTTAATTCCAACATGAATCTTCCTCGACATTCTTCTGTTACTTCCAACATGAATCTTCCTCGAAATCTTCGTTATCAGCTCCTCAAGAGTTATGTTTCTCTTGAATGATATTTTAACACGCTCATTTGATACGAAAACAACGTCGGTTTCATCTTCTCAAAGTTTACCATCATAATAAATAATAGCTGAAAGTCGCGCCATTCTTTGAGTTTAAAAGTGCGGCAATATTATATCTGCAAAAAAAACTTAAACAAACCTGATTATATAAATTATATATGAACTAAAATATAACACAAAATTTTGTTTACACATCAACGTAAATAATTTAAATAATATAATTTTATATTATTACCTGCACTGCAAAACTATTTCGACGTATGCTCTCGCTTTTCAATTTTACAAACATAAAAATTAATTAAAAATAATTAGTATAATATTTTTTCAAATAATGATAATAAACAATAAGTATAATTAAAAAATTATAATAAAATTATCTTATAACGAAAAATTGCACGAACTTCTAAATCAAATATAAGAAGATTGCTAGAATTATTACTCGTTGACGGAATTGTTGTATTAATTTATAAGAGATGAGAGATGCGAGGAGATGTGAGGAGAGATGCGAGAACGGGAGGTATTTATAAACATATAAGGCGCGGTACCTGCACCGCGATATATGTAATTATTATATAGTGCGGATCAGAGACCGCGTTAAATATAATTTTGGTACGGCGTATAGCACAGATCAGTATCCGCGCTATACCCCTACGTGGCGTATAGCGCAGAGCAGAGGGCGCGCTATACCGCACGTGTAACCCAGTCAGCGTATAGCGTGGTACAGGGGGGGCGCTACACTCCACGTGGTGCCAAATCAGCATATAGCGCGGTTCAGGGGGCGCGCTTTACTGCTACGGATGTCAAATCGAGAAATATAATCTGACCGGTATTAGATCGATATATATACTGGTGATTTTTTTTTTTGAAAAATCGCCCGATCCATATGCATAGCTCTAAACCTGCCACTCCAGGTCAGTGTCCATAGAGATTCCGAATAAAACAAGCTTTTGCAGTAACTTTCTCCAAATATCCACACAAATTGAGCATGCTAAACAGCTGATATCGAGATTCCTCCATCTTTAAAAACAAAAGAAACAGTACGAACTGTAGTCTTACTTTAATTGATGATACCCCTGCTTTTATGACCATTCTGACGACCACTGCTCAAATATGCCTCACACAAATAAGGGTTTCTATTAGGAAAGACTAAATAATATAGACTAAGAAACAGTCTGACCAAAAATTTAATAAGAAATTTAATAAAGTCGGTTAATTTTTACCGGAAATGTTGACTAATAATAATATTATAAGTGGAAAACATAAAGAAATATTAATATTTTTGATAACCAGCACACTTTGTTTATAAGTAGGGTATCGATACCATGCAAAGAAGTATCAATATATATAGTAATATATAAGAAAGTGATGAAAACTGGTTAAAAGTAGATATGTATCGATACCTTTATAAGAATATGTATAAAAGTAATATTTAAGAGAATTACAATAAAAGTGCGTACGAAGTATCGATACCTTACACACATGTATCGATACATATAACAGGTTAAAATTTGACAAATCCAATTTTAATTTAACAAAACAAGTAACGAATTTGACTAAACCGATTAAAAATTGACAAAACCGGTTTTAATTTGAGAAAACTTGTAAAGAGCTACAAGAATTGTTGAAATTTGTATTGATGCGTTTATAAGTATATGTACCAAAGTATCAGTATTATAGGAATTTAAAAGAAATGAAAAAAGGAAAACGTGTCGAAAGTATGGATACCTTACACGCATGTATAGATACATGACAATATAACATGTTGAAATTTCATGAAACCAGTTTTAATTTGACAAAACCGGTAAAGAGATACTAGAATGGTTGACATTTGTATCGATACTTTTATAAATATGCCTCACACAAATAAGGGTTTCTATTAGGAAAGACGAAATAATATATGACTAAGAAACAGTGTGACCAGAAATTTAATAAGAAACTTAACAAAGTCGGTTAACCTCTACCGGAAATTAAATTAGCTGACCATATTCCCATATGTAATGGGGTGAGGGGAGGTAAGGTAGTAGGCTGCCCCCAGCTCCAGGTTGAGAGCAGCTTCCGTAAAAGACCTCCGACAGTCAGAATTATGAATTGCCCACTGTGGGACTCGATCCCACGACCATAAGGTTAAGAGCCTTGTGCTCTACCAACTGAGTTGGACGGGCAATTAACCTCTACCGGAAATGTTGACCTCTACTAACCTCTACCGGAAATGTTGACTAATAATAATGTTGTAGGTGGAAAACATGAAGAAATATTAAAAAATTTGAAAGCAAGCAAACTTTGTTTATCGGTAGGGTATCGATACCATGCACAGAAGTATCAATATATATAGTAATATATAAGAAAGTGATGAAAACTGGTTAAAAGTAGACATGTATCGATACCTATATAAGAATATGTATAAAAGTATCGGTAGTTTAGTAATATTTAAGAGAATTACAATAAAAGTGCATACGAAGTATCGATACCTTACACACATGTATCGATACATATAACATGTTAAAATTTGACAAATCCGATTTCAATTTTACAAAATAAGTAATAAATTTGACTAAACCAATTAAAAATTGACAAAACCGGTTTCAATTTGAGAAAACTTGTAAAGAGCTACCAGAATTGTTGAAATTTGTATCGATGCTTTTATAAGTATGTATACCAAAGTATCGGTACTATAGGAATTTAAAAGAAATGAAAAAAGGAAAACGTGTCGAAAGTATGGATATCTCACACACATGTATAGATACATGACAATATAACAGGTTAAAATTTCATGAAACCAATTTCAATTTGACAAAACCGGTAAAGAGATACCGGAATGGTTGACATTTGTATCGATACTTTTATAAATATATGTACCAAAGTATCGGTACTTTAGGAATTTAAAATAATTACAATAATAGCGCCTATAAACTATCGATACCTTAGACAAATGTATCGATACATGACAATATAACATGTTGAAAATTGACAAAATCAGTTTCAATTTGACAAAACTGGTAAAGCGCTACTGGATATGTTGATGGTATCGATACTGTTTTAAGTATATGTACCATAGTGTCAGTACTTTAGGAATTGAAAAGAAATAAAAAATTGAAAACGTCTCAAAAGTATCAATACCTTACACAAAAGTATCGAGACTTGGGTAATGGTATCGATTAAATAAATAACATAACCGGTTAAAATATCAAAGGCATTGCCAACAGAGAAATAGATAGAAGACGACTGTAGTTTTTTTTTTGAAATCGAAGCGTATTAGTTGCTGCAAAATAGAAGCAATACATTTTTGAAAGCGTAGTTGTTTGTTTGTTGTTGCAATCGAATCGAAAGGTATGTCATCGAAACCCTAATTTTTTAGTATTACAGTATTAAGAAATAGAGGTTATGTTTATGGGTTTGGGCTTTTCAAAGTAAAGAGGGATTTGAGACCGATTTACATGTAGATAGTGATATTCTAGATAGAAAATAAATATCGTTACTTTTATATAATATTATAGGTAGAAATTGATATTATATGTTGTATAAAGGTACCGATACATGTAGTAGAGAGTATTCCCATTCCTTTAAAGGAAACTCGATTACTATAGGATTATTTATCGATACTTGTATATTGAATAAACTATATGTAACTTGTAGTTGATTTGATTTGAGTTAATTTAATTCTTGAATGTTCATAAATTTAAATATGAAGGAAAAATGAAGTCAATGGATCTTGCAATTGTTTTTCGCGAAGATGACATTGAAATGGAGCCTGAGAGTATCAATAATGAAGTAAATCCAAAGCAACCACTGGGTGGATATATGTACTTCTAGTAAGTATTAATGTATTTATGTAATTGTTATTGAAATGGTAATTGGATTAAATTATTTAAGAACTTTAAATTGATTACAAATTTCAAATCTTGACAGTATGACTGAATGCCAAATGATGAATAAAACTGGTAATTATAACATCGGTTCGGTATGTAAACTGAAATTGACATTGAGTATTATTTAGCATTAATTTATTAATTAAGAAACGTTTATGCTTAATTTCATGTGAAGCATGAGGTGTTGGAGAAATGGAAGTCGATGAGTGATGTTGGGAAGGAACTGTATGTGACACTGTCCAAAAAGGATGACAATAATATAAAGCTTGGAGGAAAACACATGAAAAGAATGTATTCATTAAACTTGTAAATGCTGTGATAAACGATATATAAAAAATACTAACATTAGATATTTTTTAAAAATGTAGGAAGTGTAGACAAGGTGTATCATCAAACTCCATAATTGAATACATGAAGAAGAATAAAGTTCATGTGCTGGAAGAAATAGGGTTTGAATCTTTGATCGGAGTGAGCGATCGACCAATTCGGAGGGAATTGTTTCGATCGTTGATGGAGGAATTTGATGTAGACAAATGTAGAGTTCAATATGGTGATTATTCATTTCCTTTGGGGGTCCCATGTGTTGTAGCCGTATTGGGGCTAGAAGATAAAGACAATAGTGTTGAAGAAGTTATTAAGATGAAGAACCAGAAAACACTAGCCAAGAAATATGATTTAAAGCCCAAGGTGACATATACTGGACTTGATGAGGAAGTTAAAAGCAGAGCTTATGACAGGGATAACCTAAAGGTCCGGGTACTATTGTACCTTATCGGAATCTTTCTTTGTCCAACGGGTGATACATCCCCGAGAAAAGGACAATATCAAGTTGATTTGCGATGAAGGGTTGAAAGGTGAATTGAATTAGGCTGAATATGTCCATGACATCTTGATTGAATCAATAATTAGCTTTCAGAAGGGTCGAAGCCAACATACCTCAAAGGGAGCATAGCAATCTTAGAGGAAAATAAGTTGAAGGATGTGTTGGGTTAGAAAACTTTTTAAGTATAGTTATTATAGAAAATGATAAATTTCATTATAAATGCAGGTTGTATTGTTTGATTTTTGGTCTGATTGTGCAAGTGTGTCGGCATTCCAAAGAACCAGATTGACACGCATCAGTGCATGGGGAATGGAAGAAGTAGTTCGAGTGATGGAAAAATTGAAGTTGGAAAAACGAGCAAGCAAGAAAGGGTAATAAAAGTAATTATACAATATTAAAAATATAAAAAATGTATTAATATTGTAATTTAATTTTGAAGGTTATTAGTAAGGAGGAAGAGGAGGAATAGGAGGAAGAGAAGAAAAAAGAGAAGGAAGAAGAGAAGGTAGTAGGGGGATTATGGTCAGGGGAGTACAAGCAAATTTGACATTTTGATGTCTGAGTTGACAGAGCTAAAAACAGTCGTTTCTGATTGTTTGCAAAGACAATCCAGAATCGAAGAGGTGATTGAGGGCCTTAAGGGAAAAGTTGGGGAATGGTGAAAGAAGAAGTGGAATTGAGGGGTGAATTTAAGGGGGTGACAGGAGAGGTTGAAAAAAAATCAATGTAAAAAATGAGGGCTGAAATAAAAGATATGAAGAGTTAAGTAGAGAAAAAAATGATGAATTTAAAAAAAGATAAAGAAGAAAAGTTGGATGCAGTGAGGAGGAAAGATGTTACTGTTATACGAACACTGGAGAATGTAAACAATGTTGACCTAGATTCAGAATGTACTGCACCTAAGAAGAAAAAGCAGAAGGTAAGATGAATAGAAGAAAATTGAATTTGATTTTCATTATTGTATTGTGACTAATATTTGTAATCAAAATTGTAGGTTGAAAAAGTGAAAATACCAAAAGAAATTGATGCATTTGAAAGTGGAATGTGTGAATATGTATGGAATAGTGGGTTACCATTGAGGTCGATAATATATATTGCTTTGTGAGTGATATTTAAATATTTCATGACAAAACATTAATCTAAATTTATTATACAGGGAAATTGTAATCGAATTGGGAAACTAATTCGCCACAGTAATGTTAAAACCTATGGCATGGATTAGTGGTATGTTAAGTAGAAAGTATAAATTGTTGAAACATAGTGAATATGTTGTAATTTTATAATTAATTTTGTTAGGTTATTGATTTGGTCGGCAGGGTGTTGGTTAATGATTCGAAGAAGATATCAGGGAAGCAGAAGATTGCCTACCTTGCATACAATTTTGTGGTGAGTTAAATTAATAAATGTTGAAAAGTAGTATTATGGATGGTCAATTAATAATGATTGTCGAGGAAAATCGCCTATACGAGAAGCAAGATGAGTAATGTAAGGTCCGAGAAGGAGAGAGAAATTAGATCGGATAACGATCTCAAAAGCCAAGGCAAACCAAAATTCGAAATTTACCTTCCTACTGGTTAACATACACCAAAGGAAGAATAGTTCAACCTTGCTCAGGGAAGAAGAAGAGTTGTTTCTTTCCGAGTAATTATACACCAAAAAACGGTGTATGTAACGCATGTTCGATCATGAATTTGAAGGGCTTTAGTCGTACGGGCATTGAAGGGTTGATTAACCAAATCAATAAGTGTCGAATAAACGAAATTCACATCAAAGTCTTGCCGCATCTCTAGCAAAGCAGTCAAATAATCACGATTCATAGCATGAACTCAGAAATAGGCGTGCGAAAATAATGTCCATATAATAAAAAATAAACAACATCCCGAGATTGTACATTAATAAGGCGATGTTGCAAAAAAGTAAATGTAGCATAAAATTAAAAAAACGAGTTCATAAAATGTGCCACATTTAATTTGAAAATATAACGTCCAACCAATAGCAACAATGTAAGCGTGCACATCACTCTCAAATGTAGTGTTTTTGAAGTCCGAATCGAAATATACTTACAAACTTAGAAAAGTCGATGTCGGACGGATTCGAAGGGGACAAGTTCCACAGTTTTTAATTACAAGAATTCTTGCAAATTCTCTTCAGGAGGAACCGCGTATGGTCGACCTCGGTAGTTTCATTCGGGATTGTATGAGTTCATCGATGGACTGTTGAGAGGTACCGAGACTTAAGGAAAAGTCTACGTGAAAGATGGAGAGGAGGGATGCCCAGCGTGAAAGTAAGACTTTGAGGTGTGGTTGGGATATGCAGTCGGATGTCCTTCCATCAAAAAACCGTTACGAAAATTCTGTGTATAGCCAAACATAGGATAATCATTAGTAATGGTAAAACCGAAATAGGCTCAGAATTTACCTCAATGGAAAAAAGGAGATGCTGCCCGAGATGGATACTACAGCGAATAAGATGGGCTGCAACATCATTTTTTCTCGAATAAGCATGTCAACGTCTGGCTGACGATGAAGCAACGAACGAGGTAACGAACGGAGTGCTATATGGCTCGGGTTTAATGGTTAGAGGGTCAGGTACTTGCTGCCGACACCCACCACGGTGAGGGGAGGGTAGCAGCGCCGGGTCAGAATCGCTTGGAACCTCCACGAACGTTAGAGCAGCAAATCGACGATGGTGAATTAGCGATGGTAATGAGTCTTCGTTTCCTTGGTTGTGTGTTCTCACCATAGTGGTGTTTGGATATAGTAGCAACAGCGCGAGGGTTATCGGATGGAACGATCGGTGAAAGATGTGGCAGCGAGCAGGGAGTGGTAAAAAGCGGGTGTTTTAAGGGGCGACTGTGAATGGTGTTGTTTCGAATGATAGAAAGAATGTATGAAAGGAAATAAGTTTTGTGTTTAATGTGGAGGGCTCGAGGTGTAAAAGAAATGAATAAAGGAATTTGAATTTGAAAAGAATTGAAAATAAGTGTGGGTCCTATTATGTTCAAGTGGCATGTCAAATTGGTGTTTGAATTTGGGGGAAACTTATAGAATTGTGGGCGACATGATTTTTGGGAAATGCTAACCTACACCGAGATTTGGTTGGGTTATGCTAACGTACGCTGAAAATTAAAAAAAAAAAAGGTGGAGAGGGGTTTAATGAAATGATGCGCACGGGGGAAGGGGGAAGGGGAAGGGGAAGGGGGAAGGGGGAAAACTATCTTGCCGCTCTCGAGTTGTTGCTCCACAGACAAAAAATTCCTCATTGTTCGACTGAAAATACTGGATCCGACTCCATTTAAGTTAGATAAAAAAATATCAAGTACCTGAATATTCAAGAAAAACAAAAATACACCAAACACTTGATAAAAATAAATAAAAAATGAAAATGAAAACAAAAAAAGGTTGCCTCCCATTAAAACACTTTGTTTAACGTCATTTAGATCATACATGATTCATACTATAGGTTCTTCCAAAATGAGCTATTCGATCAGAAAAGCTTGATGGTTCTCATGGTAAGGCATAAACTGTTGACAATTCACCTTGAAACAAGTTCCCAAATCATCTTTAACTTCAACTGTGCCATGTGGGAATACTTAAGTCACGGTAAAAGGTCCTAACCATTTCGTTCGAAGCTTTCCTACAAAAATTTTAAACTTTGAATTAAAAACTAGAACTTTTTGCCCAATATGAAAATACTTAAAAGAAATTCATCAATCATAAAATTCTTTTATCTTATCCTAGTAGATTCGAGCAATATCATGGGCTTTCCTACAAATTTCTTCCAACTCTTAAATGTGAAGCTTTATTATTTCACTAACTGCATCCATGTCCATATTATATTCCTTAACATCCTAGTAAGCTTTATGTTTCAATTCAACTGGCAAACGATATGGTTTTCCAAAGACTAAGTTATAAGGGGACATGCTAATGAGATCATTGTAAGAAGTACGGTATGCCCACAAACCATTCTTCTGAGGGTGGTAAGCAGTAGCAATTCTTTGAGTTACTTTATACTTCTTCATGAGCGCCTCAATGATTCGTTTTACAAAGTGTGTTCCTCTGTCATTGATTATCGCTCTTGGTGTGTCAAACCTAGAAAAAATAAATTTTTTTAGGAACTACATAGTAGTTTTAACATCATTATTTCGAGTAGCTTTAGCTTCTACCCATTGTGATACGTAATCGACATCAAGTATGATGTAATTGTTTCCAAAGGAAGAAACGAAAGGTCATATGTATTCGATTCCCCACACATCGAAATTTTCACAAATACGAATTTGATTAGGGGACATTTCATTTCTTCGATTTAAATTACTTGCATGCTGACATCTTTCACAAGATTTGCAAAAATATATGAATCACACAAAATGTTAGGCTAGAAAAGTCCACGTTCTAAAATATTATGCACAATTCGTTTCGGTTCGAAGTAGCCTCCACAAAAATAAGAGTGGCAAAAACTAAGTATAGAATTTAGCTCATTTTAGGTAACACATCACCGAATTACCTAATATGAACAATGCTTCCAAAGGTATGGATCATCCTAAATGTAAAACCGAGATTCATACTTGATTCTACTTACCTCGGGTTACGATAAGTCAAAAGGTAGAACTCCAGTGGCTAAATAATTAACCATGTCGACATACCATGGAAGGACTCCCTGAGATACATAAAGTTTTTCCTTTTTAAACTCTTATTGAATCGATGCATCAAGTTTAGAGATGGGTATTCGGCTCAAATAATGGGCTACCATGTATTCACATCTATTCTTATCCTTGATTTCGAGATTAAACTCTTGTAAGAGTAAAATCCATCTGATTAAACATAGTTTCATCTCATTTTTGCTCAGAAAATACTTGAAGGTAATGAAGTTACCATAAATCATGAAGTCATCCATAAATACTTAGATTCCTTTCTTGATATAATCAAAAAATATGCTCACAATGCATCTCTGGAATGTAGTCGACGATGCATTACAAATACCAAACTCGTCATCTGTTGCCACTAGAATTTGAAAGAAATTTTAATATATACAAACTCGTCATCTGTTTTGAACTCGTGTAGGGATAAGTTCACCTTTAGAATTCTCGACAACAGTAACTCCAGTTTCCTTAGGAACCACATTGACTGGACTTACCCAACTACTATCAGATATCAGATAGATCATGTCGATATCTAAGAGCTTCTGAATTCCTTTTTTAACCATCTCCATCATTGGAAGATTTAGGTGCCTTTGGCCTTCCCGAGAAGGCTTAGCTTTTTTTTTCGACCTTGATTTTGTGCTTCCACGTCGATAGGCTAAGTCTTTTGATGTCAAATATGGTCAATTCGATTGATTCTTTATAAGATCTTAGGAATTTTACCAAATCCTCTTCCTCTTCCTCGGAAATCATGTAAGAAATTATAATCGGTAAAATAATGTTATCTCCCAAAAACATATACATTAAATGTTTCGGTAACTATTTTAGCTCAATGTCTAGTTCCTACAAAATTAATGGTAACATTTTAATTCTTGAGGGAATTACACACAAATCAGAACAAGTAGAAAAAATATTTTCCAACTCCCTTATTTCGTTATCTCCATTCTCCAATTCCAAGAATGATTCATTAGATAAGTTAGTTTCCATAATTTCATCAACAAAAGGCTCATAAAAATGAACAAAACTAATGTTTTCCATAGAATTTGGATACTTCATCGCTTTATAGACATTTTATTTTACTAATTCACCGTCAAATTCCATAGTAAGAATTTCACTTCTAACGTCGATTTTTAGCCTGAGCCATGCTTAGGAATAGTCTTCTCAGTAGAATTTTAGAAGAGTTATTAGAACGACCATCTTTCATGTTAATGATGTAAAAATCCACTGGAAACATCAAGTTATTTACCTTTAACAACACATTCTCAAGAACTATTTTGGGATAAACCACAGATCTATCGGTGATCTGGATAGTCACACCTGTTTCCTTTAAAGGCTCAACACCAAGTAAGTTATAAATCGAAATAGACATAACATTTATTGAAGCACTCAAATTATACATAACTGGTTTTATATCTACCTTACCGATTTTATAAGGAATAGCGGACATACCTTGATCCTTGTACTTATGTGGAATTTTACGTTGAATGATGGAAGAAACATTTTCACCTAAGTTTACCTTTTCATTCCCGAGAAGCTTTCTTTTCTTCGTGCGAAGATCCTTAAAAAATTAGCATACCGTAAAACCCTTTTGATAACATCAATGAGGGGTATGTTTATCTCGACCTTTTTGAAAACGTCAAGTATCTTCTTCATATCAATTTGTTTGTCACGTTTAACCAATCTTTCTAGAAATGGAGGTGGAAAGACATAGGGTGAGAGAGTGGATGGTTTCATAGGTAGTTCTAGTTCTTTCTTCTTCATTTGGGAGTGTGCACCTACCTTCTCTATGATATCGATTTTGATGATAATGCCACTTGAGAGGGTAATGGGACTGATGTTTTACCTCATATTAGGCTCGGTTTGTGATGGCAACTTCCCTTAGGACTCCAATCATCCCACAGTTTCAGTCAGTTAACTCATCTGTTTGTATAGCTCTTATAGGTGAGCTTCAGTTCGATTTTAAAACTTCTCCTGGGATATCGCTAAAAGGTTCTACAATTGACTCCAATGATGATTTTTATTGTTGATACTACTGAGGTGGAGATGGTCTCGATTGATATACTTAATTCAATCTCAAGTTCGATCCATAGTTAAAATTTGGATGATATCTCCACCTGGATTATATATATTGGTGTGAGGATTGTATAATATCTTTGGAGGTCCTAGAAAATTTCCTAAAGTATCCTCGTGGGCTTTAGTATCTTCTTGAAGCATCAGACAATAGTCCTTAGGATGATCCAATATTATGCAACTTCAACATAATCTAGCTAGTCATGTTTTACTTGCAACAAGAGATTGAACCACGTTAGTTAATTTATCAAATTTTATCTTCTAAGGAGGTAGTAATTATCTCATGAACTTGTTAAGTGGGTTCACTGGGTGGGTGAAATTGCTAAGAATTTATAAATATAGTCGAAATCAAATTTCTAACCGCAACATGAGTCATATTGACAAGAGCCCCTCCAATCGATACGTCAATCATCTTCATCTCAATAGAAAGTAAGCATTCATAGAAGTACTTGAGAAGAGTCTATTCTGTAACTCATGTTGTGGATGATAACTTCGTAAGAAGACTCAATTTATAGTATTTTCACTTAAGTTATTGCTCGTCTAAACAAAGTATGCACATCATTTTAGTTGCATTTAGGTTATGTTACCTTGTGGTGGATAAGTTTTGCTTAGGCAAGATTTATTTGGTCTAACTAATTCTGCTTAGGAGAGAGGGCTGTTTGGATTGTGTTTGTGAATGAAACTTACAGAGGAAGAACATTTCAGTCATGACAACGTAAATTTGCAAAGGCCAACGGGACAGATAAGAACGTGAGGAGAAGATTTATCTCGCCGAGGAAAGGTTTATCTTAAAAAGTCTGAAGCAGGTGTGACGAAACAACCTATGTCACACGCCAGCTGGATGACCTGCTTCACGTGCAAGCAAGCCTTAATTATTCTGACAGCCGCTAGCCGCCTTTCCTTTTTAAAGTCTTGGCATTTAACAACGGCTATTTAAGGAAACTCCAAAAGCATGCAAAGCCCTAAGAGATCTCTCCTTATAAATAACCAGTCGTAGCCGCCAAAGAAAGGGAGGCAAGGAAGAAGAGAGAAGAGCTTTACCTAAGGCATGAGCAAGCAAATGCAGTACTTCCCCACCGATTATCAACCAATCTTCCTTGGTGTCCTCCATAGCCTGGCTGTATCAGAGCGGTGATCAAGTCTCGAGAGAGGCTGATCACCAAGGCAGGCGCGATGCTGATCAGAATTGTCGCGACAGAGCCCCTGGTTTTGGGAGTCATTCTTCCTTTGTTCTTAAACTCTTTATCTAGGTTGGGTTGTATTAAACGTTGAATCTTGGATGATTTTTTGTAGCACCATGACTGTCTTACTTGGTGTTAAACTTTGTTTGCCTGAACAATTATTTTATGTTTTATGAATGATGAATTATGTTTTTCTCATAACTATTTTGCTCATTGTTTAAATATTTTACCTTAACGCTATAAGAGTATCGAGAGATCACCTGGGGTTTTGGTAAAACATGTCTTGGCAATGTAAGAGCATCGAGAGATAGACTTTTGTCTAGATAGTGATTATTATATTTGAGAGAATTAAGATAGATCCACGTGAGCAATGAAATGAATCCAGGATGGTGAAGTTCTAATTTGTTTACTTTAGAGATAAGGAGTGAGTTTTAATACTAAAAGGGATAGACGCTAGAGTAGGATAGACAACACCTATAGTTTACGCTGAGAGGTATTGTTATAACAACAGTTTGACAAAACAAAGGGTTGTAGTATTGCCGTAGCAACCGTCTAAGAATACCTAGTGATCCTGTCAGGCAGCTTTAGCAAGTCATAATAATTCATTCTAGATTTAGAATAATTGTTGTCAATACAAAAGTTTAGCATAAGTGCTCTATGATATGTCTGAATATGTAAGGTTGTTTGCATTATATTTAAATCAACACTTGCCTTGTTTTATTTTATTCCAGCATTATGCATACTTATTTTGCCTAGACCAAACTTTTTTGTAATCATTATAGCATTTATTTGTTTTATTAATATTAGTTCTTAAGTTGACAATCTCGTAGGAATTAGTTTGTGACATTAGTTCTAGTTGTGGTGAAATTAAATTTCTAAACCAATCCTTGAGGAGACGATACTCACTTACCTTATATTACTTGAATTGATTGTGTATACTTGCACAGAATTGCTTTCCTTAGCATATACATTTACAAGCGATCAAGTTTTTGGCGCCGTTACCGGGGATTGGTAACTGACGAAATTTTTATTCGCCATAACAAGTTTTTCTTGTCACCTTATATTTAGTCTAACGTAGTTTATTATTTTCTTTTGTAGGTTTTTATTATTGCATGACCTTGAGATCTACTGGTAAGCCTTTGGAACCATTCGACCATGAAGTTGAGCAATCGTTCAGACAAAGGTTGCGTGCCCAAAGAACCCGAGAACATTTAAACTAAATTCAAATGCAAGAGAACATGAGAGATTTAGGATCTGATGTAGCTATCAATCTTCAATTTGCAAGGCTAAGAGCGATACGAGATCATTTGATCCCAATTCTCGATGACCTTAATCCAAGCATAGTGGCACATGAGATACAAGCAACTCATTTCGAACTTAAACCGGTGATGTTTAATATGTTAAACTCTATTGGCTAATTTGGTGGTTCACCCAATGAGGATGCTAGGTAGCATGTTCGTGCTTTCCTTGAAGTATGTGACTCGTTTCGACAACAAGGTGTACATGAAGATGTGCTTAAATTGAAACTTTTCCCTTACTCCTTACGCAATAGAGCAATAACCTGGCTCAACGGAGTTTCTTCCGGCTCAATGGAGTCATGGACAGATTTATGCAAGAGTTTCATACTCCGATACAATCCACTCAATATAAATACACAGCTTTGCAATGACTTTGCAAGTTTTCGCCAAGGAGATGAATCAATGTACGAATGTTGGGATAGATACAAAAGTCTACTGCGCAAATGTGTTAACCATGGATTTCATGATTGGACGCAAGTGGTGATGTTTTATAATGGAGTGAATGCACCAACTCGAATGATGTTAGATGCCTCAGTAAATGGCACCTTACTGGACAAATCCCCAGAGGAAGCCTTTGACATCCTCGACAGGATAGCAAATAACGATTATCAATTTCCAAATACAAGATTGAGAACAGGTAGAAAAACATATGGAGGATATAAAGTAGATGGTAAGGATTCGATAGCCGATCAACTTTCTGCCATAACCAATATGTTAAAAAATTTGTAATGTCATAATGAGGTAAGAGAAGTCAAGGTGACCAATAACGTATGCATATTCTGTCATGGCAACCATCATGAGAGTGAATGTCCAGAAAACCATGAGTCAACCAATTTTGTGGGCAACTACAATCGGAGCAATAATAACCCCTATTTAAACACGTACAATCCTGGTTGGAGACAACACCCAAATTTTTCATGGAGTAATCAAGGGAACATAAACAATTAAGTAGCAAATTTCAAGCCACAACAAAACAACTCTGACCATCAACACTTTCAGAATCAACATCAACACTGGAAAAACAATAAAGGTATAGCTTCTTCCTCTAATACTAATTCCAATACTAATTCCTTGGTGTTATCATTGCAGGAATTTATGGCATGGACAAAAGATTTCATGGCCACCAAAAAGACCTTGATGCACGAACATTATGCGACAATTAAAAATCAAGGAAATTTGTTACAAAGCCAAGCAACACTTTTGCAAACCCATAGCTCATCTCCCAGAGCACTGGAGAATCAAGTGGGACAAAGAGCAATGCAATGTACTTAAATTAAGGAGTGGAAAACAGGTCAACCAAGATGACAAGTTTGGGGGAGAACACTTGAATAGTCCTCTCCATGGCATAACACAACCATAGGATAGAGTTGAAAATATTGAACAATATGAAGTGCTTGAAGAGAAGGAAATGAATGAAGTCTCGGAAAAATATCGCTCAAACAATAAGAAATTCATAGCCAAGGCCAGAGATCTCTCAGCAACAACAGCAGATGGTATGAGACCTCCACCACCGTTCCCTCAACGGTTGAAAAAACATGATGATGACATTCAGTTCAAGAAATTCGTTGATGTTCTGGATTAGTTGTGTATCAATGTACCTTTAATAGAAGCCATCGAGCAAATGCCTTCCTATGCCAAGTTTCTTAAGGACATTGTTACAAAGAAACAGAAGGTAGAACGTGTTGCCACGACAACAAAAATCTGTTCGGCAGTAAGCAAACTCCCACTAAAACAAAAAGACCCTGATAGCTTTATAATACCATGCTCAATTGGTAACGACTTCATAGGACGAGCTCTTGTTGATTTGGGATCAAGTGTAAACTTGATACCAAAATCCATATTTATGAAACTAGAAAGGTATCATGCCTGTCCAATATCTGTTATCCTACAATTGGCCGATCGGTCTTATGTGCGACCCGAGGCCAGAATAGAAGACGTCATAGTAAAGGTGGATAAATTCGTATTTCCAGTGGATTTTCTCAACTTGAATTGCAAAACCGATTAAAACGCCCCGATCATTCTCGGACGACCCTTCTTAGCTACTGGAAGAATCCTAATAGATTGTGAAAAGTGAGAGTTCACAATGCGAAGTGGAGAGAAAAACGTCACCATCAATGTATTCAACTCCATGAAATATGTGGATGATTCAGAGGAGTGTCAATGCATTAGAGAAGTAGAGGACAAAACAATCCTTGGACGAGGTGAATCTCTAAGGCTTGACGAATACAACGCTTTGTATCATGACCTTACAACTGAGATGCAAGGACAAGACATTTGTGGCCCAGGTGAATTATGTTCAGAAGATGATTCTAAAAATTATAGCCCTGACAACAGAAATCTGAACAATGAGTACCCTGAAAATGACACCAATAAAGGATACAGAGGAAATACAAAGGATCAACTGAGGCTTCTTCATAATAAATCAGGTATGAAATTCAAACTCTTAGAATATAATGAAGTTAAGTCTCAAGAGTCATCCTTACAACATGCACCGAAACTGGAACTTAAAACTTTGTCATCACATTTGAAATATGCATATCTAGGAGATGATGAAACTTTACCAGTAATAATTTTTGCTAACCTAACCTTCGAACAGGAGAATAGCTTGTTGAATGTTTTGTCACAGCACACAAAAGCTCTCAGATGGACAATGACAGACTTAAAGGGAATCATTCCGACTATATGCATGCACAAAATCAATCTAGAAGATAGCCATAGCACTTTGTTGGAACCCCAAAGAAGGCTCAACCCAATCATGAAGAAGGTAGTCATGAAGGAAATTATAAAATGGTTGGATACGGGAGTAATTTATCCAATATCCGATAGTTCATGGGTCAGCCCGGTGCAATGTGTATCAAAGAAGGGTGGTGTGACCGTGATTAAAAGCGAAAATGATGAACTCCTCACCACGAGAACAGTCACGGGCTGGTGCATATGCATGGATTATAGGATAGGAAGCTCAATAAAGCCACAAAGAAAGACCATTTCCCCATCCCTTTTATCGACCAAATACTTGATAGGTTAGCGGGAAAAGCATTTATTGCTTTCTTGACAGATACTCAGGGTAGAACCAAATAGCCATAGCACCGGAGGATCAAGAGAAAACCATTTTCACATGCCCATATGGTACCTATGCATTTAGACGAATGCCATTCGGACTGTGTAACGCTCCAGCTAAATTCTAAAGATGCATGATGGCAATCTTTTCAGATATGGTGAAAGAATGTATGGAAATATTTATAGACGATTTCTCTGTCTCGGGTGATGATTTTGACAGATGTCTCGACAATCTATCCAAGGTACTGAAACGATGTGAAGAAGCCAACCTAGTGTTGAATTAGGAGAAATGCCATTTTATGGTGACCGAAGGAATAGTGTTGGGTCACAAAATTTCATGCCGAGGCATTGAAGTCGAGAAAGCCAAGGTGGACGTGATTGTAAACCTTCCCCCACCCACCAACGTGCGAGGTGTACGCAATTTCCTTGGACATACAGGCTTCTACAGGCGATTCATAAAAGATTTTTCTCAAATCTCTAAACCCTTGTGTCTTTTACTTCAACAAAATCATCCATTTGAATTTACTAATGATTGTTTGAATGCCTTCACAGATTTGAAGAAAAAGCGTTCGGCAACACCAATCGTTATCCCACCTGACTGGAACGTACCTTTTGAGCTCATGTGAGATGCTAGTGACTATGTAGTCGGAGCAGTGCTAGGGTAAAGAAAAAGTAAAATCTTTCATTTTATATACTATGCGATATATACTCTTAATGATGCACAAGTAAACTATACCATAACTGAAAAAGAACTCTTAGCAATAGTATTTGCATTCGATAATTTTAGGCCATATCTAATAGGCACTAAGGTACTTGTGCATACAAATCACTCTACCATTAAATATATTATTAATAAAAAAGATGCAAAGCCTAGACTAATTCGATGGATATTATTACTACAAGAGTTTAATTTGGAGATCAAGGATAGAAAAGGTATAGAAAATCAAGTGGCAGACCATTTGTCTAGGCTAGATAACAAAACTGATTTTCCTGACATAACAAAAATTAAAGAGGATTTCCCTGATGAGAAAATATTATTTGTCACGGTTGCGTCATGGTATGCTGACATAGTTAAATTTCTTGTTAGTGGCATTGTTCCTCCTGATTTATCTAGCCAGGGCCGAAAGAAGTTTCGACATGATATGCGACATTACTACTGGGATGAACCATTTCTATTCAAGAAATGTGGAGACCAAATAATCTGAAGATGCATTCCGAAAGAAGAGCAGAAAGATATTCTACACCAATGCCACTCGTCACCATAAAGAGGGCACTTTGGTGGAATGTGAACAACGAAGAAAGTGCTTCAGTATGGATTCTATTGGCCAACCTTGTTCAAAGATGCGTATAAATTCTATAAGTTATGTGATAGATGCCAATGAACACGAAACATATCAAAACGACATGAGATGCCATGGCAAAATATTATGGAGATTGAACTTTTCGATGTGTGGGAAATAGACTTCATAGGACCCTTTCCCACACCATTTGGAGATTTATACATTCTCTTGGTAGTGGATTATGTACCCAAATGGGTTGAAGCCATCGCAACACCTAAAAATGATTCCAAGACGGTGTTAAAATTTGGCAAAAAAATATATTCACCCGATTTGGAACACCACGAGCTATCATTAGCGATGAAGGCACACATTTTGACAACAAACTAATTGCCAAGGCACTGAAATGATATGGAGTACGACATAAGATCACTATGGCGTATCACCCTCAAACGAATGGACAAGCCAAAGTGTCAAACCTGGAAATTAAATAGATCCTTGAGAAAGTGGTCAACCCAAGTCGAAAGGACTGTTCGTCGAAGCTAGATGAAGCACTATGGGCTTATCGTACAGTATTCAATACACCACTAGGAATGTCACCGTTCAAACTGATCTAAGGAAAGAAATGTCATCTACCTGTTGAACTGGAACATAGAGTCTATTTGGCCATCAAAAAGTTAAACATGGATGCTCAGCTTGCTGGAGAAAGAAGACTCTTGGAACTAAACGAGATTGATGAATTCAGAGCACACGCATACGAGAATGCCCGTCTATACAAGGAGAAAACAAAATGATGACATGACAGAAAAATATTGCCAAGGCAATTTTATTTTGGACAACAAGTACTGCTCTACAATTCACATCTTAAGTTATTCCCAGGCAAGCTAAAATCACGATGGTTAGGACCGTTCATCGTACATCAAGTCCATGACAATGGAGCAATCAAAATCCAGAACTAAAACGATGGTTCCATCTTCAAGGTGAACGGGCAGAGGCTCAAGAAGTACAGAGGAGCCCCAGTCATGCGCGATAAATCGGCATCATTGGCACATAATGCCAAGAGTTTGCCTTACTTAATAAAAAAAAATTCGTTGCCTAGGCAACGAAAATTTGAATTCTGTAAATAAATAAATTAAGTTATTTTCTGCATTCATTATCCATTTTATTTTATTTATTTATTTATTTATTGTATGCATACAAAGCACACGTGGCAGCATGGGGAGTTGGAGCATGCATGAAAAGTAAGGAAAACCTAGGGTGCATAGTTTAGGCGGAAGAATTAAAGAGGGAAAGAGATCTTTTCCCCAACTTTATGTCCAATCACATATCCCACATCAAATGTAAAATATTTTCCCCTCGTGTAAGGATAAAACTACCCCGAAATCACACATTACTTTCTAAAGAAAAAATTACCCAACTTCTTCTTCTTTATCGTGCCTCACTCGCTCTCTACCAAGCAAGAAATTCTATCTTTTTCTCAACAAAATCCTCCCCATCGCCACCACTGATTTCACCACACCAACCAAGTACAATGGTAAGATCAAGGAAAGCCCCAGCCTCAACACAGAGTTTTGAACGTTTCTAAATAGCTGAAGCAGAAGCACACTTCAAAATCCTCCAGAAACGACATGTATATTTGGAAGATGGATTCGTCTTTCCAGCCGAGGATGCAGAGTCGTTTGGATCAGAGGTAATAGACGTTATAAAAAACACAACTGGGAAATGTTTGGCTGCCACCCCAAAGCCGTAGCACCAACGATGGTGAGGGAGTTTTACACCCACCTCGAGGAGCCATCAAACCACACGGTATACATCCGAGGGAAGCTCCTTCGATTTTCCCATTCAACACTCAATAGATACTTCAAGTTGGGGAAAGTGTAAGAGCAACCCAAGTGATTCGTGGCTGAGGCGGATCAAGAATCGTACAGTGGAGTACTGGAAGATCTTTGCTTTGGGTGGGCAAAGTTCGAAGGGAATGCCCCAAAGAGGAAGAGAGTCGATCGCCGAGCCCTAAAATCGATCATGAAGTTATGGAACTATTTTCTCAAGGGCAAGCTTATGCCAACATCTCACAATACCACTGTGCTCGTGAAAAGATTGATGCTCTTGCACTCAATAATATACGGGAGAAAGATTGATGTTGGCGAACTCATCTTTGAGCAAATCCACGAGTATGCCAAAAGGAACCCTTTGAGGATTTCATTAAATCCAAGGAGGGTATCACCAAGAAAAAGGTACCCGAGCTGATGACTTTCGATGATAATGTCCGCATAAAGGTTTAGAGCGGGAGTAAAATTTGTTGTCGCGGCTAGAATGGCCGCTGTGGTTACGCACACACCAGAAATACGTGAAAAGATCGGGCGCCCAGAGGATCACATGAAGATCTATTTTGAGTATGTCAAGGCAAGGGACACACAGCTCAACACCTTCTTCAAGGAGTTGTTTCCGGACATAAACATCAATTTGCCGCCCTTCCCTAGCGTCATCCTCAAATACACTGCTGGTGGCAGTACATTCCATGCCTCGACATCGAATGTCCCTCCAAAGGTTCCCCCAAGAGTACCCACAGATGTTCCACCACTGGCAACCCATGTCTCTCCCATACCAGAGGAAGGCCAAGGCGACGCAGAAGAGTTATTCAACTCCTCATCTTTCTCCACATCCGATAGCAGTCAAGATACCCCGCCCAACTTCTTCTCCGATAAAGATTTCACTCCAGCATCGAAGCAACCCAAGCAATATCCCGTTAAGTCCCCTGCTCGAGAAACAACACCAGTCCCAGCAGCAGCTTCTAGCCCAGCACCAGTTCCAGCACAACTGACTCCTACTAACGAGCAACCAACTCCAGTACGAGCCTCGACCAGCAAGAAGTGCTATAAGAGAACGACAGGCTGTATACTTCAACTGTCTCCCTTGATGACAACAGCAGTAGACTCGGGATCTGAGAGTCCCTCTTCTCCCAAACGACGTCAAACGAGGGTGTCCAGTCAAGCCACCCCACCACAGTAAGTTTCAATTCTAGTTTTTTTTCTCTTTTTCATATCTGCATATAGAATCAAGTAGTTTTAGTTATCATACATTGAGGACAATGCATCCCTCAAGTTTGGGGGAGTTATTGTGCCATATTTTGCCATACTTTGTTAAAAAGTAATTGATAATAATTGGTTGAAAATTTTAGTTGTCATGACATAAGCAGGTTAAGATTCTTGTTTGGAATGAATTAGGGATGCCCAATGATGAATGCATACATTTATTGCCTAGGCCAGAATTATTATAAGACTGTCTAAGGAAGAGAACCAACCATGGGCCTGATTCTTTGAGATTTACAAACACGATTGTTAGTTGTCCCTACTTAAGGTAATCTGTAAAAATTTTAGGAAAGAACTTTCTATTTGCCGAGACTTCAAAAATATTTTAAGGGGAAAGTAAACCTCCCTAGTGTTTAAAACTTGAAAAATAAAAAGGGACACTCCTCTATATAAGGGCATAAACAGAAAAAAACTCCATAAGAAATTAAGAGTTACCGAGGCATATGAGTGAATGAAAGTAGTCATAGGATGACTCTGCCTGACAAGCTTGGTGGTGGAAGGTATGCTCCCTTTCACCTAGAGTGTAGGATGGTATGTCTGATGAGCTGATACCCCTATAAAAATAATAATAAAAGTTGATAAATAACTAGGAGTATAAACTAAGCCTGACAAATAATTTGATGCCTTGACAACCATGAAGTGCTTACTTTAAGTTTTCTAATTACCTTTATGCATAGACTGGTTACAATCACGCACACACAATAACAAGGAATCCTGACTAGGGAAGGGACTTGACTGATATGACTGTCGAACATGTTGAGGCCAAATATATTTGCTGAGGGTTGAAATCTCAAACCATATGATTTTCTTAACACTGCTTTGCCATGGCAATTTTGATTTTCTTATAGTTATTATACATTGCTTGAGGACAAGCAATAGCTTAAGTTTGGGGGTGTGATAACTCCGTAAAAATACTCAATTTTCAGTCTTTTCACTTAATTTATTGCTAGTCTAAACAAAGTATGCACAACATTTTAGTTGCATTTAGTTGTATATAGGTTATGTTAGCTTGTGGTGGATAAGTTTTGCTTAGGCAATATTTATTTGGTCTGACTGATGCTGCTGAGGAGAAAGGGTTGTTTAGATTGTGTTTGTGCAGGAAACTTACAGAGGAAGAACATTTCAGTCGTGACAACGTAAATTTGCAAAGGCCAACGGGACAGATAAGAATGTGAGGAGCATATTTATCTTACCGAGGCAAGGTTTATCTGAAAACGTCTGAAGCATGTGTGACGAAACCGCCTATGTCACACGCCAGCTGGATGACCTACTTCATGTGCAAGCAAGCCTTAATTATTCTGACAGCCGCCAGCTGCCTTTCCTTTTTAAGTCTGGGCATTTAACAACGGCTATTTAAGGAAACTCTAAAAGCATATGAAGCCCTAGGAGATCTCTCCTTATAAATAACCAGCCATAGCCGCCAAAGAAAGGGAGGCAATGAAGAAAAGAGAAGAACTTTACCTAAGGCATTAGCAAGCAACTCCAGTGCTTCCCAAACATTTATCAACTAATCTTCCTTGGTGTCCTCTATAGCCAGGCTGTAGCAGAGCGGTGATCAGGTCTCGAGAGAGGCTGATCACCAAGGCAGGCGCGGTGCTTATCAGAATTATCGCGACAGAGCCCCTGATTTTGGGAGTCGTTCTTCCTTTGCTCTTAAACTATTTATCTATTTGGGGTTGTATTAAACATTGAATCTTGGATGATTTTTTATAGCACTATGATTTTCTTACTTGGTTTTAAACTTTGTTTACATGAATATTTATTTTATGTTTTATGAATGATGAACTATATTTTGCTCATAACTGTTTTGCTCATTGTTTAAATATTTTACCTTAACGCTATAAGAGCATCGAGAGATCACCTGGGGTTTTGGTAAAACATATCTTGGCAATGTAAGAGCATCGAGAGATAGCCTTTTGTCTAGATAGTGATTCTTATATTTGAGAGAATTAAGATAGATGCACTTGAGTAATGGAATGAATCCGGGATGGTGAAGTTCTAACTATTTTACCTTAGAGATAAGGAGTGAGTTTCAATCGACTAAAAGGGATAAATGCTAAAGTAGGATAGACAACGCCTATAGTTTACGCTGAGAGGTATTGCTACAACAATAGTTAGACAAACCAAGGGTTGTAGTTAACGCTGAAGAGTATTACCGTAGCAACCATCTAAGAATACCTAGTGATCCTGTCGGGCATCTTTAGCAAGTCATAATAATTCATTCTAGACTTAGAATAATTATTGTCAATATAAAAGTTTAGTATAAGTGCTCTGTGATATGTCTGAATATGTGAGGTTGTTTGCATTATATTTAAATCAACACTTTTCTTGTTTTATTTTATTCCAGCATTTTGCATACTTATTTTTCCTCGACCAAACGTTTCTGAAATCATTATATCATTTCTTTGTTTTATTAATTAGTTATTAAGTTGATAGACTCGTAGGAATTAGTTTGTGGCACTAGTTCTAGCTGTGGTGAAATTAAATTTCTAAACCAATCCATGAGGGGACGATACTCACTTACCCTATATTACTTGAATCGATTGTGTATACTTGCACAGAATTGCTTGCCTTAGCATATACATTTACAAGCGATCAGTGGACAACTGATATTAAGCTTTTTTGAATCATTCCCAATAGTCATATGATGGCTTATTGTCTTTCTGTCAGATTCCTATGATGTTTCTCCTTAATTCGCTCACCTTCTTCGTAGAGAAGAACCTGTCAAGAAATAATCGAGTCGTTTAAGCGTATATAGTAACTAAACTAGTTGATAAAAAAGATAACCAAACCTTAGCCAAATCGACTAAGGAAAAAGGGAAGGCGCGGAGTTTGATTTGGTCATCACACACTCCCTGCGGTTTCATACTTAAGCAAACCGTGTGAAACTCCGAGATAATTCTACGAGTTTTCATTTGGCAAACCATGGAATATCAGAAGACAATGAATTAGATCGATCTTAAGCTTAATTGGTGTGTCACCCTTTAGGAATGTGATGCATAACTGCTGTTGTATAGTAGGTGTCGTAACTAGTTCTCGGATTGTTTGATCAGCTATTGGAACTGGTCTTTCGTTTTTGAATTATGTTTTGGTGTCAGAGGTTGCTTCTGAATCAGATTCTGGTTATTGTGGTTGTTATATCTGTCGACAGTCATTTCGTCCGAGTTTATGTATTTATTATTATTATTATTATTATTATTATTATTATTATTATTTTATTATTATTATTATTATTATTATTATTATTATTATAAATAATACAATAAAAATAGAGGCCGAATTACAAGTCTAGAGGTCCAATTGATAACAAATCCTGGAAGCCCGTTTACAAGTTCAACCTGGTCCAGGCGAGACGACCCAGCAAGCCCGTTTCTGCTAGGGTTTCCTCATCTTCTCCAATTGTCTCCTCATTACCACTATTTGATTAAAAGGGAAATGGATGACCCAGATTCGTCCAGCAGAAACCCTAGGGTTTCATTACAACCCTATGGCTATTTTGGTCGCCGCCTCTAGGTGCTCCAATCAGCCGTTGCAACGCCATCACCACCTCACTGCCGGATCCAGAAGACTTGGGTGCATTTAATACACCCAACAATATAACCTCACTCCTCATTGTTCCTAGGGTGAGTCACCACCATAGCTCCATTGACTCACCGAAGTGTTCATCATTATGAATGGTGCCAAGAGGGCTATATAAACCCTTACCTGCAAAGAGAAACAAGACAACATGAAAGGAAGACAAGACGGAGATAGACATACAGGAACCAAAGAAGACGAACAACATCAACCAAGAGATGAATATACAACAACCAACCAACGAGAAAAAATCTAGAAAAATAGAGAGAATAGGCTGAGAGAATATTACCATCACCGGAGGTCTTCAAATATCGCTGAAGAACCAAAACAATCGAAGGTAAAGAACTCATATATACATCGATCTAGGGGGTTTTAAAAGGAAATGACGCTGGATTCGACTTTAGAGGAAATAAGGCTTTGATTTGGTGTAAATTTCCTAATTCTGGCCACCGTGAACGGTGATCGGCAATGGCTTTCGGCACCGGCAATTGGCGATGGACCGATAGTTGGTTCCCTCTCCAATTAGAGAGTTAAAGAGAAGTCAGGGCTTCTCTCTCTTAGAGAGATAAGCAAATTTGAGAAAATGAGGAAGAATGGCCTTTTAGGCCAGTTTAATGGGTATTTATACCCAATTCAAAACTACGTCGTTTTAGAGGGGGCTTCTGCGTAATTTGTGGATGGGAAAACCTTTTCCTCAACCCATGTACTTTGTAAGCTTTGTATTTTAGTCACTATATTGACTTTATGTGCATTTTAATTTGGATCTCGAATTTTATTTTATTTCTATTTTAGTCCCTACCAGTATTTATATATATATAGTTTAAAATCTCCATGTTAGTCCCTATTATCTTAATAATTTATATTTTAACCCTTTATAATTATTATATGATTATTTATACTTGTAGTACCTAAAATATGAAGTTTTTGTAATGGTGACCTTGAATTTTCGTATTTTCATGATTTAATCATTAAATTTATTATATGTATTTAGGTTATATTATTTTATACAATGAATCATAAAAATATTTCCTTTAACTTATTAGGAATTTATTTTAAATGATTATTGGTATAACATAATATCCTTGATATTTGTTGAAGGGATCATAAATTAAATTAAATTCAAATTTGTAAATTTTTACTGTAAAGACATTAATTAATAAACAAAGGTACCATTTTTGGGCGTTGTGGGGGGTGCTAATCCTTCCCCACACGTACTCGACTCTCGAACTCATTTTCTGGTAAGCAAACCCTTTTTTGTTGTTTTAATATTATTTTAATAAATTTTATTAAAATAACATATTTGTTTTGGTGACCAATCACACCTTAATTAATGATTGGTGGTGACTCCTCAAATTGTATTTTATCTTATGTAAGAAGAAAAACAAATGACTTTTTCGAGATGAGATTTAAAAAATAACGACACTTGTTTTCACTAGGAAAATATCGTTTTGATAGCTTGGCGACTCCGTTGGGGACTTAAGGTTTCAGAGAGTCAAGCCACCAGTTTATTAATTAATTGCTTTTGCAATAAATTATAAGTTAGTTTTAATTTAATTTTTGATCCATTGAATAACAATTCTTTTTGTGAATTAATTAATAATTAAATAGTTGTACTAATTTGTTTGTTAATGTTTCAGGTTTAATTGTATGTTTTTAGTTTTAAGGAATAAATTTGTGTGTTATACATTTTTTTGCCTTTCCTCACACACTATGAACTACATTATCATGACATGAGCTAAAACCCTGCTCTATCCTAATTAGTATGAATGAGAAACTACTCCCTCGTGTGGTTTTCACCTCCGTATGGGATAGTGGACCATTCCTTGATCTCACACCTTATGTTCCACATATGGTTTTCACCTTCGTATGGACATAAGGAAATGTGTTCCTTCGAATTGAACTTAATCTGAAAGCCTATGATGGGCCAGGATTGAGGGTTTGGCAACCCAAAGGGGCACCGACAATGAAAATTCGATGACCCTTTTTACCTTAGAGCCAAACCCATCATATAATGAACCTAGAACTTGAGTCTAGGCAGAGCCTAACCCAAAAGAGTCTCGTAAGGTTAGCACACAAGGAAAAACTTGTTGATTCTTTTAATTTACGTAGTATTACTTTATTTTTCGAAAAAATGTATGCGATCTAGAAATCATGCGGTTAGGTTTATTTTTCCAAATAAGTATATGAACTAGATTGCATGAGGTTAGGATTTTTATGATATTACTACCTAATTTTGCTTTATTTTTTTATATCATTTTCATTAGGCATTACATTTTTCATACCATGGTGTTCATTCATGATTGATGTCTATATAGAAGGCTAGAAATATGGAACGAAGAGTCCTACATGAAGTAGAAAACAATGCAGATGTATCTGTAATATGTTTAAGCTTTGTAATTAAACTTCGTTTCTGGTATAAAAGTTGTTATAAGAAATCATTTCATATTAACACTTTGCATCATGCATATGCATATTACTTTTTCACATTGTATTTTAGATATATTTATCATATTCATTAATAAAACATCTATATTAATTAAAGGGGTTTTTTGTTTTTCGAAGAATATTGGAACGAAGAGTCCTACATGAAGTAGAAAACAATGCAGATGTATCTGTAATATGTTTAAGCTTTGTAATAAAACTTCGTTTCTGGTATAAAAGTTGTTATAAGAAATCATTTCAGTATTAACACTTTGCATCATGCATATGCATATTACTTTTCACATTGTATTTTAGATATATTTATCATATTCATTAATAAAACATCTATATTAATTAAAAGGGGTTTTTTGTTTTTCGAAGAATATTGGACACCTCTAAGCATCCATACAGTACCAGAAAAAAAGGTAATGGATGATAAAATCGCCCAAATCGAAAGAACTTAGCTTGAAATGCAAGAAAGATTCAAGAAAGCTCAAGATGAAATACATGAATAAATGTTGAAATCCTAAAATGATCTAATGGAAAATTTTGCAAGCATGTTACAAGGAAGAAGTATGGACCGAGAAAATACTTCAGCTGTTGGTACTACTACAGAAGAACCTCTGTACCCTTCAAGTTTTACACCGTAAGCAAATCGTGAAAAAGCTCCAGTTATTGGTGTTATTGAGGAACCTCTATATCCCCAGGTTTTACACCATCTCATGTTAAAGCCCAGCAAGGAATGGTTGCACATTCAGGAAAAGTAAATATAAATTTACCTAGTGCCTCTATAAACCAACAACAAGCTGAAGATGTTTCAGATTTTGATCAGGAAGGCAAGAAAGAATCAAGTAAACAAAATGAAGAAAAATGAAAATAGCTTGCATAGGAAATTAGGACTATGAAGGAGGACCCTATCATGTATGGAATTGAGGCTAAAGAATTGAGTTTGGTGCCTGATTTGGTGTTACCGCCTAAGTTCAAAGTTCAAGAATTTGAAAAATTTGATGACACGAAATGCCCTCTGCTCATATCATAATGTTTTGCAGAAAAATGACGGGTTATATAGGGATGACCAACTGTTGATTCATTGTTTCCCAGAAAGCTTAACATGTTCGACCATTTAATGGTACAACCAATTAAGTAAGGCTCATATTAAATCTTGAAAAGATTTGGCAAAATCTTATCTTGAACAATATAAGCATGTAAAAGATGTAAGGCCCAATCGATTGGTGAGAGCATGGAAAAAAAATCCAACGAGAATTTCAGACAATATGCCCAAAGATGGAGGGACATAGTTGTACAAGTACATCCGCCCATTAAAGAAGATGAGATAATTGTGCTCTTTGTAAACACTTTAAGAGCTCATTTCTTTACTCATCTCATAGGGAATTCCTTTAAGAGCGTTGCTAACATAGTAACAGCTGGTGAGATGATGGAAATGGCAGTTAAGAGTGGGAAACTTGATAGTGATGAATCTAGCAAGAAACCACCAATGAAAAAGAAATAGATTGAGGTAAATAACGTGAGAAAATACGAATCCAATAACATCACGGTATCTCAACCTCAGTACACTAGATCATCTACGCAAAACCCTGCTAATTAAGGAGCAAGGGAGTTGAGGCAAGAAAGAGAGAAGCCCCAGTTTGATCCAATTCCTATGGCATACAAGGAGTTGTTCCAGAAATTGTACGACAGACATGTAGTGTCACCCTATTATGTATCACCTATACAACATCCCTACCCTAAGTGGTATGATGCTAGCTTGCAATGTGAATATCATGCAGGGGCTCATGGACATTCTATTGAAAATTGCATTGCATTCAAAAGAATCATCCAAAGCCTTATAACAAAGAACATTATAAATTTTGGTGACAATTAGCAGCCAAATGTGGCCCAAAACCCATTGCCAAATCACGCAGGGACCAGTTAATCCAATTTTCCCATCACTAAGAAAGATCATTTCGGTTTGGGATATCAGTTGACTGTAAGGGAAAACCGAGGGGCATTCTAGATGAACAAGTGGAGGTCGTTATCTACTACGGTTGTACTTTCCATTTTTAGTATATTTTTTGAACTTGTTTTTTGTTCTTCCTAAGCCTTCTTGTAAGGTTATTTGTGTTGCTTTTAAGGTTATGAGCATTAAATCAAATTTGCAATCCTCCAATTCTTTGAATATCAACTAGATTAAGAGCTCTTTAAATAATTAGAGTTATACATCTTTGACAAAGTATCAAGATTGAAAACTAGTAAAACAAGGACCCTTGACCTTACCTCAGAATAAATACACTCAAACACTATACTATCCTCTTACAAAGACGAGATAACTTCTACTATTATAAGGAATTAAACAAGAAGCTTGGTATTTATATATAAGAGCGTACAACATGGGGCATCTCTTGTGTATGACATTGCAAAACCGACTAGATTACTCTTCTATTGATGACTTTCAATGATGATTATAATCTTCACAAATAGGTAAATCTAGTTTAAGTCAATTGCTTGGAAACTGAACTCTAATGATGAGATTTTCTAACTTCCAATAAAACACCTAGACTATAACATGTTCTTCTTAACAAACTTAAGAAATTGGATCTGGATACCCATATTATATTACTATTATATAAAATAAAGCTTGAAATGTCCCTCTAGAGCAATTGGTTAATCGCCTCGGCTTTATGGATAAAAGTCAGCTAGCCCAATAGAGGCAAATTATAATAAAGCTGAATTCAGCTAGCCAAAATGGCAAATTAAAATAAGAAGTTGATGTAAAGATGGACTAAGGGAGTTAAGGAACACCTGTTATAGTCAACCTCACACGAGCACTCAGAAATTTCATTTTTAGATCGATATTTTTGCAATGCCTTTGCTAGAGTTTACAAAGCTTGCACAAATGGAAGATTTCAGAGAATCGAAATAGAAGTGCTCTAGAAAGTCTAGTAATTTCTAGTTGTGTCATTTTGTCCGTGTCCGGTTAAAATACCAAGCTAAGAAAGTGAGGCATGTGGCAATGTTCACAAAGAGGGAGAGAGTAATGACATCTTTAATGGATGAAACCATAGAAAATAGGAAAGCCAGCCTGAAACCAACCCATCAATTTTGATACTTGTCAAAGAACTATAACTCTAAAACATTAAAGAGCTGTTGATTCTTTTGATATTCTTTGAACTCATTTTTATGATTTGATTCAATTGTGAGCCTGAATTAAAGGGAAATGTTTTACAAAATTCTTTTATTCTCTGATTTTTAAAATAAAAGAAATGAGAAAAACATTTTCAAATAAGACATTCTCAAATAAGAAGGGTCCTTGAAGTAGTTGATGTCTATTATACCTCTATTGGAGAAAAGGAATAAACGATGAAAGAATGATGAAGTACTTAAACAATGCCAGAATGATAAGCACTTCACAATCTTGAAAGAAAATGGTCCGAAAAATCATGAGGGCTGGAAGAGAATACTTGTAACACTCCCTTTATGACGTTATCAGTAACTTGTCAAAAAAATGGCCACCCTATTCAAAAGGGGCACATATCCAAGTGCATAGAAAAAATACAAGAGTGCGACCATTTAAGAAAAAGAGGATCACATATTTCATATCATATAAAAATGCAAGACATTTCTGTCAAAAGGATTGATCATTTCTTAAATGTTTGTGGCAACATGAAGAGAAGCCCTCAAGTTATTTAATATTATTACTGATGCCAGAATGAGAGCATTCAAGATTAAGAGATTTGGGCATGAATAGAGCCATGAGTATCCACAATGGGGCATTACCAAAGCCAGACCTTGCGGGGATTATAAGGTTCAAATCAAACAGACATTGAGAGTGAACCTTACAACTTGGAATGTTGGGACATTTTGAAGGTTCATATCAGCATGAAAAATGTTGGGTCATTTGGAAGGCTCATATCAACAAGAAATCATGTTGGGACATTTTAAAGGCTCACATCAACATGAAAAATGTTGGGCATTTAGAAGGCTCATATCAACAAGAAATAATGTTGGGACATTTTGAACGTTCGTATCAGTAAATGTTGGGGCATTTTGAGAGGCCCATATCATCCAGAAATATAAGATCATTGATTTGAGAAAATATTTCCAATGAGATAGAAAGGTATGAAGAATGGAAATGGTGAGACAGTGACAATGGAGCTGACCATAGATAATTGTTTTGTCTATCATACGGTTATATTATCTTGGTGATTTCACCTACATTTGATGCTGACAAGTCAAAGCACCCCACTTGTATTCTCACTAAGCTTGGTTCTTTGGTGTCCTTGTAACGCTATACAAAAGCTTTGAACACTATGCAAAGAGATGCTCTGTTTGAAAAATCTAGGTAGAAGTCACAGGAAATGATGAATGTATTGTCAAATGTTTTATGAACCAGTGTTTATGGTGCTGAACCAATATTAAAATCATTTGGTGTTTCCATTTTTACTTAATATAAAATTAGTCTTTTTCAACCTCAAGGGGTCAAAATGAGAAATTGTGAAGATTGTTTTCCATAATGGGGTAATGAAATTTTTAAGAAGCTAGTGGAGCCAACTAAGATTGAACGATAGGGTGTTGTTAAACGTTTCAACACGATGTGGTACAAATAATCTTGTTCGAGATTTGATTATATGTAGAGACATGAAAGGAATTATGATAGATCCTCCCTTAGATGTGTTTCAAGAGTCAAATCAGAATAGACGCTGCTTTTTCTAAGAGGGTAAATCTTTATTCAAAAAATAAGAGCTTTATTGGATTTCCACACAAGTTCAGCAGGTTCTAGAACTTTATAGGGGCAAGAAGGAATTGAAACAACTTAAAACTTGCAAGAATGCACGTTGATGAAGATTGCTTTTGGCAGCCATCCCTTCACAGATCAAGAAAACATGCATTTATACACAATACATGTCATTGCACCATACATCATTTCATACATACATGATAAATTTTTTCTCTCTTGATAATATATGCAAATTTGTTTTGAAAACTTTTTGGTCTCTCTTAAGATGGTTTCCTAGAAACTTCAATGATGGATTTATGGGAACATAATTTTTAGGAAACTTAATCTTGTTTCCTAGAATCAATTTTTGACTTCCTTGTGAAGAGAAGTCAAGATTGCATATTTGGTCTCCCTGGAAGAGTAGTGGAAACAAATCAACATCGAGTATGATCTCCACGAAAGAGTAGTGGAACAGATTCTTCTTATTTCAGATTTGGTCTCCCCGGAAGAGTAGTGGAAGCAAATCAACCTCGAGTCTGATCTTCACGAAAGAGTTATGGAACAGATTCTTTTTATTTCATATTTGGTCTCCACGGAAGAGTAGTGGAAGCGAATCAACCTCGAGTTTGATCTCCACAAAAGAGTAGTGGAATAAATTCTTCTCCATCACAGATTTCAGCCTTCACAGATAAGTAGTGAAGCAAAGCAATCTTTGTATTCACAGAAGAGAGAGTAGTGAAACAAAGAGCAATCTTGGCCTTCATAGAAGAGTAGTGAAGCAAAGCAATCTTAGCCTTCACAGAAGGGTAGTGAAGCAAAGCAATCATAGCCTTCACAAAAAGAGTAGTGAAGCAAATCAATCTCAGCCTTCACAAAAGAGTAGTAAAGCAAATCAATCACAACCTTCACAGAAGAGTAGTGAAGCAAATCAATCATATCCTTCACAAAAAAAGGAGTGAAGCAAATCAATTCCAAGCATTCACAAAAAGAGTAGTAAAGCAAGATAAAATCAACTTCGACTTTGATCTCTTCTGAATGAATAGTGGAGCAGATTTTCCATCAAAGTATGAAGTCAACTGAATGAAAATTCTGTCTTTTTATCTTTTCTCTATTCTTCTTAACACAAAAATGAGCAAAGAGGGGCAGCTATCGACAGTTATTTTCGTCCGACTTTAAGTATCTATAATAATAATAATAATAATATTATTATTATTATTACAAATAATATAATAAAAATGGAGGCCCAATTGATAACAAATCTCGGAAGCCCGTTTACAAGTTCAACCTGGTCCAGGTGAGACGACCTAGCAAGCATGTTTCTGCTAGGGTTTCCTCATCTTCTCCAACCGTCTCCTCATCACCACCGTTTGATCAAAAGGGAAATGGATGACCCAGATTCATCCAACAGAAACCCTATGGTTTCATTACAACCCTAGGGCTATTCCGGTTGCCGCCTCGAGGTGCTCCAGTCAGCCGTTGCCACGCCATCACCACCTCACCGCCGGATCCAAAAGATCTGGGTGTATTTAATGCACCCAACAATATAACCTCACACCTCATCGTTATGAACTCTGGTGACTCACTGAAGGGTTCATCATTATGAACGGCACCAAGAGGGCTATATAAACCCTTACCTGCAAAGAGAAACAAGACAATAGGAAAGGAAGGCAAGATAGAGACAAATAGATAAGAACTAAAGGAGACGAACAACAACAACCAACCAACGAGAAAAATCTAGAAAAATAGAGAGAAGTGGCTGAGAGAATATTACCGTCGTCGAAGGTCTTCAAATATCGCTGGAGAGCAAAAAAATCGAAGGTAAAGAACTTAGATCTACACCGGTCTAGGGGTTTTAGAAGGAAAGAACGCTGGATTCGGCTTTAGGGGAAATAAGGCTTCGATTTGGTGTAAATTTCCTAATTCTGGCCACCTTGAATAGTGGTCGGTGCTGGATGTCGGTAATCGGCGACCGACTGAGGATTTGGTGAATGGCCTTTTAGGCCAGTTTAATGGGTAATTATACCCAATTCAAAACTACGTCGTTTCAGATGGGGGCTTCTGCGTAATTTGTGTATGGGAAAACCTTGTCCTCAACCCATGTACTTTGTAAGCTTTACATTTTAGTCACTATATTGACTTTCTGTATTTTTAATTTGGATCTCAAATTTTATTTTATTTATATTTTAGTCCATGCCAGTATTATGTATATTTAGTGTAAAATATCCATGTTAGTCCCTATTATCTTAATAATTTATATTTTAATTCCGTATAATTATTATAGGATTATTTACAATTGTGGTATCTAAAATACGAAGTATTTTCAATGATGAACTTCAATTTTCGTATTTTCATGATTTAATCATTAAATTTATTATATGTATTCAGGTTATACTATTTTATACAATGAATCATAAAAATATTTCCTTAACTTATTAGGAATTTATTTTAAATGATTATTGGTATAACATAATATATTTGATATTTGTTGAAGGGGTCATAAATTAAATTAAATTCAAATTTGTAATTTTTTATTGCAAAGACATTAATTAATAAACAAAGGGGTGCTAATCATTCCCCACACGTAACCGACTCCCGAACTCATTTTCTGGTAAAGAGACTCTTTTTTGTTGTTTTAATATTACTTTTATATATTTTATTAAAATAAAATAGTTTTTTGGTGACCAGTCACACCTTAATTAATGCTTGGTGACAACTCCTCAAATTGTGTTTTATCTTATGTAAGAAGAAAAATAAATGACTTTTTCGAGACGAGATTTAGAAAATAATAACACTTGTTTTCGCCGGGAAAAGATCGTTTTGACAGTCTCCTTTTCCCAAGTTTTCTTCCACGTATTCTCTGAGCAAGTGCTTCGATCTCAGGTTCATAATTTGTTAACTCTCTTTAAAATCTCCTAGTCATAAATCAAAACAAAACTATATCAGTAACTTTGACGAAGTTCCCCGTCAACGGAACCAATTTGACAAGAGTCATAATTGTCAAATAAATATTCCTTATTCTCAAATAAAAATGTAGTAAAGAGAAGAAGAGTCGATCCACATGGACTAAAAAGAATCTAATGTTGAATTGTTTTGATCTTATTTGAAACAAAAAAAAACATAAAGAAAATAAAGGGGTTGTGAAATTAAAAGGAAAGAAATCAATATTTTAAGAAAAAACAACACAAGGTAAGTCTTTGAAAAGAAATCAAAAATAAAATAGCCCAAGCTTCGCTTTGCCTCAATTCCAATTGATCATCGAAAGAGATTTTACTTCGGATACATGTCAGTTACAGTCTACAAGACCCAAGCCTTGTAAGACTTTTCTCTCCAGTAAACTAATATTCCTAAGTTTATCTCTGGAATTCAATACTTGAACTAACCATGGCCATCGTTGTTAGCACCAATGCAACTTTAAGCGCTGAAAAAGCCCATGCTCAGGTTATGGTGTCCCAACGAGAATCAAACCCAATCTTGATTCACCTTAGCAGACCACCACTAAATTTGTTCATAGGAAGTGAGAATGTTAATATTATTAAAGAAAAGGCCATTTGTCATATCAAGTTTTTAGAAAATCGAGAATGTTATCCGAAGATGTTAAATGTTTTTCAATTCTCACAGTAGGAATTGAGTCATCGTTAAACCTTTGGCTAAATAAAAGTTTAGCTAAACATGATTGAAATCATACTTAGCAATGTTTTTGGAAAAGAAAGTAAAAACTAAAGTAAAAAAGAAAATTGAAAGAAAAAGAAATTTTTCATAAAAATAACCTCAAGAATGAAATCAAATTCTGCACATCCTCAAGTTTCGCCCTAAGGGTATTTATAGCCCTAGAGAATTATAGAGATAGACTTCTTAAAGATAAAAAAAATTAAAATAAAATATCTAAAAGATAATTCCTAAAAATAATCAAAAGATAAATCCCAAGATGTTTTTCAAATTCAAACGTAAACTTAAACTCCTAAAAAAATTCGTTCGTCCTCCTTCTGGAAAATGTTGCTGCTGACTGGATCATCGGATTCTACCACGTTGGACTGATTCATGCCCCAGGTCATGCTCATGTCTCCAGCCACGATTTCAAAAAAAAAAAAAAAACAGAAGTCATCCTTTTACTGCTGATTTTGGAAAACAACTTCATGCACGAAAACAAGCGAAAGAGAACTAAATCAACAACGTCAAATAAACAAAGACAAATAATTCCAATAAAAATATATACAAATCTAATCGCTCGTCACATTTCCATGAAATGTATGAAAAGTGGGTGTTGCTACTGAATACTATTTGGAGTGAAAGAATATATTACATAACTGGGATCCAATCCAAATCCTCTATACACTTATTGTTAGACTAGAGTGTTGTTTTGAAACTTCTGTTGGTAATGCTTAAAGAAATATAAAGAGCATGTATCTCACATTGTATAGAAAAGTGTTTTTACATTGGTTTATAAGGAACTCTTCTTTTCTTTGTTGAATGTGAACTGATAAAGCCCTCGCACATGACTTACTTTGATTCTTGTTCGTGACTCCAACAAACATCATGCTTGTATTAATTTTTTGATAAAATTCACAAAAGTTTTCTCCAGAATTTTTTAACATTAGAAAAGAAATTTCTTCGTTGAATTTTATTGCAAATGTCACACGAAATCACTATTAATTGCTGCAATTATTTTGCTGTTAATTATAACATAATTTCGAATAATTATTTGACTGTTTTAATCGGTTATCACAACTGTTTGGTTGACTGCTGGAATTCAGATTTATGTATCCAAACGGTTTTTGGGCATGGTGCAACCCTTATTTACCGTTGTCATAAAAATTACTATATCAGTTGTAAATATGGTTATTATTGTTGTTCAAATTCAGTCGTGATTCAAGCATTTGTATTCGTTTTGTGTTTGAGTTTTCAGCTTTTGAGAATCATCAGAAAATTTAAAAAAATACTTCTCTCTCTATGTTTTCTATCAACGCTTTCTGTTTTTTTTTCTTGGTTCTAAGAGAACAATATCACTATTGTTTAATCCAAATTTTGAGCGTACTATTTTTATAGATATTGTATTAACTTCGAAGAGTATTGTTTAGTTCGATTACATCAATCAAAAAGTAAATTTAATTTTAAGACAATGATTTACGAGGACACAATTTGTAAATTTTTATTTTTATGATTTTCTATTTTATTTATTATGTCAATACTAACATCTCATTTTTGTAGTAATTCAATAAATACTCTTAAAAATTAATGATAAGATTAAATTATATAATTATATTTTATTTTAATTAATATTGTAAATAATAAATCTATATTAAATAGTGTTATAATTTAGAGAAAATAACCTCAGTGACCAAAAATGTCTTATAATATACGATTTTAACCAACCTTTTTTGGATTTGCCAAAATGACCAACTAAATCGCAATGCGATCGATAATTCGCAACACGATCTCCGGTATCGCAAATCAGTTTCCAGATTCGCAATGCGAACTTGGACTATCACGACCACGACGACGACCACGACCACGACCACGACCACGACCACGACACGACACGACACGACACGACACGACCCGAGATGAGACGGACGACGGCGGCGGCGGCGGCGCGCGAGAGTCCCCCTTGTTCTCTATCACTCAACAAGGAAGTGGGAAAGCCAAGCCTTAAATACCATTCTCAATAGTGTTTCCAATACTATGTGGGATTGAGCATTACCAACACTTGTTCCCAATACTATGTGGATTGAGCCTTAAATAGTGATATTTTTGAATGTTTTGCTTAAATTGCAATAATCGCGATTGATTGTAGATTGACTTTTAATTATGACATATTTAATCGTATAATACTAATGCAATTGGTTGCTGATTCAGTTGGTTTAAGGTGCATGATTGTTAATTGTTTCCTGAATAATCACATTGTATTGGAAACAAGTGTTGGTAATGCTCAATCCTACATAGTATTGGAAACACTATTGGGAATGGTATTTAAGGCTTGGCTTTCCCACTTCCTTTTTGAGTGATAGAGAACAAGGGGGACTCTCGCGCGCCGCCGCCGTCCGTCTAGTCTCGTCTCGGGGTCGTGGTCGTGGTAATACGTGTCTTCGACACGTCCACGCGAATACTATCTTTTTAGAGAAATTTCTTAAGAAACAAATGCAATACCACCAGTCGTTGCGATTTTGGACTATCACAACGGATTTGGAATAAATCGCAACGCGAACTTGGACTATCGCAATGCGAACTTCGTCTATCGCATTGCAATTTACATATTCGCATTGCGATAGTCCAAGTTCGCATTGCGATAGTCGACTATCGCATTGCGATTTACATATTCGCATTGCGATAGTCCAAGTTCGCATTGCGACAGTCGACTATCGCATTGCGATTTACATATTCGCATTGCGATAGTCCAAGTTCGCATTGCGATAGTCCAAGTTCGCATTGCGATAGTCCAAGTTCGTATTGCGATAGTCGAAGTTCGCGTTGCGAATCTGGAAACTGATTTGCGATACCGGAGATCGTGTTGCGAATTATTGATCGCATTACGATTTAGTTGGTCATTTTGGAAAATCCAAAAAAAGTTGGTTAAAATCGTATATTATAAGGCATTTTTGGTCAATCAGGTTATTTTCTCTATAATTTATGCTATAAATATACTATAAATTATGCTGTCGTCCGTCATAAAAGTATTATCGCTTTCCTACTTTGTTATCAAATGTTTTTTTTAGTAAAATAGTTCTAACATTTCATTCTTTTTCTATCTTAGTCATCGGGAGTTAACAATGAAGATAATTTTTTTGTTATTGGGGGGATTGAACTTGGAACTTTGTATGAGTATTCTAATATTTAGCCACTAAACTAAATTAGATAATTAATATATTTATATCAAATTTAATATTTAGGTTAAAATGTGTCATCACGTTATAGTTAATCAAAATTATGTCAATCATTTAAGAAAGTTGAACTTGAAAACCCTATAAAGGGTCCAACATTTAGCCACTAAAACAGATTATATGATTGTTATGATTTTAATTAGAATACTATTTTTAAATATATTTAAGTTAATTATCACCTCCAATCACAATATATAATCACACCCCAATCTCAATTTTAAATTTATTAAATAGAATATTTGATTTTTAGACTAAAGTGCAACTTTCTGAAATTTTTGGGCCAATTTCAAAAATCTGGGAAGTTCAGAGACCTAACCCTGAATTATCTCATTTTTCTGGTCAGTTGAAAAATAAAAAAAAATAGGAAAATGGGTGAATGAGGGGCGTTAAACCCCTAACCCCAAGAATGGTCGGCCATGCCCCTACCAAACAGGCTAGGCCACTGTTTCTGATAAGAAATTTATAATTTATAAAATATGTATTGGGTGTTAACCCATTTTGTTAAAAACAAACACCCTCTGTTTCATGAACCAAGTGACCAAACCCCCTCTCTCACCATGCATCGCCCTTCATCCATCGATCCACCCTCCTCTGGCCAGCGATTCACATCATCGCCCATTCCAGTGAAGACGCCGTCGCAGGCTGAGCAAAACCCCTCTATCTATTCATCGATAGGAGTCGTTGTTAGCCTTGGAGAGCCATTCAAAGATCACCAGAGAAACCTAGGTCATGCGTCGGTTTTGCTTCGAATCTGGTCACCTCACTCATCGACTCACCTCACCGCCTCCACAGCTGAACTACCTATTGTCGTCCACTCAAAACCTAGCCATTGGGTCACTTTGTCGCTGTCGTTTTCCCCATTATCGGCGTGGATAAGCATTTCAACCTTATTCATTTTTTTCTGATGGATTTTGTTGTTTTTTAGCATTGATGTTGCTAGGATTTGATGTTTGGTTGATCATGGAGTAGTTGGTTTCCATTCCCTGACCCGTCGCTATTGTCAAGTGTTGTGTGCGTGTGGGGCTCGTCCTCGCGCCAAAAACCTTCTAGAACGATTCAGGTGGACCGAATTGACCCGGTCTAAACTAGGTATGTTTGACCCAAATCGAGTCAACCCGAATCGACCCAACTCAACCTGAACCGGTCTGACATGTTGACCTTGACCTGAATCTTTAACTTTGACCTAACTGTTGACCTTCCTGTTGACTTTGACTTTGACTTTGACAGTTAATCGTTGACCGTTGACTTTGACAAAAAGTCTAATTTTTTGAAAAGTCATATTTTATGTTTTTCAACGTCCTGAGTCCAAATATGAAGTCCATTTTGCCAAATTTGAACCCAAAAGCCCCAAATTGGTCGTTAAACCCAAGCGTGCATATGTAATTTAAGTATTTATTTTAATGCATCAAATTTAACTGAAGGGTCAATGACTTAGTGTGTGTCGTATTTAAGGTACTCGTGATCTCCTGACTGCTCTCTGCTCGTTTCGATTCCTTCCTATATGTCCGTCAATGTGAGCCTGTGATTACCCGTTTAGTTCTGAACCTTGTTAAATATTCCAATTAGTATATTACTCCGATTATAACCCTGTTCTGATATGACTTAGGTTCTAGTATAGTCGAAGAGCATAGTGAAGTTGGTGCTCGATATATCTCCTGGACTGATTCATTTTGCGAGGCGTGTTCCTTGTGTTCCATATATCTGTTTGAAATACCATGTGCACATGATTATTTTCTCTAATTTGAAATGAATTGTTTGCTCTAATTTGACTACCGTAATGATTTATCTGATTTAAGTATGATTCCTGATTTACTGTATTTTAAATCATGCTTGCATGACACGTATTCTATGGTTACTATTTTTACTGATAAATAAATATGTTGAACTCTGATTTCCTGCTACCACTAGTTGTTGTATGAAAAATGTTTTTCTTCGGGGGTACACTAGGATCTAGTATCAAGTCTCTACAGGTTTAGTTCTGATCAAGTTGGTAATTCCTTATATATGTGTCGTAACCGGTTTTCGCCCGGGCACGAAATATTTACTTGATGGGAAAAGTGATGTGAATAAATGGTTTTGAAAATAATTTGGGAGTCGCCATCGGTCTTTTGGGTCAGGTAGGTCGAATACCTAAAAAATATCTTTTAAAAGAGTTTTTAAGAAAACATCAATTAAAAGATAAACTGATCTGCGTTTTAACCAAAAATTTGTTCTTTTTAATAATAAAAAGGGATTCGTGGTCGGTTACGTTTAGGGAAGGATTAACACCCCTACAACGCCCAAAATTGGTACTTTTTAATTATAAATTGTCTCTATTATTAAAAATTAACAATTCAAAATATATTTAATTCATATTATGTTATTTCAAATAATTTAAAGAAAATATAAATATGTATAAAATATTTATTTATTTAGAAATCAGAAAAGGGCTTCTAGGTGCTTTAAGACAGCTCTTTTCTTCGATATTAATAAATAATAACTAAAAAAAAACATTTTTTTCTAAAAAATAATTAATATAAGTTTAAAAAAAACAGATATTTATTTATTTAAGAATATCAGAAAAGAACTTCTAGGTGCTTTAAGACAGTTCTTTTCTTCGATATTAATAAATAAATATTAAAAATATATAATTTTTCATAAAAATGATTAAATAAATTATAATTTTTATAATATTTAATATTTAATATAAATATATTTATAAGACTAAGATAATAATAAAATAATAATTAAAGCCATAATTAAAATATAAAAGTGATAACAAAATATATTGTAATTAATAATGATCAAAATAAAAGAAATTAAAATTATAAAACTAAAATAAAGTATCAAAATAAAGATAATAATTTGAAATATTATGAAAGATAATGGTTAATAGTGTAATTTAACCTAATTAATTAATACGGGATTAAAATAAAAAATACTAAACTATAAGGGACTAAATTTGATATTTACCTAAATATATTATTTAATACTGGTAAGGACTAAAACATAATAAAATAAAATTCAAAAACTGAATTAAAATGTTCAGAAATTAATTTCAGTGACTAAATCGTAAGGATTACAAACTATAGTGACTGTGGAAATGGTTTACCCATGATGGAAATTACACGCACACCCCTCCCCTCAAAACGACGTCGTTCGGGGGAGGGTTTATAAACCCTAAATGCCTGGCCCGAAGGGCCAAGCTTTCTCATTTCTTTCTTTCTCAATTTCTCTCTAAAACAGAGAGAAGAAATTCTCTCTCGTCTCTCTCTTGCTTCCCTCAACAGAGGGAACTCCGACCGCTTCCGGCCACCATACCTTGGCGTCAGACGTCGCCGCCGGCCATCGTGAGCGGTGGCCGGAACTATACAATCTCATACCAAAAGGGAGCGCTAAACACCCCCAATACCGAATCTAACCTTGCTTTTCTTTAAAAAGCTCCTAATCGGAGCAGATCTACAAGAATACCTTCAGGTTTTGGTGGTTTCAGGCGACGTTTACTCTCCTCTGTGGTAAGTTTCTTCTACCTTTTCTTCTTCCCTTGATTTGTTGTTGACTGAGATCGTTGGTAGTTTGTTGTTGTTGTGTTTTGTTATCTGTTTTTCTTCGTTAGTTGCTTCCCCTTTTTTTGTTTTTTCTGTCTCCCTTCTCTTTTTCTTTTTTTTTTTGTCGTCGTCCTTTTTTTTTTGCAGGATCCGGTGGCTTTTATAGCCACCACCGAGCCATGCTCGGACCGGTCTAGAGGGGGAAGTTCGGTGAGTCACCGAGCTATGTGGTGACTCACCCCATAGCCGTGACATGTGGGGAGCAGCTAGCCTTCTGGAGACTTCTGGCGAGGGCGGCGGCAGCTGGAACGTCTGGAAGCAACGGCGGCGGCCACATGGTTGTTCTGGAATCTTGGAGGCGGCTGGGGATCACTGGAAGCAGCGGCTGAGAGCTAGGGTTTGAAAACCTTAGCTGAAACCCTAAATCAGTTTAGGGTTTCCATTTGGGTATGGGTCGGTTCTGGTTGGGCCTGGGATTTGGGCTTGTAAACGGGCTTCCAGTTTTGTAATTATTTATTAAATAATAATAATATATAATATTAATATTAATAATAATATAATAATACTAATAATAATACTAATAATTTTAATAATAATTTTAATAATAATAAATTTAAATGAAAAATTGATGTCTACAGCTGCCCCTCTTTGCTCATCCTTGTGTTAACAAGAATAGAGCAAAGACGAAAAAGACAATAATTTTTTCATTTGGCTTTTTTTTAGCAGGATGGAAATGTTGAAAACATCATGCACTGAAGGGCTTACAGATGACCCGAAGGTTTGAAAACATCAAAAAGCTCCCGAAGGCTTTTTGGAAACATCATGCACTGTAGGACTTACAGATGACCCTAGGCTTTAAAACATCAAAAAGCTCCCAAAGGCTTTTTGGAAACATCATGCACTGCAGGACTTACAGATGACCCTGAGGCTTTGAAAACATCAAAAAGCTCCCGAAGGCTTTTTGGAAACATCATGCACTGTAGGACTTACAGACGACCCTGAGGCTTTGAGAACATCAAAAGCTCCCGAAGGCTTTTTGGAAATATCATGCACTGTAGGACTTACAGACGACCCTGAGGCTTTGAAAACATCAAAAAGCTCCCGAAGGCTTTTTGGAAACATCATGCACTGCAGGACTTACAGATGACCCGAAGGCTTTAAAACATCAAAAGCTCCCGAAGGCTTTTTGGAAAACATCATGCACTGAAGGGCTTACAGATGACCCGAAGGTTTTGAAAATATCAAAAAGCTTTGAAGGCTTTTTGAAAACATCCTGCACTCAGGGCTTACGGATGACCCGAAGGCTTTGAAAACATCATGCACTGAAGGGCTTACAGATGACCCGAAGGTTTGAAAACATCAAAAGCTCCCGAAGGCTTTTGGAAACATCATGCACTGTAGGACTTACAGATGACCCTAAGGTTTGAAAACATCAAAAAGCTCCCGAAGGCTTTTTGGAACATCATGCACTGTAGGACTTACAGATGACCCTAAGGCTTTAAAAACATCAAAAGCTCCCAAAGGCTTTTTGGAAACATCATGCACTGCAGGACTTAAGATGACCCTGAGGCTTTGAAAACACAAAAAGCTCCCGAAGGCTTTTTGGAAACATCATGCACTGTAGGACTTACAGACGTGGGAAATAGTTTACTAAGTAAGAAACTATGGAAATCGTTTTCTTACTATTCAACAATTTCATTTTCAGAAAAGAATGAATGAGAAACTATGGAAATTGTTTTCTCATTATTTTTTGAAATAATATGTTGATTGGGTAACATGCCCCAATCTCAAGATAATTTTCATTCTTGTGGATTGCATCCATCACTTCTTCAGATGTTTGCATGATTCCTGTATTTGCGGTTTTGAATACCTTCTTCTTGTAAGGTATTTCTTACCATGAATCTTCTTGTTATTCTGAAGATCTGTAAAACTTCATGTTTGAATGCACTCAAATGTATCAATGTAATGCATTGTTTATTGTGTAAATGATGTTTTTATGAATGCATGAATGTTGATGCAATCTTTATTTGTCTTCAAAGTGGTGAACTTGGTATTCCTCTAGTTCATCATTTATTGTCAGGGTTACCTCTGGATATCAGTATAGAAACTTATGCTATCAAGCTTGCATTTCTGCAGAACCATCTGATCAACTTGTATCTTTGCGTCTTCTTTGCTTCATGAAAGTCTCAGAAGAAATGTTTCATTTGTGGAACTCTTGCTGTAGTCAGAGCTATGACTTTGATGCCCCATCTTGTCTTGGATAAAACCAACTTTCTTTGCTTGGACTTGTGTAGAAATCCCATAAAGCTTTCATCTTTGAAAAGAGAATCTATCATCTGACTCAGCAGGGATTAATTAGGAGAGTAGAGTCTGTTCTAATTTAACTCTTGAAACATCACAAGGAAGATTTATTCCAATTCCTTTCATGTCTCCACATATAATCAGATCTCGAATAAGGCAACTTGGACCAATATCATGTCGAGATGCTTAACAACAACCTGTAGTTCAACCTTAGTTGACCCCATTAGTTTCTTGTTTAAAATTTCAACTTTCCTTGGAAAGAAATCTTCATTATATCTCACTTCTAATCTTGGGGTTAAAGAAGACAAACTTCATCTTGGATCAATAAATGGAAACCATATGATTGCAACATTGGTTCAGCACCATAATCATTGGTTCGTAAAACATTTAACAATACATTCATCTTTTCCTGTGGTTTCTGCTCGGATTATTGGTCAAGGAAGCATTTGACAACACATTCATCCTTTTCTGTGGCTTCTGCCAAGATTTCTTAATCATTGAAGCTCTTTGCCTAGTGTTCAAGCTTTTGTATGATGTCACAAGACCATTGAGAACAAAACTCAATGGGGATACAGTGATATGTTGGTATGACCAAAAAGTTGGTCAAATTCACAAAATGTGCTGGTGTTGAATTGAATAGGAAATACTAACTGATCTTGATATTGTCTCAGGCAAGGGTAAGTGTGATATTGATCACATTTTCTTCTGTAATGAGCGTTGTAGGAATTAGAAACAGACTCACTATAAGAGCCATGTATGGAAAGATATCCATAGAATTCTTGATGCTGGGGATGAAACGCACATGATAAAACCCCAAAATAGATAAAAATTCAATTCAGCCTAGCTTGAAAATGATAACACTAGTAACAGTGGGAATGGGTAATATGTGTAAGTCGAGCTTCTCTCTTCAATGTCATCAAGTAAACAAAAACTGATGTGAAAAACAGCTTCATAACCTCAATAGTATGGTTGAAACTAACTGCCAGGAACCTCAAAGAAATATTTTTAATTATCACCGACACATAAAAGGCCAAATTCAGAGTTTGAGGTCTCGATGAACTGATCCTTAGATCGAATGGTCTACAAAGGGACCATCTTTGTAGTTTATCAAAGAACACATTGTCATGTGACACATGGTTTAATAAGATTGGGTATTTGAAACCATACTTGCTGAATAGATATTGTTCAACAACAAGATTCTAATGCAACTGCCTGATGAACGAAGCAATTATGTATAGTCTGATCTACTGTCACTGTTTTTATTTTCAATCTTCATATCTTTCTGTCTCATTAGAAATATTTGTTTAAGTCAATGATCTTGACACAGGATGTTGTGGGCCTTCAGCATGCCCCAATATTCTATTTCTGGTTGAAATGGGTCCTCAAGATGTCCCACATGAAACATTTCTGTCTGAAATGGGCTTTCGAGATGCCCCAATATTCTGCTTCTGGTTGACTCTCAATGTCTGTTTGACTTGAATATCATGATCCCCACGAGGTCTAATTTTGACAATACACTGTTGTACTTGTGGCTTTATTCATGCCCCAAATCTGTTTATCTTGAATACTCTCATTCTGATGTTACTGAACAGCAATGTTGTCAAGTAACTGGAGAAATTCTCTTTATGTTGTCATAAACTTAAGAAGTACTCAATCATTCTAACAGAAACGTCTGAGATATGTGTCTTCTGAATGAGGTGACCATTTTCTGTATCTGGAGGGATTTAGTCGGACAGAGCAGTAAAAATAGCTTGGTAATCCGTTCCAGGCTGACACAGTGGCTTATCATCTTTCAGTGAAGGTCATCTCTGAAATATACTTTTATATGGGAGAGAAACCAATTTATGCAAACAGTAATCTGATGCAATGGCAAGACTACATATACAATGGTACAAGCTCATCAAAAATCCGCACCCATGCAACATGTTGATTCTGATAACTCATCTGATTATGAAGCGATCTTTCAGGATGATTTCACAGATATTGATAGTTTTTCTGATATCGAGGAAATCATGAATTCTGATTCTGATGAGGAGAGTAACTGTTATACTTGACAAAAATGGGATTCTCAGAGGCTGAGTTTTCAATAACCATGGAGAGATGTGGTTTAGATTCATCAATTTCAGAATTGACAGATTTTATATGTGCTGATCAAATGGCTAAGGTTACTGATGCACTTCTTATGGTAGAAGATAGGAAGCCATTATGCAATGATCCCAATTACAAGCAAAGGCGAAACTTGGGCCATGATTTGTGGAAAAGGAAGAAGCAGAAGAAGCTTGAAAAGAAGCTTCTTAATGAAGATGATCATGCAGTTCACCTTTCAATTCCAATGATTGGTTCTGGGGTTCATACTAAACCAGATCAGATAACTCAAAGAACACTTCCAGAAGATGCTATTGGGTCTCCTTATTTCTACTATGAGCAAATTCATCTTTCAAATCTAATGATTGGTTTTGGGGTTCATACCAAACCAGATCAGATAACTCAAAGAACACTTCCAGAAGATGCTATTGAGTCTTTTTATTTCTACTATGAGCACATGGCACTTGCTCCAGTTAATGTTTGGACTGGAATATCACAATACTTATTCGATGTAGAGCCAGAATTTGTAGATTCGAAGCATTTTCATGCTGTTACACTGAAAAGGGCTATATTCATAATTCTGCCAATTGAGAACAGATTTTCTCTTATTCTGCTTCCTCCATGTGCTGATGCTTTTCCATTGACAAAGAGATGATGGCCTTCCTTCGAGTGTCCAGAAGTATGTTCTTGATGAGTGCTGAAAATGGAATCTGGTATGGGTTGAAAAGAATAAAATTGTTCCACTTGAATCTGATGAGGTGGAAATGCTTCTAGGTTTCCCTAAAAACCATACACAATGATCTGTATAGAGACATGTTCCATGGTGGTATCAATGTCCTATCTCTTTTCTCTGGGATCAATGATACAGAAGTTGCCTTTTATTGTCTTGGCATACTTTTGAAAACAGATGTGCAAGAACTGAATGATGATCGGTTGGAGCAATTGATGAGTAGATTTGTCGAATTCGACCTTATTGTCGATTGCATCCAGTGTAACAACCTTACTGGAAGAAATAAACATCATCAGGATTAAATAGAAGATTTTTATTGGTGCATTTTCTTGCAATGACTGCTACGACAACTATCTCTTCTGCTGCTCCAAAATACACACTGCCATATCATACTCTTCCCTAACCATGGACAGGTTTAGTTGATGGTAAAACTGGTTATCTCAACTTTTGGAATCCTGTACGGCATACAAATGTAGAATTTGTTCCAATGTCTTATTCTGTGCCATAAGTCCTTAAATTCAAATTCAGCAATCTTCTGAAGGACATAATGGATATCATCTTGACAAAGAAAATGATCGGCATAGAAGAAGTAGCAATGGTGTATCAAGACTTGAGCCAACATCACAGTATAACCAGAGTGCAGGTAGTGACTTGTTCATGGTTCTATGATGTAATCTTCTAGAGAACATAAATTGATGGTTGGGGAAAATAATCTGTCTGGTGATACTTATCGCCCTCAGCATGAGATAAACGATAATATTTCTTGATGAGCTACTAATAATGTCATAGGAGAGTGTCACAAGTTCAATTCTCCAGACTTTCTGGCTTCTTGGACCACTTGCCTTCAAAAATGTGAAGCGCTTCATTCTTCTGGCTTCGTTCATTCTTTTTCTACAACAGAGGTAGAATAAGCAACAATTACTTTAAGGACCTTCCTCATTTGAGACTGTACTGTTTGAAAATGTTTTTTCTCTTTTCTTTCTAAAAGAATTTTGCAAAGTATTATCCCTTTCAGGTTCACAATATAATCAAATCATAAACAATAAGTTTAATGAATATCCAATAAATCAACTACACTTTTAAATCATTCAAAAATCATAGTCCTATGGCAAGTGTCAAAATTATTGACTGATTTAAGGTGTAGGTGGATTTTGGTAAAGTAAGGTTCTTTCAAGTTGGTTCAGTATGTCGCTTCGGGGTTCCACTAACTTGAAGAAATGGTTATTATGCTCATCTTGTAGAGATACTTCTTGATTCCAAAATCTCGGGAACGTCTTTTGGGACGTGCGGTGCTTCATTTAAGATCATCTCTTATGTCGTTTGTTACACCATTCAATATTCGAGCTGCCTTTTTTAGGTTTTCAACTCGAATCCTCCTTTGGTTTCAAGATGTTATTTAAAAATTTACATCTTGAACCCCCTTTTATCATTTTTCATATCATGCATTAAAGATTTTAAAAACCAATTTTTGCAAATAAAAATCAATCTTGAGAGGCGGAATGAATTCTAAAGATATTCTCTTTAGATGCCTTCAATCTTGCTTTGCTTGACTTCGATCTGCCTTCTTGAGGATTTTTCCATCATCTGGATCCCTCTAGACTGCCAAATTTTGGATTCATTTCCATTTTCTCATATCTTCAGCATTTCTTGCTTTTCTTGTTTGTACTTGATCAACCTTGTAACTTGAGGCTCAATAATTCACCCATCTTGATTCAATTTTTTCTTTTTCTTTTTTTTGTTTTTTTTTGTTTTTTTTTCTTCTTTCTTTGCTGGATGAGTATAATACTTCAATTGCTTTGATCACCTTCTTTTCCTTTTGCATTTTGGAGGTTTTCCATTATTCTTGATTGGATTGATCTTTAAGCACTCTGTATTTGACATACTTTGTAGTTCAAAACTTTCATGACTTCATGGAAACTTGTCTTCGTAAAAAATGTATTGACAATCTTTATTCTTGTGAGCCAATATCCTTTACCTTGCCCCCCAATATAGAGGGTGATCCTTGGTTAGGGTTGAATCAGAAGAAAAATCATTCAGGCTCAAGTGGGGACAACAAATGATATATATATATATATATATTTATTAAAGGATAAATGAAACAATGCCGTTCATCATCTCATACACAGAAACCTTTGTAAAAAGAGGTATCCACAGAGGGATGAATATTCAAGATTAACTTTATTTACATGAAAAAATGTAATTAATGCATGATATATTTATTTCAATCAATCACTTTCCCTTTCTTCTTTGAGTATGCCCTAATCACTCGAAATTATCATCAATGAGTTGGTCCATGATGCCTCATCTCGTCTCTTCTTGCAGTAAAATTCACGAATAATTGAAAGTTTGGTTCTTTTGAGGTCTTTTGGTTTATGATGGTTTTGTGTTTGGAAGGACAAATGTGTGACTTTTAAAGTCATGTATATGGTGGAAGGGATAATATCATAAACCAACCAACTCTATCCGAGAAGGTAAACATCTAGAGTTGATGTCTCAAAAACAAGTAAACACATTTCTTCAGAATCTCAGATAAATGTACGGTCAAAATTTGGTATTAGTAAGGATCAAGTAATTGGCATTGGATGGAAGGTATAATTTTATCACTTGCCAATAGATCTATAACTCTTGATAAATTAAAATAATATTTAATCTACTTGATACTCAATAATCTCAAGATTAAAACTTGATTCCTTGCTCATAACCTTAATAAGCAACACACATTTATTTATTGCACAAAAAGCGGAGAAAGGAACAAAAAACAAGTTCAAACAAGATGCTGAAAATAGAAAGGTACTACAGTGGTAGATAACACTTCCACTTGTTCATGCATCATCACTCCTTTAATGTCGGTTGTGTAATAAGATCAGAGTCATTGTCTTTATTTGCCCCCCATTTCTTGATCATTTTTTGTGTCAAGACTCTTTTGTCAACAAGCATCTATATTTCTTTTAACAGTTGCCTATAATTGCCCGTGGAATACCCAAATACTCCCAAGTGAAAATCACAAACACTACTTTGATCATAGCTATGAGCAAAAGGGTTTGGTGACATTTTCATTGGTCTTGGTGTGATGTACTGACCTTTAACCAAATGAGGATACAAGTCTGAAATGGAAGTTTGGAATACTTCCAAAGTTTGTCTTGATCGCATGACTTTCTTTAGTCAATCCGAACAGTTACTTGCTCTTTTTCTTTTGCAATTGCGAGGACTCTGGATGCAACATTCATTCACATGATCAGCTTTTGCTTTTTGATCCGTCAGGCTCCTGGATATGACTTTTGAATTTTCTTCACTGATTACATTCTCAATTAAATCTCCACTTGTCACAAGATTCTCGAATTCCTTTGTCGGATTTGCCTGCATCAATTCGAAGAAAGGCGATGGAAGGGAATCACGAAACATACGTGATATTTCTTCTTCTAACATGGGAGGTTGAACTTGTGCTGCCATTCCTCTCCATCTTAGGGCGTATTCTTGAAATCTTTCATTGGCTTTCTTCTTTATTCTTCGAAGATCCATACGTGTTGGAGCTAAGCCTTTAACATACCGATATTGTCCCAAAAATGCATCAGCTAGATCTACCCATCTATTGATATGTTCTTGGGTCAACTGATTGTACCAAACTACTACTGGGCCAACAAGACTATCATGGAAAGAATGAATTAACATATCATCAGAACTCAAATATCCTTCCATTTTTCTGCAAAACATTCTCAAATAGATTAAGGGACAACTGGTGCCATCATATTTCTCAAAATCAGGCATTTTGAATTCATGAGGAATAATCAAATCTGGAACCAAGCTGAGCTTTCTTGCTTCTAATTCTTTGTGGGAAGTATCAACACATTTCATATTTTTGATTGCTTCATCCATCTTCTTGAATCTTTCCTCATATTGCGAATAATGAACAAGGCTATTCTTTGGGTTCAATTGGGATGCCCCAGAGGGTTTTTCCATTTTCGACTCTTCAATCTGACAGCATGGTTGCTCTTTATCAATTAGCTCTTCTTTATCAGATGTCACATACTGAATAATTTGATTTGATCCATCTGGTACTGAATCTGATGTTTCTTTCCTTATATCCGGAGGTAACCCTGTCAATTGTTCTGGCCACTGGTCTTGTAGTCCCTTATAAGATTGCTCCATTGTTTTCATGATGACAGTAAAGTAATATGAATGAATGACCTTGGTTTTACTGTTACAAAACCTTTCATTAATTATTAACATGTTTTTATAATTAAAGTACATGACAGTACTTAAATAAAAATGTGAAAAATGCATAAATGGAAAAATAAGAATGCAAAATGTGCAATTCAAAGATATAAAAAGTAAAAATACAAAATGAAAATGCACAGATACAAAATGTAAATGCATGTATGAAAAGGTGTTACTTAAGAGTGATCATCTTAGAACAGATTTCATTGAACACAAAAGCTTCAGTACATCAAACAAAACTTTTACATGTAGGGGACAACTTTCAGTCCTAACTTCAACAAAACTTTACATATAGGGAATAACTTTCCCATTTTCTTCCCTAAAACCAAGTTAGTTTATCAGCTTATGGGCCATATTACTTGTCTGGACTGCAGCTTCTTCCATGACATTCTGGTGTTATTTCATCTCCTATGTCAATTCTCGGAGTTGCTCATTTTCCCTTGTGAGAGAACATTTGTGTTCAAAAAGTTTTTGGACAAGATCTTCATGTATGTTGCAACTCTTTTTCAGTTTGGTGACCCCTGCTATCCACTCTTCTGGGGTGTTTCCTATACCAGCATTTTGAAAGGCTTGACTGACCTTCTGGAAGTCTTCATGTATGGTTTCCATTTTGGTGCTCAATTTATCATTTTCAATCTTCAAATGACGTATTTGAGCTTCAAACCTCAGCAAATCTTCTTCTTTTTGGGCACCCCTACTGATATTCTTACCTTTGAAGAATTTTGGTATTAATCTATCAGGACCCTCGGTTACCAAACTAGGTCGATCATTTACCATAAATTGTAAGGATCCATGATCTAAAAGACTTTGGACTCGGCGTTTGAAGGCAAGACAATTCTCGATGGTATGTCCTTGAGCTCCGGCATGATATTCACAATGAACGTTGATGTCATACCAATTTGGATACGGAGGTTGGAACGGTTTTATATAATATGGATCCACTTCTCGTGCTTCAAGTAGCTTCTCATACAACTCTTTATATGATATAGGTATAGCATCAACATGAGAATCGCCTTTTGTCTTGAATCGAACCTGAGTTTTAGATATCGGGAGCATACTAAACTTTGATGATTTAAGGTTACATGATTTCTTCTCTTCTCTGGAAGCTTTTACAATTTTCATCATTTCTTTGGTATCTCCAGATGACTTGTGAATACGGATGATGATTGTCTGTAACTTCTCCAATTGATTGGGATCAGAAGTCCCTTGCATATTTGAGATTGCAGGATTATGTCCATTAAGCTTTCTCTCTTTCTGTGCAGGAATCTCTTCTCTTTTGGCCAAAACAGATATTCTATCCATCATTTTGGACATCTGCTCTCTTATTTCTCGTATCTCCTCTTGCTCCTTAATGGACACATGATCTCTAGGTGCATAGCTCTCTTCTATTCTCGAAGTTTCCTCAGGATGTCTTTTCTTGGCTGCATCATATTTTGTTTGATCATAAAACTTTTTGTCCATTTACAATTTCTTTCTAATACGATGAACAGTCTTTCAAGTAAACACCTTCTGGTTATGCTATAATCATGCAATGCAAACAAAAGAAATGAGAAAAAAATAAAATAGTTAGTACTAACTAATGAAAAAAAATCTATCTATCAAGGTATAAATCTTAACCTCATGCTTTCTAGTTCCATGCTTTGTTTGGAAAATTTAACCTAACCGCATGATTTTTAGTTCGCAGGCATTTATTCAGAAAAAATAATAAATTAAAAAATTAAAAGCTAAAGCTTATTTCTCCTTTGTGTACACCTAAGGACAGAGGTTCAGTACTGTCTTAGATTAGGAGAAGTTCTAAGGTTTATTATATGCAGAGTTTCAATTCTAGGAGTAAAGGTACTCGAATTGTCCTTGTTAGTGCCCCCTTAGGCTGCCAACCCTCAATCCTAGTCCATTACAAATTTAAGTGGATCGAGTTCAATTCGAGGGGATACATTTCTCTATACCTGACACGGAGAATAAATTCTCACGAAGACATAGAGCATATGAACCCCCGAAAGTTACTTGCTAGGTCTGACACGGAGAATAAATTCTCACGAAGACGTCGCTTTCACTCCCACTTAAAAGGGACAAACTCAATTATAGAGCTTTATGTTATGCAATGCAAGTGTTGTGTGTGAGGAGAAATGTTCAAACCTCTAACAGATAAATGAAATAATTAATACCTGAATAAAAAAACCAATATTAATATAAAAATAATAAAAATTTGAAAGAAAAGAATTAAAAATTAAATAAATGAATTTTTAATTTCTAATTAATAGAGACAATTTATAATTGATTTTAAAGTTTGACAAGGTCCCCAGCGGAGTCGCCAAGCTGTCGTAACCGGTTTTCGTCCGGGCACGAAATATTTACTTGATGGGAAAAGTGATGTGAATAAATGGTTTTGAAAATAATTTGGGAGTCGCCATCGGCCTTTTGGGTCAGGTAGGTCGAATACCTAAAAAAATATCTTTTAAAAGAGTTTTTAAGAAAACATCAATTAAAAGATAAACTGATCTGCGTTTTAACCAAAAATTAGTTTTTTTTAATAATAAAAAGGGATTCGTGGTCGGTTACGTTTAGGGAAGGATTAACACCCCTACAACGCCCAAAATTGGCACTTTTTAATTATAAATTGTCTCTATTATTAAAAATTAACAATTCAAAATATATTTAATTCATAATTATGTTATTTCAAATAATTTAAAGAAAATATATTAATATGTATAAAATATTTATTTATTTAGAAATATCAGAAAAGGGCTTCTAGGTGCTTTAACACAGCTCTTTTCTTCGATATTAATAAATAAATAACTAAAAAAACATTTTTTTTAAAAATAATTAATATATAATTTATAAAAAAAAACAAGATATTTATTTATTTAAGAATATCAGAAAAGAACTTCTAGGTGCTTTAAGACAGTTCTTTTCTTCGATATTAATAAATAAATATTAAAAATATAATAATTTTTCATAAAAATGATTTAAATAAATTATAATTTTTATAATATTTAATATAAATATATTTATAAGACTAAGATAATAATAAAATAATAATTAAAGCCATAATTAAAATATAAAAGTGATAACAAAATAATATTGTAATTAAATAATGATCAAAATAAAAGAAATTAAAATTATAAAACTAAATATAAAGTATCAAAAATAAAGATAATAATTTGAAACATTATGAAAGATAATGGTTAATAGTGTAATTTAACCTAATTAATTAATACGGGATTAAAATAAAAAATACTAAACTATAAGGGACTAAATTTGATATTTACCTAAATATATTATTTAATACTGGTAAGGACTAAAACATAATAAAATAAAATTCAAAAACTGAATTAAAATGTTCAGAAATTAATTTCAGTGACTAAATCGTAAGGATTACAAACTATAGTGACTGCGGAAATGGTTTACCCATGATGGAAATTACACGCACACCCCTCCCCTCAAAACGACGTCGTTCGGGGAAGGGTTTATAAACCCTAAATGCCTGGCCCGAAGGGCCATGCTTTCTCATTTCTTTCTTTCTCAATTTCTCTCTAAAACAGAGAGAAGAAATTCTCTCTCGTCTCTCTCTTGCTTCCCTCAACAGAGGGAACTCCGGCCGCTGCCGGCCACCATACCTTGGCGTCAGACGTCGCCGCCGGCCATCGTGAGCGGTGGCCGGAACTATACAATCTCATACCAAAAGGGAGCGCTAAACACCCCCAATACCGAATCCAACCTTGCTTTTCTTTAAAAAGCTCCTAATCGGAGCAGATCTACAAGAATACCTTCAGGTTTTGGTGGTTTCAGGCGACGTTTACTCTCCTCTGTGGTAAGTTTCTTCTACCTTTTCTTCTTCCCTTGATTTGTTGTTAACTGAGATCGTTGGTAGTTTGCTGTTGCTGTGTTTTGTTATCTGTTTTTCTTCGTTAGTTGCTTCCTCTTTTTTTTGTTTTTTATGTCTCCCTTCTCTTTTTCTTTTTTTTCTGTCGTCGTCCTTTTTTTTTTTTTGCAGGATCCGGTGGCTTTTATAGCCACCACCGAGCCATGCTCGGACCGGTCTAGAGGGGGAAGTTCGGTGAGTCACCGAGCTATGTGGTGACTCACCCCATAGCCGTGACATGTGGGGAGCAGCTGGCCTTCTGGAGACTTCTGGCGAGGGCGGCGGCAGCTGGAACATCTGGAAGCAACGGCGGCGGCCACGTGGTTGTTCTGGAATCTTGGAGGCGGCTGGGGATCACTGGAAGCAGCGGCTGGGAGCTAGGGTTTGAAAACCCTAGCTGAAACCCTAAATCAATTTAGGGTTTCCATTTGGGTATGGGTCGGTTCTGGTTGGGCCTGGGATTTGGGCTTGTAAACGGGCTTCCAGTTTTGTAATTATTTATTAAATAATAATAATATATAATATTAATATTAATAATAATAAATAATAATAATAATAATAATAATAATAATAATAATAATAATACTAATAATAATAATAATAATTTTAATAATAATAATAAATTTAAATGAAAAAATTGATGTCTACAATATGTTCAGCACCGATCAGCTAGTAATTCCTTATAGACCTTAGGCGACCCTTAGGTGGGCTCCTAGGTCCAATAGGCCTAGTGGTAAGACCTTATGGACCCTATGCTACTCCCTTAGGGTGGCACCTCTGCTTTGTGCATTGGGTAAGTCTTTATAGGCCTGAGGGCACACCCCTTAGGTGGGCGCCTACGCTTCGGCTACGAAAGACCTTATGGACCCAAGGTGCTCCCTTAGGTTGGCATCTACGCCCTTCGGGACTAGAATAAGTCCTTATGGATGCAGTTCTGGGGAACTGCATATGGTGTTCGGTTGGAGGGTGATTCTATATTTTAAGCTAAAAACTCTACTGACGTTTTCATAATACTGATTTTGGAAACTCTACTGATGTTTCATGACTTCAATGTCGAATTGATTTCGAAATATTAATTATATGTTTATTTCTGCACTGTTGGAACACACTAAGCTCCATAGCTCACTCCCCCAAACTTTTCTCTTTCAGATACTTTTGATAGGCGTCCCGAACCTGACACTTGGAGGATTGACACATTCGTAAAGTACCTTTTGTTGTAATGTATTTATCTTCTGAGTTGCATTTACTTGGTTGACATGTGCCTATATTTTGAAAGTATTTGTTTTACGACTTATATTGCTTTTGATACTGATGATAGATTTGTTCTGAAACTGATTTCGGAATATTTTATTTTACTTAGTCCTTATGACGATTTTTAAATTTCTGAAATTGAACTTTAATATTATGAACTATATTTTTAAAGGATGTTTATTCGAAATATGATTTTAAGTTATTGAAAAATGTATTAAATTTTTTTTACCGTAATTCACTAGATTTGGTCGTAACGCATAGGTCTGGTATGAGGGTTACATATATGATAAAAGTATTCTTTACATTTATTACAGTTTTAATCAAGAACATATTCAAGAGTGGGCCTATTTAGGCCATGGCCTACCCGTGTTTCAAAATATTAGAAAGTAATTTAAATATATATATATAAATCATGTCGAAGTAGAAAGTGTGTTACAATCTAGCCGGAGATTTCACCAAGAAGTAGTGTATCTGTTGAAAGTCTACAATGAAAACGACATAGAACGGCTGGGCATTGATAGGTAGAAGGTACGGTGGTAACCACCGTCGAGTACGTGGTACAACTCAATACTGACGGAGTTAGAAATCCTCTAACCGGCCTAGCGACCTGTAGAGGAACGATCCGGGATGTAAATGGTCTTTGGATTCAAGGGTATACACGGACTATCGGAGCTTGCTCCGTCCTTGATGATGAGATGTGGAGAGTATATAAAGGATTACAATTGGCAAGAAATATGAACGTTGGTCAACTCTGTGTTGAAGTTGATTCTAAGGAAGTGTTGAATTTGTTACGCTAGGGATCGGAGATAGATATTGTCTCACCCATGGTGCTACACATCGTGGAGATGCTGAAGCGGGACGCACCCCTAACGTTTAACTATGTCCCAAGGGAAGGGAACAAGGTCGCAGTGTAATGGCGAAGCTGGCTTGAAAAGGACCTTTTGGTGTTTGTCTTCCGAGAATCTCCTGAAGGTGTGCGGGCGTTTGTTGAAGGCAACAGATAAAGCATGACAGCAACAAGGAGCCAGGTGTTCATCCCAACTGAGGAAGGAATAATGTGTATATTTAGAAGCAATTTTAGTTCTCTCTCCTTCATTAAAATATATATTTATATAGTTCTTATTATATTTTTAAATTACAAAATATATAAATTATGTTAGACAACTTTTTATTATATATATATATATATATATATATATATATATATTAGTTCATCTAGTAATATTTTTATGTTTCAATAAAATTTAATTAAATGAAGAATGTCAAAGTTCAATTCATTGGGTTCACAAAGAATTCTAAGTTGGCAGCCGTGCCAATTTACTCTTGAATAGATTTCAACTTTTTTACCGGATTGTTACAAATCTCGAATATGTTGAATAAAAGTGGATATACATGAATTTTTGCCATCACTTTGGAGTCAGAGATGAGCATCCCGAGATTTTATGACTGCAAAATAAATAGATTTTGATTATATTACTTTAATTTTGTCCGAAACCTCTGAAGTTGAATTCATGACAGTTAAAATAATTCGGGTCTCATGAATGGATTAAATCTTTGTTAAAGGGTCCAAAAGTAGGTTTTGTTGACAGGATTATAAACTTTTTCGAGTTTTGAGTGTCCGATTGAATTTAAGGAGGTCTTTGATCAAATAAAAAATCAAATTTTGAAGGGATTGTCGAAATGATGTGAGATCCTTAGTTAAAATCGAATACCACTTGCTTGTTAATTAAAGTATGATATATTCGGTATAAGGTGGAAAATAAAAAAAAATGTATGACTAAAGTAAAGGGTATGGATGCATAAAACCCAATTTTAAAAAAATATCCAAATGTTCTATTGTAAAATCAAATACCCAAATGTCCAATCCATTACACAATTACAAGACATATACCCTTTTACATCAAAACCCAAACACCAAACTCATGTTACAAATCTATCAGGCCTGATCCAAATGCAAAACAAGCCACATAAGTTCAACGGGTCGGAGGCCCAAAGTATGAGAAGGGTAGAGAGATTTTATGGTTTTCATGTTCAACAATCACTGCCTCCATGCATGCCAAATCTCTTCACTTTCTAAGCCAGCAAACTCATAAACTTCAGTGGACTCTCGCATTAGGACCGTTCCAACAATCACGTCCTAGCAGCACACAACGTGGTCCCAACATTTTCAAGCCTTTCCACTGGCTCCACGACAGCCCAATGGGCCTCTAGTCAGCACCACAGTGGCCCCCGAATATACCAGATCAACCATTGTTGTCCCATAAAAAACTTGATGTTATATTTAGAGATTCTCTATCATGTTCATCCTTAATTTTAGAATACACAAAGATATCATCCATAAAAGAAATTAATAAATTGTTGGAATTATGATTAGAATACTTACTTCATCATATCTATAAAAGGTTACGAGTGCATTTGTAAGTCTGAATGACATGATCAAGAAATCATAATACTTGTAACAATTCTTGAATGAAATTTTTAGAATGTCAGACTCTTTAACTTTCGTCTAATTAATATCCAATACTAGGGACGAATATAAGATTTTATGTTAGATATACTAATTTATAACATTACAAGGGAGGATGAACTTTAAAAATTTTAATAATGAAAAAAACTATATTTTCAATAAAAAAAATACAAAAAATATCTTAAATATACGGAGATTTATAAATTTTAGGGGGCAACAGCCCCACCCACTTCCCTCGACCCATTCATGTCCAAAACAAAGATTAATCTCTAAAAAGATAGTAAAACCTTGCACTGGATCAAACACATACCTTCGACGTGTATCTTCAATACGTATTGTACATATTATTTCTTTTTTAATAAAATTCATGTAATTTTTAAAAATATTAATTCATTATTATCATTTATTTCATTTATTTTTTTTGTATGATGTCAATGTGGGAGACATTGTCTGAACAAAGAAAAACGTCAAAATTTTATGTTAAAGACGAACTTATAAAATTCTAGTGGTGAAATTAAATTATCAATAAAACTATAAATAAATAATCTAAAATATATAATTATTTAAAATTTTTAGGCTACTCCTTCGATATATTCATGTGTCTGAAAAACCTATCACATCGATTAAAATTGTTCTATAAATGTGTTTTTTTGAAAATTTCTTATCAAGTTGTACATCTTTATAAAAAAAATAACATTTTAATATATAATAGTACTTGAGTGTTACTCTAATAAAAAATTGCTTTAATATTATTCTCGTAAATTAACGCATAAAATCATATATAACATGTGATAATAGGAATTAATTAAAACTAAAAAATGTAATAGTTTTTCCTTTTCTCTGAATTGATATGTCATGTATATTTTCATTATGAATTATCTATCACCTTAAAATAGTAAAAAAACAATTCTCAATTCATTTTTTTTAATGACAACTGAATTTCATTAATAAAAAATAGAGGAATCAAAATAATAATGCATCCAAAAAGAAAGTTGTAGTCACCAAAATCCCATACATAATAAAAATATCAAACTCAAAACTTAAAGATACGAAGAGACTGAAACCTTCTAAATATCAAAATAATTCGATAACCTTCTTAAAACTCATTGTCTCTGTCGAACGAGACGCTTTACAATGTGATAAAAGGAGTGGTGAGAGAACCAAACAATTTGACAAACTCATTCACTATACAATTATGTTTATATTGACAAATGACCGTTTACAAAAGAGGGGATCAGACAATATTTAACCACTGACAAGCCAATCAAAAATAGAATGTTGTAAGGATCTTGTCGAAGCACCAACACGACCGTAGAAGTATGAGAAAATCTTACCGAAAACCATAAGGAACGTGACACAAAAGTAGAGAAAAAGCGTGTCACAATAACAGAAAAAAAGCTGCCACAAAGACACATATTCTTATTTAAAAGTGAAAAAACTCAAGGAAATAAATATAATATGAAAAAGAACAATAAAAATAATAATCATGATCGAAACTAATATTAACTTTAGTGTCGTCGCCAACTAAAAAAAAGGCAAAAAAATATTGAAATAAAAATTAGGTAAAAAAAAAACTCCCTTTTTAAAAATTATTAAATACGACTCTTTATTCTCAACTCATTTCTTGTGTAGGATAAATAAGGCAAAACTTCATTGCTTTCAACAGGGCACAAAAAAAGAGAGATTATTGCTGTGCAGGATGGTTTTCAAAGTTATTTGGATAATTAAATTTAAGTGTAATCATGTATTATCATATAGATGTAATATATTTAAATTTTATTTTAAATAGTTTTAAAAAATATTTTACGTTTAAAATTATTTTTCAGATCAAAAATGTATTTTCAAAGTTGAAATTTTTTTTTCAAAATAAAATTATCCAAATATTCTTATATATATATATATATATATATCACTATTTATTATTTAAAAAAATAATATTTAAAATAAATATTTTAATTATTTAAAAATACTTTTTAACAACAACTTCAAATATTTTATTTTTAAAAATACATATATCTAAACTCTCAGACATGTATAGATTACAATCCTCGAACATAGATTATTAGAGAAAAATGAAATTCCCTTAATCAATTATTCCAAAGGTTATAACCTCAAACATTTAAAATTTAAATAAATAATCTAAATTTTTTTTTAAATGTTTTTATGCCATATTTTTAAGAAATAATATCAAGATAACTCTACTTGATTATTATAATATATGAGTTATTAATGTAAATGTAATTGTTAGTTAAGTCTTCTAATTTATATAATTAATATTATTTAATTTTAAATTTATATAATAATAAAATCATAATTTATATCTTTTTATATATATTATATCACAAAGTTTTTATATTTTTACAAATAATATTTAAAATAAATATTTTAATTATTTAAAAATATTTTTGAACAACAACGTCAAACATTTTATTTTTTAAAAAGGCCTAGATCTAAACTCCCAAACACGCAGGGATGAACTAAGGCGGGGTGGGTGGAGGTGATCTTCCCCTGAAAAATTAAAATTGTCATATATTTTAGATATTTTCTATGTGTTTTCTATTAAAAAATTATTGTCGCCCTTAGAATTTTGTAAGTTCAAATACACTCCCTGAATTTTTATAAGTTTAAGACAACATAAAATCTTATGTTCGCCCTTACACACGTGTAGATCACATTGCTCGAACCTGGATTATAAAGGGAAAATAAAATTCCTTTAATCAACCATTCCAAGGGTTTTAACCTCAAACATTTAAAATTTAAATAAACAATCTAAAAATATTTTTAATGCTTTTCTATCATATTTTTAAGAAATAATACCAAGATAACTCTACTTGATTATTATAATATATGAGTTATTAATGTAAATATAAGTGTTAGTTAAGTGTTCTAATTAATATAATAAATATTATTTAAATTTTATATTTCTATAATAAGAAAAATATAATTTATATCTTTTTATCTAAAATTTATGGTAAATCAATAATGACACTTAATGTTAAGTGTTAAGCCCAAAATAAATATTTTTTTTATAAAGGGGAGTCAATCTCATAGACCTCATTAAAAACCTCCTTAAACTTAGTCGGAGGAAAAGAGTACCTATGGTAGCATTTACAAGAGTAAACTATGAGCACACGAACTCACCAAAACAAACAGTAAAACATGAACAAGATTACAATACTCCACAAAATTTGAAACAAGACTAAGCACCTTATCAACCTTAACCACCCGGGTCTACACGCTGTAAAACATAAGAGGTTCTAACTTCATTTCTTTCATGGTGCCGTAATCGGTTTTTGCCTGGCATGAATTTTTACTTGGCGGGAAAAATAGAATGAATAAATAAATGATTTTGATTTAAAAAAAAATATTTTGGGAGTCGTCGTTGACCTTTTTGGGTTATGTAGGTCAAATACCTAAAAACAATCTTTTAAAATAGTTTTTAAGAAAACATAATTTAAAAGATAAATTGATCTGCGTATAACAAAAAAAATTAGTAAATAAGGGATTCGTGGTCGGTTACGTTTAGGGAAGGATTAACACCCCTACAACGCCCAAAATTGGTACTCATTAATTATAAATTGTCTCTATTATTGGATTTTTTTTTTAAAAATTCAAAAGTATATTTAATTCATAATCATGTTATTTCAAATTTATTAGTATAATTTTAAGAAAATATATTAATTTTTATAAATATATACTTTTTATAATTTTATAAATAAAATATTTATTTACTTAGAAATATTAGAAAATGACTTCTAGGTGCTTTAAGACAGTCCATTTCTTAATATAAAAAAATAAAAAAATATTAATAAAACATTTCTCTAAAAATAATAAAAAAATAGATTAATATATAATTTATAAAAATAGGATATTTATTTATTTAAGAATATCAGGGAAGGACTTCTAGTTACTTTAAGACAACCCTTTTCTTAATATTAAAAATATATATATTAAAATATGATTATTTTTCCTAAAAGTAATTTATATAAAATTAAATTTATAAATAGGTTTTTTATTAAAAATAAAATATTTAAATAAATATTATTTATTATATATATATTTATATGATTAAATAATAATAATAATTAAATATATTAAAAATAAACATATAAAATTAAAATATAACTAAACAGTTGCAAAATAAGTAAAAGTAAAACTATAGTATTAAAATATAAAAATAATGAAAGTACTAGTGATTAAATCATAACATATTAAAATTAAAATACCCTAATTCGTAATTAATTATTTAAAATTACAGTGGCTAAAGATGCTATTTTACTAATTATTAATTTAGTGACTAAAATAAACTTATATCAAATTCGAATATCAAATTAAAATAAATCAAAACATGCTTTCGGGATTAAAATATTAATTAATAAAGTTATAAGGGCTAAATCGGTTATTTACCTAAAATATATATATTTTATTCTAAGGACTAAATTATAAATTAAATAAAATTCATAGATCGAATTAAAAAGACATAAATTTGATTTCAGTGACTAAAATATAAAGTTACAAATTTGGGATGGCAACGGGTATAATTTACTCATTTAAAATTACGCATATACCCCTCCCCAAAACGGTGTCGTTTGGAAAGGGTTATATAAACCCTAATATGGTAGGCCCTTGGGGGCTATTTTCTCTTTTTTTTTTTCCTTTCCTCTTCTTTCTCTAAAACCGAGAGAAGTAATTCTCTCTCGCCTCTCTCTAGCTTCCCTCACCGGAGGGAATCCGACAGTCGTCGGCCACTGTTCTCTGGCACCGATCGCCACCGCCAGCCATCGTGAATGGTGGCCAGAATTTTCAAATCTCCCTAAAATATAGATCGCAACTCCCTAAAACCGAATCCAACACTATTTTTTTTTAAAAAACCGCCTATTATTTCTTAGATCTAAGAAAACTACCTTCTGGATTTTAATTTTCCAGCAATATGCGGAGGCGCAGGGATGCTCCGATGGCTGTGTTTCTTCTCGGTAAGTCTCTTTCCTTCTTTTGATACACTATTGGTTGTTGTGGTTGTATTTGTTGGTTGCTTTCTTTTTTTCTTTTTTTTTTCGTGGTCTTGGTTGGCAGGAACTCGGTGGCTTTTATAGCCACTACTGGTGATGGCTTCAGACCGGTCTCAAAGAGGAGTTTTGGTAAGTCACCAAACTTGTGACTCACCGAATAACGGCGACGCGTGTGCGGCTGGCAACGCTTCTGGAGCCTTCGTTCGGGTGTCGTGGAAGCGGCTGGTGGAGATGTGGAGTGGTGGTAGTGAAGACGGCGACCGCGTGGCCCTAGAGTATCATAACCCTAGGGTTTTGTCTGGAGGTCCTTGGACCGTTAGATCTTACAAAATCCAACAGTTGCTTCTTGTTGGCGGTTGAAGTTGAGATATAAACCCAAAATGGGTTTAGGGTACTGTTTGGGCCAGTCTTGGTTAGGTTTGTAAACTGGGTGTAACACCCCCAACCCGTATCCGAGTCCGAGATGTCACATTGACTTTTCAAACTTTGACTCTTAAAGAAAATCATGAAATTTTTAAACTTTCATTAAAATAAAAGATGTTAATTCACACAAGTTGGACCAAAATAAACAAAATCAATCAGAGTATTAGTAATTCACAATTTCGTTACAGGCCAACACACTATATACAACCAAATATCTACACTTAACTACAATTCTGATCTGATCTGTGGAAAGGAGAGTCTGATCTGTCTTGCTCCTCTTCACTTCTCCTCTCGCTTTTCAGAACCTATGTGTAAAACACTCACACGCTAAGTCGATAACTTAGTGAGGAAAATAAACATATAATGTAAACTATAACTTGTAATCATGTATGAATAATTACTACTATTATATCATACCACTCATATCCTTATTCATGTAACAAATACACTACATACATACATACATACATGTCATTATCATTCATATCTCTTATTCTATTGTTCATATAATCTCTCATGTTCATATCATATATCTTAACATGTACTCACTTATATCATATAACATATACAATCAAGCAACTATATCATTATCCTCATTTTTATCACTATCATAGATTCCTTTTATCATATGATCTTATAATTACCATTTGTACAATCATATATCACACATAACATTTCACAAGGAAACAAACATATCATCATATCAAGTTTATTTATATTATCTCTTTATTAGCCCATGTACACATGTGAGAACTAAAGATATGCGAGTACATAGAGGTTGTGCACTATGCTGTCACCACAGCTCGTATAATTCCCTCAAGGGGCACTGAATATTTTTTCCCGAATGACCACTATGTCCCGAAGGACCACTGATTGTTCCAAAGAACTACTATGTCCCGAAGGACCACTGTTTGTCCTGAAGGACCACTGATAATCCCTCGACTCTTGGCATGCCAACTATACCCCTAGCTCTCATATCACATAACATGGGCATTATCTTTTATACCATTACACATCTTCACTTAGCCACATAGCTTTTCACATAACATTTCCATTTGCACATGTAATTACTTAACTTATTTTCACGTAGCTCATGTTCTATATTCATATCTCATAAGCACGTAGCTCATATTACTTATATTCACATATACATTCACATCACTAATTCATATAACCTCATGTATTCACATGGGTCATTTCTCATAGCATATCATATAGCTTCACAACTCATCTCATATAATTTTATGCATATACCCTTATATCAATACCATATAACTTATCTTACTGATTTGTATAATCCCTTACAGCATACGAAGTTTATACTAATTCCATATATTTATTTAATTCAACCTCACATATTTTATTATCTAAACCTATATTCACATATGATTTCCTATATAATTCTTATATAACTACTATTAAATGTTAGTATAATAACTTATGCCAGTGTTTCTTAGTTATATCTGATTCTCATTTTCTATCATATATATACATCAATGTTACTCAACTTATTTCAGTCTTCATTTAATCATATGAGTCCATCGTATTAGTTACATAGAATCTAACTTACATAACTTATACTTGGTTATCATATTTCACATAAATTATTTCCCTACAATATACTATATGTCATATAGTTCCCTTCCACTTATAACATTCCCTAGAGTTTGTGTACACTTATTATATATTTTACCCATGGTTCTTATATCTTCTCCTAGTCATATAGACCCATAATTCCTCATTACCTAACCTATATTACAAGTCCATATAATTCTGGGTATTTATACCACCAAGTGTATTCCACTTTCTTTTGTTATTACTTAAATCTTTATTATTTACATAGTTCATGATCATATAACCAATATCATCTTCTTATCTAATCACATGAATTAGATGTATATATATATTCATATGATTTACTACTCCAACATATATCCATACATATCATAACATATAACACATATACTTATACCAATCACATGCTTATATTCATTAATTCATGCATTCTAATATAGGAAATAGACTTAACACAAGTCTTATTTCCATGAATCACCGTATACAATACACTATGCACTCATGTTGAACTATGTTTCGATATAACAATTTAAGGCAAAATGGTTTTTGGACTTGAATTGAATTTACAAAATGTTTTTGGACTTAATTGAATTTATTCAAAGTTTTTAAAAATGTTTCAAAAATAATTCAAAATCAATTAAAATTCGGATTTGAGCCAAAAATATTTTAAGGGGTTTCAAGATTGCCCAGGGGGTATAGATTCCCCCCCAGGGGGTACAGATACCCCGGGTACAGATACCCCCCTAAGGGGTACAGATACCCCCTGCAGGTTTTTGCCTCCGAGAAAAATAGAATGTATAGGGGGTACCGATTCCCCCCCAGGGGGTACCGATTCCCCCTGTTCAACAGCCCAACGGTCATAATATTTGAATATTATGAAGGGGTATCGATTCCCTATGAAGGGGTACCGATTTCCTCTATTCTGGGCAACCTTTTTTAGTATAAAAATCATCCCCAAACGGCTCCAAAACATCCCCAACGACTATATACGACTTCAAACTCATTCCAAGCTATAAATACAAGCTGAGGACACTTGAAGAAGTAAGAGAACAATTATCCAAGCAATCAAACACAAGAGAAGAGTTTTTCAATCTTATTTCATCTTTCTCTTGTAAATATTTTGTTCTTGAGAGCTCAATCTTGTAAACACCTACCTTAGAGAGGTTTTCTTGTTTACATTTCTTATCCTTTTGTAAAGGGGAATGGTTCTAGCTTAGCCCGTGTAAAAGCTAGGGAAAGGTTCTAGTTTAGCCCAGAAAAACTAGGGAGTTTGTAAGGTTACTCTTTATCCTCAAAAGAAAGAACAAATTAGTGAATTTGTTGGAAAATCCTTGGTGAGGAGCTAAGGTAGTGGACGTAGACTTTGATTGAGAAAGTCGAACCACTCTAAATCGCTGTACAATTTTCTATCTTTCAATCTCCTTACTCCCTAAACACAAAGCCATTTCGACCTCTCTTTACAAACCGTTCCGGTTGTCGATTCGAGCTTCCGAAAATCCTAACAATTGGTATCAGAGCCTAACTCATTAAGAAGGTTTAACCACCTTGAGACGATCCTCGAAGAAGCTCTACCAATTCCCGACACGACCGAGAAGATGGCTTCCACCTCCGGTGCTTATTATCTTGAAGAATATCCTATTATGGATTCACAACCGGTCAACAAGCCACCTTTCTTCAATGGAGCAAATTATGCACATTGGAAGAATAAGATGATGTACTTCATTCAATCATACAATCTAGGAGCTTGGTACTCAATCATGGACGGTTACTCCTTTCTACCCGGCAAGTACAACGATTGGAGTAGAGAAGAGCAGAAAAGTTTTCAGCTTAATTCTAAGGCTATACATATTCTATTTTGTGCTTTAGGCCCAAATGAATATGGAAGAGTCTCATCTTGTTCCAGTGCCAAAGAAATTTGGGATAAGCTCCAAGTCACTCATGAAGGAACCGACGAAGTGAGGGAATTAAAGAAAAGTCTTCTCAACCATAGCTACGAGAACTTCAAGATGAAACCCGATGAAGACATCAAAGCTATGACGGATAGATTTTCTATGATTGTCAACGGTCTCAAGGGATATGGAGAAGTAATCCCAAATGAGAAGCTTGTGAGGAAGATGATTTACTCTCTTCCAAAGGAGTGGCAATCAAAGAAGACGGCCATTATCGAAGCAAGAAACATAAAGTCTCTCACTCTTGACGAGCTAATTGGTTCCCTTCTCACTCATGAGATGATGGTGAAGGAAGATGAAGAAAGGGAAGAGAAGAAAAACAAGAAGAAGAAGATGAAGAATGAGGACGTAGGCATCAATGAAAGCTATCAAGATTCAAGTGATGAGGTTGATGAAGACGATGATGAACAAAAAGAAGAAATGGTCAAGCTCTTGAAGGAACTCAAGAGATTCATGATTTCCAAGGAAGTGAAACATGAATCAACCAAGAAGAAGAGTCCCCCGGTATGTTTCGATTGTCAAAGAAAGGGGCATGTCATGTATGAATGTCCTCTTCTAAAGAAAAAGGGGAAGAAGACATTTGTTGCATCTTGGAGTGATGAAGATGATTCCAATGATGAAGATGAAGTAGTCAACCTATGCCTCATGGCCACTCATGAAGAAGTTGAGGTATCTTCTAACTCAAATGAACTTAATTCATTTACTTTTGATGAGTTACAAGATGCTTATAATAGGTTGTATTTGGGATTTGAGACCATGAATTCCAAATATACGAAATTAATTTCAAAACTCAAAATTAAAGATAATTTGATTTTGAAAGCAAAAGTTGATTTTGAAAATCAAAATCAAATTTTGAAAAATGATTTAGAGCTTTCAAAAATCAAAATAAATGATTTAGAAAAGAAAAATTTTGAGTTAGAAGTTAAGCTTAAAGGCTTAACAAAAGAAAAAGAATTAATTTCTAAAAATAACCTATTATGTGTAAAAATGGCAAAATGCTCACATTGCCATTTTCATGGTCATTTGGAACATACTTGTCCTTTGAAGAAAGGAAAACATTTTAAAATTAGATAAGTATGGGTTCCGAAAGGAACAAGGGGCATTGAAACTAACGTCCAAGGATCCAAAGCAATTTGGATACCAAAATCAAAATGAATGTCTCTTGTAGGTGTGTGTGAGCAATGGTGATGAAGATGATGATATTCAAGATGCTCTAGCCACACATGAAAAGGAATGGGTAACCTCTAAGCTTAATGCTTTTAATTTTGGTTATTTGGTTGCTCATTTAATTTTAAGCATGCATGAGTTTTGATTTTAAGTAATTATGTATTATTTTTAATCTCATTTATGTTAAAAAGAAATTATGATGAACATTTTAATGTCTTAATAATTTTTCAAAATTTTTAGTTCATCATAATAAAATTTTGGTCAAAATTGGTTGTAATGCAATTGATATCTCTCTAACAATTGATATCAATTTTTCAAATACTTTGATTTTACAAATTTTAAAAAATTTTGACCTAAATTTGAATGTTTATGCATGTGGTTTAAATGAAAATGATATCTCTTTAACAATTGATATCAAAATTTTCAAATGCATAACATTTTTGGAAAACTTTATGCATATGCACTTAATTTTAACAATTGGTATTAATATCAAATTTAACAATTGGTATTGCATAAAGTATTTTAGACTTGGATATATTGAATTTCATGTGCCTCTAACATGTTTGTTATTATTTGTAGAAATTCAATATTTTGTTTAAGTGTCATGAACTTAAAAGCTTAATTTTATTTGGAATGCATTTATTCAGGGGGAGTTTTGATTTTTCAAATGATTTTTAAAATGTCAAATTTACTACTTACTCTCCAAAGTTATTTTGAACTTCAAAGATTGAATTATTTTTGATATAACAAAAAGGGGGAGAGGTTATGGTTTGAAAAATTCAATTTCTTAATGAAAAAGGAGAAAATGGGGAGCTTAACATTTTCATATGTTTTCCAACAACTAGTATCTTTTTCATTAAACATTTTACTAAGGGGGAGTTTTGTCAAAAACAATTTTTCAAATGTTTTGATATATCAAAAAGGGGGAGATTGTTGAACTATGTTTCGATATAACAATTTAAGGAAAAATGGTTTTTGGACTTGAATTGAATTTACAAAATGTTTTTGGACTTAATTGAATTTATTCAAAGTTTTTAAAAGGTTTCAAAAATAATTCAAAATCAATTAAAATTCGGATTTGAGCCAAAAATATTTTAAGGGGTTTCAAGATTGCCCAGGGGGTATAGATTCCCCCCCCCAGGGGGTACAGATACCCCGGGTACAGATACCCCCCCAGGGGATACAGATACCCCCTGCAGGTTTTTGCCTCCGAGAAAAACAGAATGTCCAGGGGGTACCGATTCCCCCCAGGGGGTATCGATTCCCCCTGCTCAACAGCCCAACGGTCATAATATTTGAATATTATGAAGGGGTATCGATTCCCTATGAAGGGGTACCGATTCCCTCTATTCTGGGCAACCTTTTTGAGTATAAAAATTATCCCCAAACGGCTCCAAAACATCCCCAACGGCTATATACGACTTCAAACTCATTCCAAGCTATAAATACAAGTTGAGGACACTTGAAGAAGTAAGAGAACAATTATCCAAGCAATCAAACACAAGAGAAGAGTTTTTTCAATCTTATTTCATCTTTCTCTTGTAAATATTTTGTTCTTGAGAGCTCAATCTTGTAAACACCTACCTTAGAGAGGTTTTCTTGTTTACATTTCTTATCCTTTTGTAAAGGGGAAAGGTTCTAGCTTAGCCCGTGTAAAAGCTAGGGAAAGGTTCTAGTTTAGCCCGGAAAAACTAGGGAGTTTGTAAGGTTACTCTTTATCCTCAAAAGAAAGAACAAATTAGTGAATTTGTTGGAAAATCCTTGGTGAGGAGGTAAGGTAGTGGACGTAGACTTTGATTGAGAAAGTTGAACCACTCTAAATCGCTGTGCAATTTTCTATCTTTCAATCTCCTTACTCCCTAAACACAAAGCCGTTCCGACCCCTCTTTGCAAACCGTTCCGGTTGTCGATTTGAGCTTCCGAAAATCCTAACAACTCACCTTAGACTTGCTTTGGTTCGATCCTAATTCTTCGATTGTTCCGGAATAGGATTACGCTATAAACCTACATAGTAATACATTGATACGTATCAGTATACTAATTGATATCTTCTAAACTATCACTTCTTGGGTTAAAAGAAAGATTATTTTCATCTTTTAATGAAGGTAGACTATTTTCATCTTTTAATGAAGGTATGCATCGAAGCACTCTACAGTGCATCGATGCATTCCTTAACGTGTTCATCGATGCACTACTTGTGTATCGGTACACCATTTACATTCGATGTTTTCTTCTTAAGGGGGTGCATTGATGCACTCCTTATGCATCGATGCACTAATCGCATTTGATGTTTATTTATTTGAGAGTGCATCGGTACCCATTGAAGATGTACCGATGCATACAACCCAAAAATGTCATTTTGAACACAAAAATCCCTTCAGTTTCCTCTCAACACTTCATATTTCACCTTTTTTAATATTCCTAACTTTCATACACATATTCACACTTATTTCTACTCAATAATCACTTCTTTAACCTCCCAATCATATCCTTTATATGGCATTCAAGAATCATACGCAAATATCAGTATGTTCCAAATCTCATTCTAACACTTCATATTCCTTATTTAGATTGATGAAAAGTCAAATTCAACTTCTAATTCTAATTATCAACTCTATATCAAGATTTCATTCAAGAACTCATAATCTTTAATCTCTCCTAATTCCATCATCTTTTGATTTTAAGATAACTTAAGCTTTCTTTAAGCTTAGTTATCATCTAATGATCGAAACCCAACTTAAATTTCAGCTAATAATCAACTATTAAGAAATCTTACCTTTGCAAGTTGGAGTCTACGGCTAGGAGAAATGAGAAGGAAGAAGAAAACTCTGGAGAAATCTCTCATTTCCCCACGTGGTTCCTTTATCTTATAAGAGGGAAAAAATATATTTCATGCTAAATGACCATTTTGCCTTTTGATTCCTTTAATAATTACTAAAACCTTCAGGAAATATTTCTGAATAACTCATTGAACTATTCAAATATCCTACTTTAATCACCACATTCTGAAGTTTTACAATTTAGTCACTAACCCATAGTTTGGGATGTTACAAATCTCTCATCCTTTTAAGAAAATTCGTCCTCGAATTTTCATTACACAAGTTAATAAAAATATATCTTCTAATGTTCTTATGTTGCCTCATTTACTTAATCTTTCCTTCCTTTAGTTCTTCAATTACCTTTTTCCCTTATATATATTCATCTACTGTCACTTATCAGATAAACAGTAACCAGTAACCTCAATTCATTTGTCGTTTCTCTCCTTCTATTCTGCATTTTCCTTGACCTTTCTAAAATCCATATAATTTCACTCATTATATAGACAATACCATATATTCTCATCACTCCATACCATAAATCCATCTATTTCTTCATTAATTTCTAATTACTTTATAACAATACAAAACTTATATTCCATCATCATTTGACCAAACACAACTTTAAATCTTCTTCAATTGTGATTCAACATATACTTTACAGAATCAAAGAGTCTTTTCACATTACCTTGCACACTTTTCTTATTTATATATCGAACTTATAATCTACACTTCCATATAACATTTATCTTACTTAGCCCTTTAATTTCCTTTTTCACTTACTTTTTTTATCCCTTTACTCTTCCATAAATCAAAATCTCATTGTAACATAGATCATATCTTTTCTTCAGGCTCTCATACTCTTTTCATATCACTTATACTTATCCATGATTATCAATTTTCATCACATCTTCGTAATTTGATAATCTTACTTTATTTATATAAAACCTCTTCCTTTATCATCTCTTGTACTGATAATTTCTTCCTTAATCTTTTACAAATACTTATTTCCTTGTCTACATCACATCTATATGATCAAAATACATAACCAAATCCAGATTCATCTCATACTTGATTAACTTAACTTATCAAATCCACAATTCTTTCTCATATACCATGAAATTTCTTTGTTCACATTCAACATTTTAACTTCTTCTATCTTATAAACTAATCACCGATGTACTTATTTCTTAAACTCTTCCGAAACAATATTCACATCAATAAATCTTTCATTATTCCATAACAACATTTGTTTACCATACTTTAGCTCAACCGCATAGTAACTAAATTACTTCATCTAAATTATCCAATTAGAATAGTGGGAATCTTCTAACATTATTCGGTTGCACATTTAAATTTCTGAACACAGTCTTTAACTTTTCAATCCATGGAACAAACCTTATCACCCCGATCATATACCTTCTTTTCCGTTGAAATTTTCCTCAAAGGTATCTTACTCAACTTTTCAAACTCAGACTTTTACTCACACACAGTACTATTCATCTGTTTCAAAATCAAACGTTGTAACTTTCTTTGTCTTATAAACTGATCACCGATATATATTCATTCTTAAACTTTTCTATTACTCTTTATCTCCTCTTAAACATGTAAATCCTTATCTTTTTCACTACATCTCATTTACATACTCAAGATATACAACTATATCCAATACATTTTCATCACGAAATCTTTTTAGCCAACGTTAACTCTTTTCTTCTAGATTACAAACTCTTATCATATCCACACTCTTGCTTATACATAATACTATCCCTTTGTTTCAAATTCATAACTCTGATTTCATTCATCTTATAAACGTATCACTGATGCACTTATTCTTGAACTCTTCTAGAATTCGAACCCCATCATTTGATCTTTTAACGTTCTTATGGTGACATTTGTCCACCATACTCTAGCTTGCTCATATAGTAATGAAACTACTCAATTTAACTTCTCCAATTTAGAGAAATGAAAACATTCTAGCATTATCTTTATATCATTTAACCAAATGTCTGTAACAACAGAACCTTCATCAAATTCACCCTTAAACTCGGGTGCTCTTAACTTTTTAACTACTTCTATATATTCATTCAACATAATGAAAAATATTCTTTAATCTTATACATGCATTCCCTGAGGTGTTTGCTCTTCGCTCTGCCTGGCCAGGGCAGGTGAATTGCTATTACATTCAGGTCTATCGTCTTTCGTTTCACTTTGAAAGCTCTCATGATCTGATATCTAATTTAATATAACGATTTAACTATATTAACAGGACATTACACTCCTTAAACTATCATATCAGAAAATTTTCACTTTGTGTTGGCATGTATATTTTTTAAAACACTTTTGACTTCGTTTTAAGCCTAGAATCGACTTAGTCGTAGCTCTGATACCATTAAATGTAACACCCCTAACTCGTATCCGACCCGAATCCGAGTCCAAGATGTCACATTGACTTTTCAAACTTTGACTCTTAAAGAAAATCATGAGAATTTTAAACTTTCATTAAAATAAAAGATGTTAATTCACACAAGTTGGACCAAAATAAATAAAATCAATCAGAGCATTAGTAATTCACAATTTCGTTACATGCCAGCACACTATATACAACCAAATATCTACACTTAACTACAATTCTGATCTGATCTGTGGAAAGGAGAGTCTGACCTGTCTTGCTCCTCTTTACTTCTCCTCTCGCTTTTCAGAACCTACGTGTGAATCACTCACACGCTAAGTCGATGACTTAGTGAGGCAAATAAACATATAATGTAAACTATAACTTGTAATCATGCATGAATAATTACTACTATTATATCATACCACTCATATCCTTATTCATATAACAAATATACTATATATATATATATATGCATACATACATACATACATACATACATACATACATACATACATACATACATACATACATACATACATACATACATACATACATACATACATACATACATACATACATACATACATACATACATACATACATACATACATACATACATACATACATACATACATACATACATACATACATACATACATACATACATACATACATACATACATACATACATACATACATACATACATACATACATACATACATACATACATACATACATACATACATACATACATACATACATACATACATACATACATACATACATACATACATACATACATACATACATACATACATACATACATACATACATACATACATACATACATACATACATACATACATACATACATACATACATACATACATACATACATACATACATACATACATATATACATACATACATGTCATTATCATTCATATCTCTTATTCTCTTGTTCATATAATCTCTCATGTTCATATCATATATCTTAACATGTACTTACTTATATCATATAACATATACAATCAAGCAACTATATCATTATCCTCATTTTTATCACTATCATAGATTCCTTTTATCATATGATCTTATAATTACCATTTGTACAATCATATATCACACATAATATTTAACAAGGAAACAAACATATCATCATATCAAGTTTATTTATATTATCTCTTTATTAGCCCATGTACACATGTATGAACTAAAAATATGCGAGTACATAGAGGTTGTGCACTATGCTGTCACCACAACTCGTATAATTCCCTCAAAGGGCACTGAATATTTGTCTCGAATGACACCACTATGTCCCGAAGGACCACTATGTCCCGAAGGATCATTGATTGTTCTGAAGGACCACTGATTGTTCCGAAGGACCACTGATTGTTCCGAAGAACCACTATGTCCCGAAGGACCATTGTTTGTCCCGAATGACCACTGATAATCCCTCGACTCTTGGTATGCCAACTATACCCCTAGCTCTCATACCACGTAACATGGGCATTATCTTTTATACCATTACACATCTTCACATAATCACATAGCTTTTCACATAACATTTCCATAGTCACATAGCTTTTCACATAACATTTCCATTTGCACATGTAATTACTTAACTTATTTTCACATAGCTCATGTTCTATATTCATATCTCATAAGCACATAGCTCATATTACTTATATTCACATATACATTCACATCACTAATTCATATAGGCTCATGTATTCACATGGGTCATTTCTCATAGCGTATCACATAGCTTAACAACTCATCTCATATAATTTTATGCATATACCCTTATCTCAATACCATATAACTTATCTTACCGATTTGCATAATCCCTTACAATATACAAAGTTTATACTAATTCCATATATTTACTTAATTCAACCTCACATATTTTATTATCTAAACCTATATTCACATATGATTTCCTATATAATTCTTATATAACTACTATTAAATGTTAGTATAATAACTTATGTCAGTGTTTCTTAGTTACATCTGATTCTCATTTTCTATCATATATATACATCAATGTTACTCAACTTATTTCAGTCTTCATTTAATCATATGAGTCCATAATATTAGTTACATAGAATCTAACTTACATAATTTTACTTGGTTATCATATTTCACATAAATCATTGCCCTACAATATACTATATGTCATATAGTTCCCTTCTACTTATAACATTCCCAAGAGTTTGTGTACACTTATTATATATTTTACCCATGGTTCTTATATCTTCTCCTAGTCATATAGACCCATAATTCCTCATTACCTAACCTATATTACATGTCCATATAATTCTGGGTATTTATACCACCAAGTGTATTCCACTTTCTCTTGTTATTACTTAAATCTTTATTATCTACATAGTTCATGATCATATAACATATATCATCTTCTTATCTAATCACATGAATTAGATATATATATATATATATATATATATATATATATATATATATATATCATATGATTTACTACTTTAACATATATCCATACATATCATAACATATAACACATATACTTATACCAATCACATGCTTATATTCATTAATTCATGCATTCTAATATAGGAAATAGACTTAACACAAGTCTTATTTCCATGAATTACCATATACAATACACTATGCACTCACCTTAGCCTTGCTTTGGTTCGATCCTAATTCTTTGATTGTTTCATAATATGATTACTCTTTAAACCTACATAGTAATACATTGATACGTATCAGTATACTAATTGATATCTTCTAAACTATCACTTCTTGGGCCAAAAGAAAGACTATTTTCATCTTTTAATGAAGGTATACATCGATGCACTCTACAGTGTATCGATGCATTCCTTAACGTGTGCATTGATGCACTACCTGTGCATCGATACACCATTTACATTCGATGTTTTCTTCTTAAGGGGGTGCATTGATGCACTCCTTATGCATCGATGCACTAATTGCATTTGATGTTTATTTATTTGAGAGTGCATTGGGTACCCATTGAAGATGTACCGATGCTCACAACCTAGAAATGTCATTTTAAACACGAAAATCCCTTTATTTTCCTCTCAACACTTCATATTTCACCTTCTTTAATATTCCTAACTTTCATACACATATTTACACTTATTTCTACTCAATAATCACTTCTTTAACCTCCCAATCATATCCTTTATATGGCATTCAAGAATCATACGCAAATATAAACATGTTTCAAATCTCATTCTAACACTTCATATTTCTTATTTAGATTAATGACAAGTCAAATTCAACTTCAAATTCTAATTATCAACTCTATATCAAGATTTCATTCAAGAACTCATAATTTTTAATCTCTCCTAATTCCATCATCTTTTGATTTTAAGATAACTTAAGCTTTCTTTAAGCTTAGTTATCATCTAATGATCGAAACCCAACTTAAATTTTAGCTAATAATCAACTATTAAGAAATCTTACCTTTGCAACTTAGAGTCCACGGCTGGGAGAAGGGAGAAGGAAGAAGAAAACTCTGGAGAAATCTCTCCTTTCCCCACGTGGTTCCCTTATCTTATAAGAGGGAAAAAATATATTTCATGCTAAATGACCATTTTGCCCTTTAATTCCTTTAATAATTACTAAAACCTTCAGGAAATATTTCTAAATAACTCATTTAACTATTCAAATATCCTACTTTAATTACCATATTCTGAAGTTTTACAATTTAGTCACTAACCCATAGTTTGGGATGTTACACTGGGCCTGTAATATAAATTTATAATATTAATACTAATACTAATAATAATAATAATAATAATAATAAATAATAAAATAAAATAATTATAATAATATTTATAATAAATAAAACTAATAATAAAAATATAAATAAAAACAAATAGATAAAAAAACTAGTATCTTCAATTGCCCCTCTTTGCTTATTCTTATGTTAACAAGAATAGGGCAAAGACGAAAAGATAATAAGTTTTTTTATCCATTTGACTTCACTTGATTAGGATGGCAATGTTGAACAAATTCTTCTCATTATGAACTCTTTCACTGGGGATGACAATTCATTTCCTTCTGTAATGTAATCTAGGAAAAAGTTGAACAAGTTCTTTTTCTTTTTCATATGAGTTCTTTTTATTATGAACTCTTTCTGGAAATGCTGATCTTCAAAAGAGGTATTGTTGATTCAACTTTAATATGTGATGGATCAAATTAAGGTTGAACAAGTTCTTCTCATTATGAACTTCTTCTCCTTCTTCAGATGAGTTCTTCTCATTATGAACACTTCTGGAAATATTAATGTTGATATATCTCCTTCTGTGATAGAATCATGCAAAAGGTTGAACAAGCTCTTCTCATTATGAACTTCTTCTTCCTCTTCAGATGAATTCTTCTCATTATGAACACTTCTGGAAATGTTGATGTTGATCTATCTCCTTCTGTGATAGAGTCATACAAAAGGTTAAACAAACTCTTCTCATTATGAAATTCTTCTTCCTCTTCAGATGAGTTCTTCTCATTATGAACACTTCTGGAAATGTTGATGCTGATCTATCTCATTTTGTGATAGAGTCATGCAAAAGGTTGAACACGCTCTTCTCATTATGAACTTATTCTTCCTCTTCAGATGAGTTCTTCTCATTATGAACACTTATGGAAATGTTGATGCTGATATATCTGATTCTGGGATAAAGTCATGCAAAAGGTTGAACAAACTCTTCTCATTATGAAATTCTTCTTCCTCTTCAGATGAGTTCTTCTCATTATGAACACTTCTGGAAATGTTGATGTTGATCTATCTCATTTTGTGATAGAGTCATGCAAAAGGTTGAACACGCTCTTCTCATTATGAACTTATTCTTCCTCTTCAGATGAGTTCTTCTCATTATGAACACTTATGGAAATGTTGATGCTGATCTATCTCATTCTGGGATAAAGTCATGCAAAAGGTTGAACAAGCTCTTCTCATTATGAACTTCTTCTTCCTTTTAAGATGAGTTCTTCTCATTATGAACACTTCTGGAAATGTTAATCCATCGAATGATGAATTTGAATTTTTGTTAAAATCTTTGTTAATCTTTGAAATTCCTGTCAAATATTCAACATTGATAAAATGAATGAAAATGCCCTTATTTTTGCAAATGTCTAAATATGATTCATGAATGTTAAGTTCATCTTTATTTGATTTCAAAGTGGCCAACTCGGTCTTCTTTCACTTAGTTAAAATCATTTCAACATGGTATTCTTTTTTTGGAAGAGACTTTATATCCTCTTTGCTTCATTTGCATGAAAGTCTTAAAAGAAATATTTCATTCATGAAGTTCTTGTTGCGGTTAGAATTATGACCTTGTTACCCCATTTTATCATGGATAACATTGGCTTTCTTTGCTTGGACTTGTGTAGAAATCCAATAAATCTTTCTTTTTTGAAGAGAGAATCTATCATCTTTGAAGAGAGAATCTATCATCTTTGAAGAATGTATCTATCATCTTTGAAGAATATAGATGTAGATATGTCAAACTTAGTAGAGATAAATTAAGAGAGCAGTATATGTTCTAATTTGACTCTTGAAACACATCATAAGGAGGATTTATCCTAATTCCTTTCATGTCTCCACATCTAATCAGATCTCGAACAAAGTCATTCAGACCATATTATGTCAAGATGCTTAACAACAATCTGTTGTTCAATCTTAGTTGGCTCCACTAGTTTCTTGTTGTTAAAATTTCAGCTCTCCTTCTGTGGAAAGAAATCTTCATCATATCTCACTTCTAACCTTGGGGTTGAAGAAGTCAAACTTCATCTTGGGTCCATAAATGGAAATCATATGATCACAACATTGGTTCCGTATCAGAATAACTGGTTCATAAAACATTTGACAACATATGTATCATCTCATATGGTTTCTGCTCTGATGTTCGTAAAACATTTGACAACACATTCATTCTTTCCTGTGGCTTCTGCCCAGATGTTTTCCAATGAAGCTCTTTGCATAGTGTTCAGAATTTTTGTATGATGTTACAAAGACACCAAGAGCAAAAGTCAATGGGAATATAAGTGAGATGCTGGTATGACCAAAAAGTTGGTCAAAAATTCACGAGATATGCTAGTGACGAATTGAATAAGAGATACCAATTGATCTTGATATCATTTCGAGAAAAGGCTAGTTGTGATACGATCACGTTTTCTTCCATAATGAGTGTTGTAGGAAGTAGAAACATATTAGCTATAGGAGCCATGTACAAAAAGAAGTTAATGGAATTCTTGTTGCTGTAGATGAATTGCACATGATAAAACCAAATAGATGAAAACACAGTTCAGCCTGAATGGCAATGATAACCCCAATAACAATAGGAATAATGGTAATATACGTAAGCTGAGTCTTTTTATTCAACGTCATCAAGTAAACAAAAACTGATGTGAAAAATAACTTCGTAACCTTAACAGTATGGTTGAAACTAACTGCCAGAAACCTCAAAGAAATATGTCCAATCATTATTGTCACACAAAAGACCAAATTCAAAACCGAGATCTTGAGGAACTGAACCCTAGATCGAATGGTCTGCCTATAGACCATGCAACCGTGATGTAGCTTAACAAAGAACATGATGTCATGTGACACATGGTTAAGAAGACTGGGTATTTGAAACCATACTTGTTGAGTATATATTTTTTTAACAACAGGACCCTAATGTAACTGCCTGATGAACGAAGCAATTATGTATAGTCAGCTCGACTGTCACTGTTTCACCATTTTCATTCATCATACCTTTCTGTCTTATTGGAAATATTTGCTCAAAGCAATGATCTTGACACATGATGATATGGGCCTTTAGCATGCCCCAACATTTCCTGATACAAGCGTTCAAAATGCATCAATATTCTTGATTATAATTGAAATGGGCTTTCAGCATGCCCCAACATTTTCTTCTTGCTGATGCGAGCCTTCAAAATGTCTCAACATTCTATTTCTGGTTGAAATGAGCTTTCAACATGCTCCCAACATTCGCTGATATAAACGTTCAAAATGCATTCAAAATTGTTTTCTTACTGATGTGAGTCTTTGGAATACTTCAACATTTATTTCTTGATGATATGAGCTTTCAAAATGCCCCACATAGATCATTCATGTCTGGAATGGGCCTTCAAAATGCCCCACATGGATCATTTTTGTCTGAATTGGGCCTTCAAAATACCTCAGCATTCAATTTCTGGTAAAAATGTCTCAATCATAGATAATATTAGCCTTCGAAATGCCCCTCATTATTTCTGGTTGAAAAGACCTTCAAGATGTCCCAACATTCTAAACCGTAAGGCTTACCCTCAATGTTCATTGGCTTTGAATCTAATGATTTCCAAGAGGTCCAACTTTGTTAATACCCTATTGTGGGTACTCATGGCTCTATTTGTGTCCAAATCTGTTAATCTTGAATGCTCTCATTTGTGTCATTAAAAATCAATGTTGTTTAGTAACTTGAAGGATTATTCATGTTGTCACAAACTTAAGAAGTAATCAATAATTCTTACGGAAATCTCTGAGATGTGTGTCTATTTTGAATGAGGTGACCATTTTTAGATCTGGAGGGATCTAGTTGGACAAAGTGGTATAAATCGCTTGGTAATACATTCCAAGCTGACACAGTGACTTATCATCTTTCAGTCTTAAGAAACATGTTCCCTAAGGGTATCAATGTTCTGTCTCTTTTCTCTGGGATTGTTGTTACAGAGGTTGCCCTTTACCGGCTCGACATACCTTTGAAAGCATATGTGCAAGAACTAAATGATGATCAGTTGGAGCAATTGATGAGTAGATTTTGTGGATTTGACATTGTTATCGGTAGCATCCTGTGTAACAACCTTACTGGAAGAAATAAACATCATCGGGATGGACTTGAGGATTTTTGTTGGTGTTTTTTCTTGCAATGGCCTCTACAGTGACTGTCTTTTATGTTGCTCCAAGATACGCACTGCCATATCCCACTCTTCCCGAACCATGGAATGGTTTAGTTGATAGTAAAACTGATTATCTCTATTTTTGGAATCATATAACCAATGTTACCCAATATGAAAGGTCTATAAGTGTAGAATCTGTTCCAATGTTCTATTTTGTGCCATAAGTTCTTAAATTCAAGTTCAACAATCTTCTGCAGGACATAATGGATATAATCCTGACAAAGAAAATGATCGACATGGAAGAAGTAGCAATAATGTATCAAGACTTGAGCAAGTATCACAGTATAACCAGAGTGCATGTGATGGACTTGTTCATTACCATAATACACCTTAATGAGACTTATAGCTCTGTGATGTAATCTTCTAGGGGAGATGGATTGATAGATGGGGAAGTAACTTGTCTGGTGATGCTTATTGCCATCAGCATGAGAGAAGTGATAATCTTTCTTGATGAATTGCTAATAATGTCATATGAAATCGTTACAAGTTCAATTCTCCAGACTTTCTGGCTTCTTGGATCACTTGCTTTCAAGAAAGTGAAATACTTCATCATTCTGGCCTTGCTTATTCTTTTTTCTTTAATAGAGGTAGAATAGGCACCAATTTGCTTCAAGGACCTTCCTCATTTGAAATTGTCCTGTTTGAAAATGGTTTTTCTCCTTTCTTTATCAAAGAATGAAAGAATTTTGTAAAGTTTTGCCTATCACATATTCACAATAGAATTAAATCATAAACATGAATTTAATGAATATCAAATAAATCAACTATACTTTTAAATCAAAAAATTAGTTTTATGGCAAGTGTAAAAATTAATGAATGATTTAAGGTGTAGGTTGATTCTGGTAAAGTAAGGTCTTTTCAAGTTGGTTCAGGATATATGTATCTTTGAACTTTCACTAACTTGAAGAAATAGTTTTTATTCTCATCTCATAGAGATACTTCTTGATTCCATACTCTCAGAAACGTCTTTGGGATGTGTGGTGCTTCATCAAGAGCTTAAGATCGTCTCTTATGTCGTTGTTGCACCATTCAATATTGAAGCCGCCTTTTCAGGTTTTCAACTCGAATCCTCCTTTGGTTTTAAGATGTTATTTAGAAATTTTACATCTTGAACCCCCCTTTTATCATTTTTCATATCATGCATTAAAGATTTAAAAAATAATTTTTGTAAAACAAAATCAATCCTGAGAAGCGGAATGAAATCTGAAGATAGTCTCTTTCACATAGAAATCCACGTATGATTAGAATGGACTTTTCAGGTACGTAACGTAGGCCAGGGCTCATGGTTACGAAAGAAAGGGATAAAAGGCCTAAACAAGTGTTTAAGGGTAATTGAACAAAGGATCAATTTATTTTGATGCATTCAATCTTGTCTTGCTTGACTTGGATCTGTTTTACTATTTGTCATTCTTCTTTTGGATCCCTCTAGACTGTCAATTTTTTGAGTTCATTTCCATTTTATCATATCTTCATCATTTTTTTTGAATGAGTATAGGACTTCAATTGCTTTGAGCACCTCCTTTTCCTCTTGCATTTTGGAAATTCTTTCATTATTCTTGAATGGATTGATCTTCAAGCATTTTGCATTTTGATCTACCTTGTAGTTCAAAACTCTCTTCATTTCATGAAGATTTGCCTTCGTAATTGACAATTTTTATTCCTGTGAGCAGATATCCTTCTTTTTGCCCCCCAATGTGGAGGGTGATCCTTGGTTAAGGTTGAATCAGAAAAAAAATATTATAGGCTCAAAAGGGGACAACAAGGGATATATATATACATATATTTTGAAAGGATAAATGAAACAATGTCGTTCGTCATCTCATACACATAAGCCTTTGTAAAAAAGAGGTATCCCCAAGGGGATGAATATTCAAGATTAATCTTTATTTACATGAAAACAATGTAATTAATGCATGATATAATTATTCAATCTCTCAATTTTTTTCCTTCTTGCTTTGAGTATGCCCCAATCACTCGAAATTATCTTCGATAAGTTGATCCATTATGCCTCATCTCGTCTCTTCTTGCAGGAAGATTCACGGATAATTTGAAAGTTTGGTTCTTTTGAGGTCTTTTGGTTCATGATGGTTTTGTATTTGGAAGGACTAATGTGTGACTTTTAAAGTCGTATATATGGTATAATGTTATAAACCAATCAACTCTACCTAAGAAGGTAAACATCTGGATTTGGTGTCTCAAAAACAAGTAGAGACATGACTTCAGAGTCTCAGATAAATGTATGGTCAAGATTTGATTTTAGTAAGGGTCAAGTAATTGGCATTGGATGGGATATGGAATGTATAATTTTACCACTTGCCAAAGATCTATAATTCTTGAAAAATAATATTTAATCTACTTGATACTCAAAAATTTCAAGATTAAAATTTAATTCCTTGCTCATAACCATAAAAGTAACAAAAATTTATTTATCACAACAAGACAGAGAAAGGAACAAAAACATGTTCAAACAAGATGTTGAAAATAGAAATGTACTGCAGTGGTAGATAACAACTTCCACTTGTTTATTTTATCTTGTTCTATCATTCTTCGAATGTTGGGTGTGTACTTGGCCCAGGATTTTCATCCTTATTTGCCCCCCATTTCTTGATCATTTATTGTGTCAAGACTCCCTTGACAACGAGCATCTCTATTTCTTTTAACAGTGGCCAACAACTCCCTGTTGAATGTCCCTTTATCCCTAAGTGAAAATTACAAAAGTTATTTTGATCATAACAATGGGCATAAGGTTTTGGTGACACTTTCACCAATCTTGGTGTAATATATTGACCTTTAACCAAATGAGGGTACATATTTGAGATAGATTTTTGAAACACCTTCATAGTTTTTCTCAATCAAGATACTTTCACTTTCTGTGATCATTCTGAACGACTAATTGCTCTTTTGTGATCGTGGGGGTTCTGGATGCTCATTTCAGCTATAATTGGGGTAGTATTCACCAGATTCCTTAAATTGCCCCTTAGGACAAAATATTAAAGCTGTCTTGAATTACCATGCTCCCTAATAGGTTCTTAATCACCAGACAATATCGCTTCGAACTCATCATTATCATTCAGAACCTTATTCACAGCCTTTACAGCGGGATTCTCTAAGGGTTTCTCTCCATGGATCATATCATTCATCATGTCCATTAACGTGGTCATTTGTTCTTTTGAATCAGCCTGTAACTTTTTTGCATGATCAATCATTTCTTGTTGAGTCTTGATAAGTTGCTCTTGTAGTTTCTCGATTCTATCAACCCTTGCTAAAATTTCATTCATGGCTCTTATCATTCTTTAGGAAGACCAAGTTAGCTCCAATTTGATTTCAAAAATTCTGTCATGGAATCCTCCACGAATTATTCCCATGTTTTCATGATTAAATGCATGTAAAATAGTTTAAAACAAAATGTAATTATGAAAAGATACAAATGCAAAAATGAAAATGTAAATACAAACGTAAAAATGCAAAGATGCAAATGCAAATGCAAATACAAAGATGTAGAAATGAAAAAATAAGAATGAAAATTGTGTAATGTAAAAGCAAACATAAAAGTACTGCAAAATGAAAATGCAAAATGCATGTATGTAAAAGGTATTGATCCCAAAAAGTTAACTGTTATAGAACAAATTCCATCGGCATACAAAAGTTTATATATAATAGCTCATAACTACAGATAAGACATAGATTTCCTATTAAGCTCTATGATTTCCTTCATCAGCCATGATATCTTCTTTCCAAACTTAGAAACTAGATCAACGTGATGCTCAATAATTTTTGCTTCAGCAGCTAACTCCCCAATATATCTGGCAACTTCTCTCATTTATACCATGGCCTCGAATACCATACTGCTTCTATCTTCACTTCTTTTTTTCATAGAAATCAGTCGACTTTTTCCATTGTTCATTAGTTCCATCGAGAGTTTGCTCTAACTCAGTGATTCTGACTTGACAATTTGTGCAAAATATTTTCAAGATCTCGGATTCGTCTTTGTAGTAAAGCATTCTCCTCTTAACTCTCTTTAAGATCACTAGGTCCTAGACGAACCTTTTCTTGGAATAATGATTCTTCAAGTTACAAGATGTAAGCATTAAACTCTGTATTTTTGTTTCTACACTGATGCAAATCCTCTTCAAGTTTTGTTTGTGTTTCTTGTGTCCTTTAATTGAGCTTCTAGATTTGCACATTCTTGTTTCTACATTGTTGCATCCAATTGTTGGCCACCTCTTGCTCTACTTCAAGTCTGGTATTGAAGTTATTTTTCTCCAAATCCTATTTTTCCTTTTCAACATCGAACTCTTCAATCTTTTGGCCCCTAACTTCAAGTTCGGCAATCATATTGTTCATTTCAACTTCAAATCCCTTGAACATGGTGTTTTTCTCAAACTCAAACCCCTCAAGCATGTCATTCTTCATATCTTCTAATTCTTTGGCTCGATCCCTTTCTTTCTTCATTTCATTCATAATCTCGTGACTTACATCGTTGTGCTTTATAATTCGCTCCCTTTTTTCAACCTCAAGATCTTCCATTTTCTGCTTTCATTTCTCAAGGCTTTTGAGTAAACGGCTATTTTTTTCCTTTCAAATCGTCGACTCGACATTTTTCAATGTTCAACTCTTTGGTCATCTGTGATGTTTCTCTGCTCGATCCTGATGCTCTCCGGGAGTTTTGCAGCTCATAGTAATTCTTCTTTAACGTTTTGAACTCACCATCTACTTTTTCTTTGTTTTCCTTCAGCATCGCATACTGTGTTGAATGAAAGTAAACGTCAACGCCCAACATAGCTTTATCTCATCGTATTTGATCTAACTCTTTCGACCAACCTTCTCTTTCTATTTCAAACTCAGCTCTTAGGATTTCTATCTCTGATGGGACTACCCGAATGTGGTCTTCCATAGAGATATCCTCATTTTGGTCTGATAGAAGAATATTTTCATTTTTCCTGACAGACCTCCATTCTTCATAATCAGGGGTTAACATTACTTTAGTTGCTTTGGCTCGAATACATAAAGTTGTTTTCCAAGCTTTAACGGCCTCCATGATGTTTCTTTTGTAATTTTTGCTATGAAATGCAAACTCAGACGAATGTAACCCAACAGTAACAGGAACAAATTGACGACCCTCACACTGCCTTATAACCAGAAGTGGTGCATATCCAATTCCTCATCTAGTAGCATCACCCAGTTGTAGTCCCCACATTTATAAAAGAACTCCATTTGTATTTGCCATAGGGCGCGGTAAACGATGTCGTTGTTTTGTAGATTTTGAAGGGCATTTATACACATGTCTTTTGTGACTTCTTTCGACCATTCTTGCTCTAGAAACTCTTTCAACGGTGAGTAGTCTGTACTAAAGCGACGGTATGAGACCTTTTCTGTCCTCCAAAAATGGCTACGGATCCAGACATATAACAATTGTGCACATCCCGAAAATCGTCCACCTCCCAGCCTTCTACAATCGCTTAATGATCGAAAAGTCTCTGCTAGAATTGCAAAAGCAGGATTGAACTTTTTTTGTAGCTGCTCGAACAAATCTACTACTGCAGCCTCAATGTATCCCAATGCTTTTAGGAAGATGACCATACCATATATACCCAAAGCCAAGAGATCAAATCGTACTTTATCATCTGGATGACTCTAAATAATTTCTTTGATGTTGGTCCAGGAAATGCCTTCACCCTCGCCTTTTTGTTTCGTACGGGCCACTACTCATTCCTCTCGTACTCCTGTAATCTTTGCTAATTTAACTCGGAAAGGTTGAGTTTTAAGTGACCTTGAATAAATTCGACTCTCTAAAGCCCCTTTTATATGTAGCAAAGTTGTATACTCTTCAATAGTAGGAACCAAGTCCTCCTTATTGAAAGTGAAGAAATTATACCCTGGATTCCAGAATTGAATCAGGGCTCGAAGCAATTCATCATCAACTTTGACATAGAGAAAATATGGGATGTCCTCGTAAGCCTGATAGAACTGCAACTTTTTATTTGAGTCCCAACTCTCCCAAATGCATCGCAGATCTTGAATATCATTCTTTTTTAGAGAAACTGGAGCATAACTTGCTAACTCTGGTACATAATCAACCTACAGACTGTCTCCCCCCTGTCTTTGTAAATCCTAATACCACTGTCTTACTTCTGAGTTTGGAACTATTAGATTTGAACACTTTTTATCCATAGATGAAGGTTTTCTAATGAGACGACCATGCAAACAGCAAAAATAAAAAGAAATGAATTAGTTTAAATAATAAGGAAGAAAAAAATTAATTTAATAATAATGTCTACCCAAATATTTCTATTTAAACATGCTTTCTACATAGCATATTTTAAATAATCTAAATTCACATGCAATTTATTCAGCAGGGAAATAAATAAATTAAAAGGAAAAAGTTAGAATTCATTTCTCCTTCGTGTACACCTATTTTGGACAAAATGTCGGCAGGGTTTCAAATCGAAAGAGTTTCTAGGATTTACTGTATGTAAAGTTTCAGTTCTAAGAGTAAAGGTACCCGAATTGTCCTTGTTGATGCCCCTTGGGCTGTCAAACCCTCAATCCTAGTCCACTACAGACTTAAGCGGATCGGGTTCAATTCGAGGGGACACATTTCTCTATGCCTAACACGGAGAATAAATTCTCATGAAGACATAGAGCATATGAACCCCGAAAGCTACTTGCTAGGTCTGACACGGAGAATAAATTCTAACAAAAACGTCGCTTTCACTCCCACCTAAAAGGGACAAGCTTAATTATAAAGCTTATGTTATGCAATGCAAATGTTGTGTGTGAGGAGAAATATTCAAACCTTTGACAAACAAATAAAAATAAAAATTAATCTGAAAATAAAATAAAACATTAATGAAGAATAATATATATATATATATATATATATATATATATATATATATATAAAATCATAAATATAAAAAATTTAAAAGAAAAGAATTACAAATTAAATAAATATGAATTTTTTAATTTCTAATTGATAGAGACAATTTATAACTGATTTTAAAGCTTGACAAAATCCCCAGTGGAGTCGCCAAGCTGTCGTAACTGGTTTTTGCCCAGGCACAGTTTTTTACTTGGCGAGAAAAATAGAAAGAATAAATAAATGATTTTGATTTAAAAAAATATTTTGGGAGCCGCCATTGACCTTTTTGGGTTAGGTAGGTCAAATACCTAAAAACAATCTTTTAAAATAGTTTTTAAGAAAATATAATTTAAAAGATAAACTGATCTCCGTATAACCAAAAAAAATTAGTAAAGAAGGGATTCGTGGTCGATTACGTTTAGGGAAGGATTAACACCCCTATAACGTCCAAAATTGGTACTCATTAATTATAAATTGTCTCTATTATTAGAATTTTTTTTAAATTCAAAAGTATATTTAATTCATAATCCTGTTATTTCAAATTTATTAGTATAATTTTAAGAAAATATATTAATTTTTATAAATATATACTTTTTATAATTTTATAAATAAAATATTTATTTACTTAGAAATATCAGAAATGACTTCTAGGTGCTTTAAGACAACCCATTTCTTAATATAAAAAAATAAATAAATATTAATAAATCATTTCTCTAAAAATAATAAAAAAATAGATTAATATATAATTTATTAAAATAGGATATTTATTTATTTAAGAATATCAGAGAAGGACTTTTAGTTGCTTTAAGACTGCCCTTTTCTTAATATTAAAAATATATATTAAAATATGATTATTTTTTCTAAAAGTAATTTATATAAAATTAAATTTATAAATAGGATTTTTATTAAAAATAATAAAATATTTAAATAAATATTATTTATTATATATATATTTATATGATTAAATAATAATAATAATAATAATTAAATATATTGAAAATAAAAATATAAAATAAAAATATAACTAAATAGTAGCTAAAATAAGTAAAATTAAAACTATAGTATTAAAATATAAAAATAATGAAAGTACTAGTGATTAAATCATAACATATTAAAATTAAAATACCCTAATTCATAATTAATTATTTAAAATTACAGTGGCTAAACATGCTATTTTACCAATTATTAATTTAGTGACTAAAATAAACTTATATCAAATTCGAATATCAAATTAAAATAAATTAAAACATGCTTTCGGGATTAAAATATTAATTAATAAAGTTACAAGGGCTAAATCGGTTATTTACCTAAAATATATATATATTTTATTCTAAGCACTAAATTATAAATTAAATAAAATTCATAGACCGAATTAAAAAGACCTAAATTTGATTTCAGTGACTAAAATATAAAGTTACAAATCTGGGATGGCAACGGGTATAATTTACTCATTTAAAATTAGGCATATACCCCTCCCCAAAATGGCGTCGTTTGGAAAGATGTGTATAAACCCTAATATGGCCGACCCTTGGGGGTCATTCTCTCATTTTTTTCCTTTCCTCTTCTCTCTCTAAAAACGAGAGAAGTAATTCTCTCTCGCCACTCTCTAGCTTCCCTCATCGGAGGGAATCCGGTAGTCGCCGGCCATCGTTCTCTGGCGTTGATCGCCGCCGCCGGCCACCGTGAATGGTGGCCGGAATTTCCAAATCTCCCTAAAATATAGATCCTGACTCCCTAAAGCCGAATCCGACACTCTTTTTTTAAAATCGCCTATTATTTCCTAGATCTAAGAAAACTACCTTCGGGATTTTAATTTTCCAACAACACGTGGAGGCGCAGGGATACTCCGGTGGCCGTGTTTCTTCTCGGTAAGTCTTTTTCCTTCTTTTGATACACTATTGGATGTTGTGGTTGTATTTGTTGGTTGCTCTCTTTTTTTCTTTTTTTGTCGTGGTCTTGGTTGGCAGGAACTCAGTGGCTTTTATAGCCACCACTGGTGTTGGCTTCGGATCGGTCTCAAAGAGGAGTTTTGGTGAGTCACCAAACTTGTGGTGACTCACCGAAGAATGAAGACACGTGTGCGGTTGGCAACGTTTCTGGAGCCTTCATTCGGGTGTCGTGGCAGCGGCTGGTGGAGATGTGGAGCGGTGGCAGTGAAGACGGCGGTCTCGTGGCCCTAGGATATATCATAACCCTAGGGTTTCGTCTGGAGGTCCTTGGACCGTTGGATCTTACAAGATCCAACGGTTGCTGCTTGTTGGCGGCTGAAGCAGAAATACAATCCCTAAATGAGTTTATGGTACTCTTTGGCCCGATCTGGGTTGGGTTTATAAACTGGGCTTGTAATATAAATTTATAATAATAATAATAATAAATAAATAAATAAAATAAAATAATTATAATAATATTTATAATAAATAAAACTAATAATAAAAATATAAATAAAAACAAATAGATAAAAAAACTAGTATCTTCACATGGTTAGTCTGACTATCACATTGGACTATTATTCTGACTATCACAATGGACTATTAGTCTGACTATCACATTGTACTAAGGAGCACGGGTAAGCATTAGAAGAATTTCAGTTGGTGGCTCTTCAAAGCATTTCTCACCTATCGTGTAACCCCTCTCACCCAACCTAGATGGAACCGGATCCAAGAGGTTCATCGTCTTATTTTCCCAAATCGAAACCCAAACATTACTTTTAATACATTAGAAGTTTTCCTCTCATTTATTATATTCAAATACTTTAAGTAACCACAATTCAAAACATAATTTATGTCCAAAGTCCCAAAACATTTAAACATATTAAATAATCTCCAGTTAAAATAATAATAAAATAAGTAACAAAAAATTTTAATAATGTCATACTGTGAAAATAATAAAATTTTAATAAACACGTCATTCCAAGTACCGGTTTAACTAGCTCGAGAATCTGAAAGAAGAAAACTAAGGGGGTAAACTACAAGACTTAGTATGTCTCTAAAGTGCATTCAAACATAAGTATTAGAATAGTCCGAAGTAAAAAAATAATATTCATACGTCAAAGTATCAACGGTAATCACAATTCAAATGATATCCAAATGCTCATGCATCCGTTCGTACTCCTGTCACATCCAGAAAAGTGGATTCCCCAAAACCACACTAATTCGAACCCATACATCATGTAAGTGGGGTTCGCCACAAAAGTAGATGCCACTAAATCTGAGAAAGTGACATTCATCCCGTCGAGTGAATGCACTGAACTTCCCCTGTCAATATTTGTCCCAACATGATATGCATAATGACAAATATATGATGTTTGATCCGATCCGAGTAACAATAATTCTGAGGTACATATCAATTCCGAAGCATATATTTTTTGATTCACAATATTTTCATGCAATCACATATTTTGTAAGTACATAACATAATTCTAATTCTGACAACTTGTCTTGCATCACATTGCATCACATAATATTTCTGAATCATAATAAATGCAACCAATTCACACTCAAACATGATTTTAATTCATATACCAAGCAACCAAGCAAACATGTAAACAAATCAAACATGTGTAGCACCAAAAGAGACATACCTCGACAGATAGATAATGACGATAATAACCTCTACCACAGTCCGCTCAAGTAATAGGTCGTTCCCGAATAAAAACCTACAAAATAATTTAATAATTAATAAATTATTCTAAATTCAATTACGAGTTTAACATACAAAAATATGCCAGTTAATACCAACGTTCGATACGCGCTAAACAGTTCGGTTCGAAGTTCGTGGGCAACAGTAGCGGAAGTGGTAACTCGGTTCCCAGTTCAGGATGTCCAGTAAAATTTATGGCTAGAATAATTATCCAATTAACTCAAATATTTTAGATTAAATTTAATGACAAAAATGGTGAATTTTCAATTTGAAACAAAAATCGACAGCGATATTTGGTTCGAATAATGAAATCTTTCGGAATAGAAGTAGGGACTACCAACATCTAAACTTGACGGTAGTGGTTACATGGGTTCGACGACCTCATGACCATGCTAGTTGTGACCTCCAACAACCGGTAACGACGGTCGGATTGGAACAAAGTGGTGGCAACAACATAAACAGGGTCGAAGAAGGGGTTTTCACGACCAATCGAGGACGTTCAGTCGTGACCCAGGCCAACTATTCCTTCCTCAGTGAGAACCTGACCTTTTGATGACGACCACCATGGGGTCACGAAGAAGGTGAAAAAGCGAGCCAAGACTCGCGGGTTTCGCGATGAAACGCTCCAACAGAGCTGGATTCACACGGGGTTACGTTTGGATCAAGGAAAAGGCTGAAGTGCTTACCTAATCGGTCGGACGATGAGAATGGTGACGAGGGTTAAAAACTCACGGGTGAGTGATGCTAGGGTTTTAGGGAATAATAAAGAAGTTTGTCGCACACTGATATAATCAGGGGAGGGAGTTTGTTTCCAAATAAAATTAGGTGAGTTGTAAGGTAAGCCATCAAATTTTTTAGGGTTTTGGAAATACGACTTCAACCTTTAGAACAATTTGGTCATTGGTTTCAAATTAGGATTTAGGTTTAAATTTCCTAAATTTTAGGGTTTAATTTGTGGATTTCCTGTGTTACACTTCTCTCCCCTCTTAGAGAAAATTTCAGCCTCAAAATTTACCTAGAGGAAAGAGATGTCGATAGTGAGCTTTCATGGACTCCTCAGTTTCCCACGTAGACTCATCATGACTTCGGTTATGCTATAATACTTTGACCATCTTAACGATCCTTCTCCAAAGAAATTTCTCGTCCCTCTCAATAATTTCAATTGGCTCCTCTTCAAATCTCAAATTGGGTCGTATCTCTACCTTATCCACATCTAACATATGAGACGAGTCATCTCGGCAACATCTCAAAATAGAAACATGGAAAATGTCATGAATGCGAGCAAGCTCAGGTGGTAACTAAAGCTGATAAGCAATCGGCCTTACACGACGTATAATCCGATAAGGCCCAATGAAACGAGGACTCAGTTTACCCTTCCGACCAAAACGCAGTGCCTTCCTCGACTGAGATACTTTAAGAAAAATCTCATCACCCACTGCATACTCAATATCATGATGTTTCAAATTAGCATAGGATTTCTGTCTATCAAAAGCAATCTTCAGTCTATCTCGAATCATCCTGACAACCTGTTCTACTTCAAAAACTAAATACGGACCCAATAGTATATGCTCAACTAACTCAGTCTAACCTATCAGAGTTCAAAACTTACGCCCATACAAATCCTTATACGGAGCCATCTTAATGCCGGCCTGAAAGCCATTATTATAGGTAAACTCGGTCAACGGTAAAAACTCATCCCAACTTCCACTATAATTGACAACACAACCTCTCAGTATATCCTCTAGAATCTGAATTACCCACTCTTATTGATCCTCTATCTATGGATGGTAAGAAGTATTAAAATTTAACCGAGTACCAAGTGCACTATATAGATACTTCCAGAACTTCGAGGTGAACATCGGTTCATGATCTAAAATGATAGACAATGATACCCCAAGCAAATGAACAATCTCAACAATATAAAGTCGTTCCAACTTATTTAAGGAACAGTCAACCCGAACCGGAATAAAGTAAGCGAATTTGGTAATCCAATCAATGATAACCCAGATAGAATTATTCTTCGATGGAGTTAGAGGAATACTAGAAACAAAGTCTGTAGTCACACGTTACCATTTCCACTACGGGATCTCAATATTCTCCAACAGTCATGATGGTCACTGATGCTCCGTCTTTACTTTTTGACAAGTTAAACACTGAGACACAAAATCAATGATATCCCAGTTATGTCCTTCTCACCAATACCTCTCCCGAAGATTCCAATACTTCTTATCCCCATTGTGATGCATAAAATAAGGACTATGTTGAAAAGATTTTGATATTTCGATATAACAAATTAAGTATAAATGAATTTTAAGATTTTATATTCTATTTAAAAAATATTACTCCAAGCTTTAAAATGTCAATTTCAATCCCTACTTAAGTGTAAAATTATGTTTCATATTTCAAATGTTTTTGAAATAATTTTTACAAAGTATTTTGAACCTTAATCGAGCCAAAAAATAAAGTTTAAATAAGGAGGTACCGATACCCCTCATAGGGTGTACTGATACCCCTATGCCAATTTTGGCTCCGAGAAAAACAGAATGCCCAATGGGTACCGATACCCCTCATAGGGTACCGATACCCTTGTGCCAATTTTGGCTCCGAGAAAAACAAAATGCCCTAGAGGTACCAATACCCCCTAGAGGTACAGATACCCCTAGTCATTTAACGGTCGAAATATTTGAATTTTACACTGCAGGTACCGATACCCATTGAAGGGGTACCGATACCCCACGCTCCCAGCAGTCTTTTTCAAGAGTGTTTTCACACTACAATGGCTCTAACATCACCCAAATGATTCCCAACGACTAAAATCAATCCAAGGTGTATTTAAACAAGTTCTGAAGCCATTGATCAACAAGAATTATGAGAGAGAGAAAGAGAAAGCCTTAAACATCAAGTTTGAGCATTTCAAGCCTATTTTTCATTCAATGTTCATTTTTCTTTCAAGAACACCATTTGTACTCAATTGTATTCATTTTTGAGTGTTCTTTCTTTGTTCTAGAATTGTGCAAACATCTTGCTTAGTGAGGTTTTTCTGTAAGTTTGTGAAATTTGTATTCTTCTCTTTGGGAGAGAGTGTTCTCAAGAATTTGGGGTATAATTCTTGAGGGAATTGTAAGGTTACTCTTTGTCCTCAAAAGAAATAACATATTAGTGAATTTTTTAGAAAATCCTTAGTGTGGATAGCTAAGGTAGTGGACATAGACTTTGGTTGAGAAAGTCGAACCACTCTAAATCGCTGTGCAAATATTTTCTATTTTCTACAAAAGCTTCCGCCAAAATTTTAATTATCAATTCACCCCTTTTGGTTATTTCGTCGATTGATTAACTCAACAATTGGTATCATAGCCTCACTTTTTTGAAGGTTTAATCGCCTCTTGAGTCGATTCAAGAATAGTTATATCGATATTCAAGTCATCAATGGCCTCTACTTCAAACTTCAACTTTGGTCTTAATTTAATGCCCGTCAACAAGCTTCCTTTCTTCAATGGAGAAAATTATACTTATTGGAAGAATAGAATGAGGTACTTTATTCAAGCAAGTGACATGAGAGCATGGAATATCATAGAAGACGGATACATCATACCTTCCACTCATTCAAGATTGTGGAGTGAAGGAGAGACAAAAATGTTCCAGCTCAACTCAAAGGCTATCCATATTATTTTTGTGCTCTTGGAACAGATGAATACGTGAGAGTTTCATCTTTTACAACTGCCAAGGAGATATGAGATAAACTACAAGTCACTCATGAAGGCACAAACGAGGTAAAAGAATCTAAAATTAGTCTTCTAACTCATAGCTATGAAAATTTCAGGATGAAACCGGATGAAGACATCAAAGCTATGACAGATAGATTTTCTGTGATTGTCAATGGTGTCAAATCATATGGAGAGATCATTCCAAACGAGAAGCTTGTGAGGAGGTTGGTTTACTCTCTTCTAAAAGCTTGGCAATCAAAGAAGACGACTATTATCGAGGCTAAAAATTTAAAATCTTTAACCCTCGATGAGCTAATTGGTTCTCTCCTTACACATGAAATGTTATTTCAAGATGAGGAAGACCTCGAGAAAAGGGACGAGACAAAGAATGAGACAGAGAAGAAGAAGAACGTTGGAGTTTCTCTCAAATCCATAAAAGATGAGAGTGGTTCTGATGAAGATGATGATGACGAGGAAATGACATTATTTGCCAAACGATTTAGAAAACTAATGAAGCCCAACAGAGGAAGAAAATTCAAAAGAAATGAAGGCTTCAAAACTGAATCAAAGGAGAATGACCATATCATTTGCTACAAATGCAAAAAGCCCGGGCATGTCAAATATGATTGCCCACTAAAAATGATCAATCCAAAAAGAAGCATAAGGAACACGTGGCTACATGGAGCGATGATGAAGCTTCTGATAAAGAGGAACAAGAAGTAGCAAACTTGTGCTTGATGGCTTTCGGGGAGGATTCTCAGGTAACCTCTAGCTCATTTAATTTTGAAGATTATTCTTTTGATGAGTTGTTAGAGGAATATACTGGGTTGGCTTCGGATTATGAGAAATTATTTTTAAAATACAAAAATGATATTTCAAAATTGAAAAACGAAAAATAATCTCATATCCAAGACCAACATTGATCTTGAAAGAAAGGTCAAAGAATTGCAAATCAAATTAGATGATTTTGAAAAGAAAAATATTGATTTACATAACCTACTTTCAAGAGTGAATGATGATCATCAAAAGAAAATTGATGATCTTAAAACTTCTTTTGATAAGGTTGGAACAAAATGTTTTGAAAATGAAGAAAGTTCAAAATCCAACTTTGTTAGAAAAAGTTTTAAAAACTACAATCATAGAGGTCCCCGAAGAACCTCTAATGGAAAAATCATTAAAAATATATGGGTTCCTAAAAAACTCATTACTACTAAAGATAAGGATATCCTACACAAATAGATACCCAAGGGGACTAGGATTTTAAGTACTAATGAATATGGACCCAAAAGAAATTGGGTACCAAAAAACAAAAATCAATCTATGTTTGTAGGGAATTGAGCATTGCTACAAGGCACGCGAAACAAGTTCAAACTCATGGTACCTTGATAGTGGATGCTCAAGACATATGACCGGAGACAAGAGCCGGTTCATAGAGCTTAACGACAAAAATGGAGGAGAGGTGACTTTTGGTGATAATTCAAAAGGTCACATTGAAGGTATATGTACTATAGGTAATACATCTTCTATACAAATTAAAAATGTTTTATATGTGATTGGGTTAAAGAATAATCTGTTGAGTATTAGTCAATTTTTGTGATAAAGGATACAATGTCTTATTTGAAAAAAAAAATGGTTGTAAAGTCAATGACATTGCATCTAATCGGATTATGCTTGTTGGTCATAGAATAGGAAACATTTACATGGTGCATTTAAATTCAATAAATATGACTAATTTTTTCCTAGTTTCCAAAGATGAACATAATAGTTGGTTATGGAATAGGAGACTAGGACATACTAGCATGAGTGTTTTACAAAGTCTAATTCAAGGAGATTTAGTAAGAGGGTTACCAAAGCTAAAATTTGACAAAGATAAAATTTGTGATGCATGTGCTAAAGGAAAACATCAAAGAGCTTCCTTTAAGTTCATTAATGATGTATCAACTAGTATAGTATTACAATTTATCCATATTGATCTTTTTGGGCCAATTAGGACTGTTAGCTTGGGTGGAAAACAATAGGGTTTTGTATTGGTAGATGACTATTCTAGATATACTTGGGTTCTATTCTTAAGTACAAAAGATGAAGCATTAGAAAAATTCATCACATTTTCAAAAGTAATCCAAAATGAAAAAGGTTACTCCAAAACTAGTGTTAGGAGTGATCATGGTACTGAATTTGAAAATCTTGGATTTACTGAGTTTTGTAATTCTAATGGTATTAGCCATAATTTTTCAGCACCTAGAACCCCTTAACAAAAAGGAGTTGTTGAGAGGAAAAATCAAACTTTAGAAGAAATGGTTAGAACCATGCTTTGTGAAAACAATTTGCCAAAATAATTTTGGACTGAAGCCATAAGTTCCGCTTGTTATGTTATAAACTGAGTAATGATTAGGCTAATTTTAAAGAAAATCCATATGAACTTTTCAAAAATAAAAAGCCTAACATTAGTTATTTTTATCCTTTTGGATGTAAATGTTTTGTTTTAAACAACGGTAAAGAAAATCTTGGCAAATTTGATGCTAAAAGTGATGAAGGAATTTTTCTAGGTTATTCCTTAAATTCTAAAGCTTATCGGGTATTTAATAAAAGAACTTTAGTGGTAGAAGAGTCTATACATGTTATTTTCAATGATAATCTCCTTCCGATAAAGCATTCATGTATTGATGATGACGTAAGTATTGTAGAAAGAAATGACGTTAGACATGATGTTGGAGAACCATCATCAAAGGAAGAAATGAAAGATGAGGAAACTCACGATGTTCTCGAGAATCCAACCATTGAAGAAAGGGAAATCTCTTACCCAAGGGAATAAAACTATGTCAAGGATGGTGAGATAATATATGATCCATCCAAAGGGGTAACAACTCAATCCTCTCTTAGAAATATATGTAATTATGTTGCATTTATCTCATGCATAGAGCCTAAGAATATTAAAGAAGCATTAAATGATGAACATTGGATTATGGCTATGCAAGAAGAGTTAAATCAATTTGAGAGAAGTAAACTATGGACATAAGTTAAAAGGCCTAGTAATAAATCTATTGTAGGTACTAGATGGGTATTTAGGAATAAGCTTGATAAAAGTGATATTATAGTGAGGAACAAGGCTAGACTTGTTGCTCAAGGATATACTCAGGAAAAGGGCATAGACTATGATGAAACATACGCTCTCGTAGCTAGGATGGAAGCAATAAGAATATTATTAGCATTTGCATGTTTCAATGAATTTAAATTATATCAAATGGATGTTAAAAGTGCATTTTTAAATGGTTTTATAAAAGAAGTGTATGTGGAACAATCTCCTGGTTTTGAAGATTCAAAATTTCCAGATCATGTTTTTAAATTGACAAAATCACTTTATGGTTTAAAGCAAGCTCCTAGAGCTTGGTATGAAAGATAGTCAAACTTTTTGATAGAAAAAGGTTTTTCAAAAGGGAAGGTTAACACTATATTATTTTTAAAGCGAAAAGGTACAGATATATTTGTAGTTCAAATTTATGTTGATGATATACTATTTGGTTCTACTAATGATGCTCTTTGCCAAGAATTTTCTAAGCTAATGCAGAGTGAATTTGAGATGAGCATGATGGGGGAGCTCTCATTTTTCTTGGGACTACAAATCAAGCAAAGAAAACATGGTAAATTCATCAATCAAGAAAAATATGTCAAAGCTATTCTCAGAAAGTTTGGACTGGAAAATAGAAAACCCCAAGCCACTCCAATGAGCTCATTTAAAAAGCTTGACAAAGATGAAGGACGTAAATGTGTGGATGTTAAATTATATAGGTCAATGATTGGTTCTTTACTTTATCTAACTGCAAGTACACCGGACATTATGTTTAGTGTTTTCTTATGTCTAGGTTTCAATCATGCCTAAGGAATCACATTTACTAGCTGTTAAGAGAATCTTTAGATACCTTAAGGACACTCCTAGTTTAGGATTTTGGTATCCTAGAGACTCTAGATTTAGCTTGCATGCTTTCTCTGATGCAGATTATGGAGGATGAAAAATAGATAGGAAAAACACCTCTGGTACTTGTCAATTCCTAGGAAATATGTTAATTTCGTGGTTTTCAAAGAAACAAAATTATGTTGCATTATCTACCACTGAAGCGGAATATATTTCAGTCGGTAGTTATTGTACACAAGTTTTATGGATGAAACAACAACTTTTAGATTATGGAATTGAGGTAGGTACCATACCTATAAACTGTGATAATACTAGTGCTATTTTTCTCACTAAAAATCCCATCCAATACTCTAGAACTAAGAACATTGAAATTAGACATCATTTCATTAGAGATCATGTCACAAAAGGAGATATAGTTCTAGAATATGTTGATACTTTGCATCAATTAGCGGATATTTTTACAAAACCTTTAGATAAAGAAAGATTTTGGACACTTAGGAGAGAATTAGGTTTAACAAACCTATCTTGACTTAGTGTTTAGCACTTTTAATTAAGAATGAAAAATGCTTATAAAAATAACACTTTTGATTGCATTCCTTGTTATTAGCTAGCGGGAGTTTATGATCTTTAGAGAAAATTAATATTTCAATATATGAGCTGCCAATACCACTAGAGCTAATTTTTTTAGCATTTTGAGTGTTTAAATACAATTTTTTGACATTTTTGTGCACAGTGTATCGATACCCCTAATACAAGTATCGATACCCCTTTTCTAGGTATCGATACCCCTTCAACGTGTATCGATACCCTCTTTGAATATGTATCGATACCCCTATAAGGGTACTGATACCCCCTGTCGGGTTTAGGCTTTAAATCCCTAAAACTTAACATTTTCGCACAAAACCTTAAAAACTACTCTTGCTCGTCGTTCCTTCATCTCTCACTCAAATTATCAACTTGCTTCATACTTTCGATTTCAAGTCGGAATCCAACTATTTTTCAACATATAATTCTGTTAGCTTCATCAAATTAGTGCAAACAACAACGAATCTCAATCTTCATATTTCAAGGCAATTTTTTCTAAAACCACTATTTTATTGATTTTGAACTTAGAACTAGTTTTAATTAGTTCTAGGTTGAATTATATATCGGGCATTGATTATATGATGGTTCTAAACTAGATTCTACAACAAATTTCATCAAAAACACAAGATTTTATCATTTTTTTTAATTTCCAAAATAAATAAAAAAAATGTTTTGATTTTAAAATTGTTGTTTTTTATTTAATTATGATGTTTTGAAAACTACATATTTATTTTCAAACATTGTTTTCAAATATAGTTTTTAAAATTGCACATTAGGATTATTTTAGTGAACCTTGAAATATTGAGGACTCATATTGAGTTTTGGGATTGATATTGTTGCATACGTATGTTTTTAAAATTGCAGGTATCTATCCTGTTCTGATTTCTTGAATCATGTCTCATAAACACCCTAGGTCATCATCTAGTCGTTCAAACCGACCACCAAACCCACCTCCAAATCCACCTCCTATCCAACCATAAAATCCTAACCTTGATGACCCCAAAATGACAATTCGAAACTCGTTCTTTAACGAACCTGGTCGTAGGGATAATCTTTACCATAGGTTTGTTTATCTCTTCGAGTCTTATAAAATTCGGGAAGAACTTATCCCTTTTCTTCGAGCTATGGTAGATATGAACTTTAAATATCTCCCTACCCTACAAACTTGGAAATTTGATAAACTTTTTCAACTCGAACCAGTAGTTTACCAACAACTTGTTCGAATTTTCTATTCCAATGTCGTATGTGTCCAAAACGAGTCACGTACTGAAACCATATGTATTCGGTCTTATCTCCTAGGCCAATACATTTATATTGACTCAGACTACATAGCTAACGCATTTGGGTTAGATAATAACAGCTTAGATAATGAAAAAGAACTCGTAGGTACTCCTTACAAATCAAAGACGAGTACGAGTGTGTTAGATCACCACGATCATTTTCTTCATCTGATGATCTCTTGGTGGTTTAGACCATCCGGAGGCAAATACTCCACTCTTAGAGCTTTAGACCTATGGTGGATACATTGTATCCAGAAAAATAGGAAAATAAACCTACCTCAAATTATCTTTGCTCAACTCGTTGAAACTGTAAACCTTGTCCCTAATAAAAAGCTTATTGAAACTCTAGTTTACGGCTGTCTTCTGAGTAACTTGATTATCAAAGCCCAGCTTAAGGTACGGCTTGATGTAGCCATCCCTCTTAAAAATGAAATCAACTTGAAATCTTTAAAGAAATCGGGATGGAAAAAGGAAAAGGACCATGGGTTCGATCCATCGAGAAAACACCGGGAGCTAGCTCTTCACAAGCTCCTCCGGCACTGACAGCTGATGTTGATCCGGAACTTCAAGATCTATTTCAAGATATCGACGATCTCGTACCCGACAACGAGCCGGCACAGCAAGAAAGTCAGATGCCTCTATATTTCGATCTTTTATAGAGAATCTTAACGAGAGGGTTGACGCGCTTACACGTGATGTGGCCAATATATAGGCACATTTATCTCCTCCTGCTCCACCGATGGACGATTAGCCCGTTTCTTGCTTTATTTTCTTAGGTTGAGATAGAACTTAATTGTTAAAACATTTTGATTGTTTTGGATTTATGTTTTGGAATTTGGATGTTTGAATTGTTTGTTTGGATGTTTATTTTGGTTTGAATTATTATTAATTACTTGAGCTTCAATTTAATTTTTAAATATTACATTTTGCATCATTTAGAATATATGACCAATTACCATTACACATCATTTATGAATATTGATTATGGACTAATGGCTAATATTTCTCTTGATTGTGATCTTAGCGGCTTACGCTTTATCTAAATATCAATTGACTGATTTTTTTTTTTTTTAAATCTTGTTTAAAATCGTTTTATAGAGTCTTTTTGATTTAACAAAAAGGGGGGAGAATAAAGTAAGGGGGAGTAATTTTCCAAAACTAATTTTCAAAGAAAATCTTAAAATTTCTTAAATGTTTTGTTATATCAAAAAGGGGGAGATTTTTTAAAACATTTTGATGTTTCAATATAAAAAATTAAGTATAAAGAATTTTAAGATTTTATATTCGATTTGAAAATTAATATTCGATTAAATTATTCGAATATCAAAAATATTACTCCAAGCTTTCAAATATCAATTTCAATCATCACTTAAGTGTAAAACTGTGTTTCATACTTCAAATGTTTTTGAAACAATTTTTACAAAGTATTACAAACCTTAATCGAGCCAAAAATAAATTTTAAATACAGAGGTATTGATACCCCTCATAGGGTGTACCATACCCCTATGCCAATTTTGGCTCTGAGAAAAACTGAATGCCCAATGGGTACCGATACCCCTCATAGGGTACCGATACCCTTGTGCCAATTTTGGCTCCGAGAAAAACAGAATGCCCTAGAGGTACCGATACCCCTAGTCATTTAACAGTCGAAATATTTGAATTTTACACTGTATGTACCGATACCCATTGAAGGGGTACCGATACCCCCACGCTCCCAACAGCCTTTTTCAAGAGTGTTTTCACACTACAGTGGCTCTAACATCACCCAAATTATTCCTAACGACTAGAATCAATCCAAGGTGTATTTAAACAAGTTCTGAAGTTATTGATCAACAAGAATTGTGATAGAGAAAAAGAGAAAGCCTTAAACATCAAGTTTGAGCATTTCAAGCCTATTTTTCATTCAATATTCATTTTGCTTTCAAGAACACCATTTGTACTCAATTGTATTCATTATTGAATGTTCTTTCTTTGTTCTAGAATTGTGCAAACATCTTGCCTAGTGAGGTTTTTCTGTAAGTTTGCAAAATTTGTATTCTTCTCTTTGGGAGAGAGTGTTCTCAAGAATTTGGGGTAAAATTCTTGAGGGAGTTGTAAGGTTACTCTTTGTCCTCAAAAGAAAGAATAAATTAGTGAATTTATTGGAAAATCCTTAGTGTGGATAGCTAAGGTAGTGGACGTAGACTTTGGTTGAGAAAGTCGAACCACTCTAAATCGCTGTGCAAATATTTTCTATTTTCTGGAAAAGCTTCCACCAAAATTTTAATTGCCAATTCACCCCCTCTTGGCTATTTCTTCGATCAATTAACTCAACATTCTATCATAAGCCTCACGAAGAATAACTTGTTTCATCCCAGAGTTCCTCGGAATACAGTATCGACCTCTAAAACATAGAACACCGTCCCGATCAACTGTAAAATCCTGAGATGAACCAATCTCAGCCTCTCTAATCCGGTGAATAGAAAATGGGTCTTTACGTTATTTCACTCGTATATCGAAAACAATAGTAGGAACTACACATAACTTAGCCAAGAGACTACCATCCTCATACAAACTCATCCGAGCAAATAGAACCCTCAAATCTATAATGACATTATGGCTCAGTGCATTAACAACCACATTAGCTTTTCCAGGGATGATACTCAATCTCACAATCATAATCCTTAACCAATTTCAACCACCGACGTTGTCTCAAGTTAAGATCCTTGAAGGAGGTATTTCATACTCTTATGATCAACGTAAATGTAACACTTCTCATCGCAAAGATAGTGCCGCCAAATATTAAGGGCAAAGATCACGCCTGCCAACTCAAGATCATGGGTAGGGTAGTTACATTCATGATTCTTCAACTGTCCTGATGCTTAAGCCACTACCTTCTCATCTTGCATAAGTACACATCCTAATCCGGTGTGAGACATAGTATAAGCTTTACTGGGCTCAAGCTGAATCAGAATCGAAGCTTCAGTCATCATAGTTTTTAGCCTCTCAAAGATGGTCTGTTGGGCCTCAATCCAATCAAAAGGTATGTTTTTCGAAGAAGCTTCGTTAAGGAAGCGATGATGATGGAAAATCCCTCCATAAATCTCCGATAGTAACCAACTAAACCCAAGAAACGTCGAACCTCTAGCACATTCTTTGGTTGCTTTCATCCCATAATAGCCTCAATCTTCTTTGGATCCACCTAAATATTATTCGCAGAGACTATATGACCCAAAAATGTAACATCCAAAAGCTAGAACTCACACTTGCTAAACTTTTCATACAACTGATTCTCCCTTAGAGTTTGCAAGACAATCTTCAAATGCTTCTCATGCTTAGTTTCAAACTTAGAATATACCAAAATGTTGTCGATAAAGACAATAAAATGATCCAGATATGATAGGAATATTCTATTCAACATGTCCATAAATGAGGTAGGAGTATTTTTCAAACCAAAAAGGCATCAAGAGAAACTCGTAATGACCATAAAAAGTCTGGAAAGTCATTTTACACACATCAAAATCCTTAACTTTGAGCTGGTAATAATCAGATCTCAAGTCTATCTTAGAAAATATTGAAGCTCCAAGAAATTGATCGAAAATATCATCAATATGAGGTAAAATATACTTGTTCTTAATCGTCAACTTATTCAACTTCGATAGTCAATGTATAAATGTAGTGTCCTGTCCTTCTTCTTAACGGAAAAAACAATCGGTGCTCCCCATGGTGAGACACTCAATCGAATAAAACCCCGATCCAACAAATCCTATAATTGAACCTTCAACTCTTTAAGCTCCTTAGGTGTCATCCGGTAAGGTTCCATAAACAATAGAGCTGAGCCTAGGTACACCTCAATTTCAAACTCAATCTCCTTACGTCTAGGTGGTAAACTAGGTAATTCTTCTAGAAAAATATCCAAAAAATCTCTCACAACTCTAATCTTATATATTCCTTCATCAGACTGTCCCAGATCCAAAATATAAGCAAGGTAAGTGTTGACTCAAACTAATCAATGAAATGGACAAGAGGGGGGTGAAATGGCAATTTGAAAATGATGGAAGTTTTTTGCAAGAAAATGAAAAATTGACTCAAGCAATTTTAGAGTGGTTCAAATTCTTCAATAAAGTCTACATCCACTACCTTAGCTCTTACACTAAGGATTTCAAAAAATCCACTAATTTTTTCTAACCTTTGAGGACAAGGTGTAACCTTACAACACACATAGACTTATACCCCAAAGTCTCAAGTGCACAACCCTTCCTAAGAAAAAATTACAAAGAAGCAAACTTTTGAATATCCTCACAAGATAAAATGTTTTCAAATTGAAACTCTCACACACCCAAGAACACTTAGGATGAAGAATACAATGAATGTAAAAGTGTTATATGTAATAAAGACAATGGATTACAAATTTGGCTCTAAATGTTCTTTGATTGTTGAAATAGATTTCTTACCTTTTCTTAGTTGTTTGAAGATGCATTTTATATGCCCTTATTGATTTCTAGCCATTTGGGGTTGTTGGAGGGAGTTTAGAGCCGTTTGAAGCATTAAATATGTGTATTAATGGTTGTATGCACACAAAGTTTTGAAATTATGGGGAAAGTTTCGAAATTCTTCTAAAAAGGAATTGAAAAATATGACTGTTGGACCCAAAGTATCGAAACTTTAATGAAAGTTTTGAAACACTTAAGATAGTTTCGAAACTATAAAAAAGTATCGAAACTTTTTGGGTTTTTGTCTTGGAAAGTTTTGAAGCTGTTAAAGAAGTTTCAAAACTTCTATTTAATGCTTGTCTAAAAAGTTAGTTTTTGACATTTTGATATATATAATACTTTGAAAATTATTCTAAAGTATTTGAATGATATTTTTTAATATAATTTGAACTTAAAAGACTCATTTGAAAGATTTTACAAATTTTTAGGGATTTAAAATTTTTTTTACAGAAATTATTATAATTGATGTTATATCAATATCATTTATGTTCATCAATATCCCCTTTTTGATATAACAAAATATTTTTGTAAAAAATATTTGATTCAAAATTTGTCATAAAATTTTCAAATTATATATCATTCAAAATTTCATTTAATTCCCCATTTGGAAAACAATTTAAGGCTATAGAAAGTTTCAAAATTTTATATAAAAAACAAAAACTAAAGATTTTAATTAATTTTTTTGATATTTTTCTACCCCTTTTTGTTTGATCAAAATCATTTAGCTACACATGAGAATAAAAGATTAAGGCATCATAAGCTAAGATAAATATAATCCAACATAATAGGCCAAAATATATCCATAAAACAAATACCCAAAAAACTAAATTATATAAGCATATATATGTAATCCCAAATAGCCAACAAAATCAAAAGATTCAACATAATCAAATCATCCCAAAATATGAAATTAAATCTAAGATAATCATAAATATCCAAATACAATAATAGGAAAACCCAACAATCCTAAAATCAACATGAGAAAAAAAATCAATCCTCATCATCATCATTAGCATTATCTTCATCATCATCATCCGGATGTGAAGAAGAATGACCGGGAGGAGGATGGAGATCCGGGTGACGAGCCTCCAAGACACGAAGATGAGCAAACAAGTCATCAATACGGTGATGGATTTCACCGAATTGATTGACCATGTAATCATAAATCATCTCATTAGTGATGGAAGGACGAGCAATATCCCATAGTGACATCAACTCCGGGAGCTTCTCCAGTTTGATATTGTCGAATGTGAACCCATTTACCGTTGATAAAGTGATACCCCATTTTTTGAGCTGATGTAAAGTATATAGAGCTCAAAAGGGGAAACTTGGCGTCATAGGAAATGTTAACCCGACGTTTGTGTGGTATTGACAAGCTCGGTAAGGATGATATGAGAAATGTGAGGATGAGTTTGAGAGTAGAAATAATAAATCCACCAATAATCTATGTCGTGTATACGAGTAGATTATCTACCCGAAGGGTGGAGAAGCTAAGTGACACGGAGGTGCAAAAGACGCTCTTCATTAGGTAAAAGAGTGGGATTGTGACCTTGAAGAAGAACAATGGCGATGGGAGCATTTTTCATCCTAAGGAACATCACAAGGAATTCCTAAATCATTGGTTATGGATTGAATGGTATGCTCGATAATTTGACCAATGAGATAGGATTGGATAGGGATGACTTTTTGGGTTTGACGACGAGGTGGAAGACTTGGATCATGTTCTTCATGAATAAGGGCATCATTAGAGAATAAAGCTCGAACGAAATTAGGATAAATGAAATTTGGTATTCGCATAAGATAGATCCACTCCCAAGTAGTAAAAGGATGAAGAAAACTGAAGTTATGTTCGTTTGGGAACAAAAAAACTTTCATTGAATTTACGTTCAGGTTGAATTTGCCTATTACGAAAGTGTTGGCGAAACCTACGACAATCTTAATTGGTTTCAAAACAGAGGGAATCAAAGGAGTAGGATGAGGCGAATGAAGTAATTGCTTTAGGGCATTTATGAGAAGTTTTGGGAGCTATTTTAGGGAGACAAAAATAGTGGGTAAGTTAGTTCAGGACTTTTGTCGAACAGGTTAAGGGCAGACCTAACAATGATGGTTCTAATGAAAAATAAAGGAATGAGTTACCTTCCTGCATGTAAAACATATATATAACATCAATTAATAACCCAATTTCAGCAAAACTCAAAAACAATCGCACATTTGTTTCAATTTTTTTATGAAAATAAACAAGATAATCTATGTGCAAGGCATTTTAATTAACAAAATATAACTTGATTTTTGAGTGAAAGAACAATTAAAATTAAAAAAATTGAACAAAAGGGTTTATGTGAAAACAGAGAAAAATTGATTCTAAGACAAAAATAAAGTAAAAAAACAATGTGCTGATTATCATAGTGAAAACAACCACCGGAGACCCGAACGGAGCACCACGGAGGGCGGATAGATGGTTTTGATTGAGAGTATTTGAGTTTTTAGAGTGGGGTCGAACGACTGAAGAGATGATAAAACATATTTGGGGGAAATAGGTTTAAAACTATTTCAAATATTGATCCGATCTTTAAGTTTCGATACTCGTGAAGAATTTCAAAACTATAGTTTCAATACATATGAGAAGTTTCGATACTTTTTAACAATCTGTTTTGGCCAGTATTGATACTCTTGAGTAGTTTTAATACTTCACTAAGAGTTTCGATACTTTGATACAAGTTTCGAAACTAATCGTGTAGAAAATGCAATTTTGCTAATTTAAAGTCCTAAAATCACCCAAAATATAGTGCTAACATATACGGAAGCATTGAAACACTAGAATGAATAATATAACAAGATTGAACTAATATGGCAAAACTTTAAGCTATATTTCTATATGTATGAACATATAGAATCATATTTTTGCATGCAGTGCTAAACTTAAAGAGTGTAAAACAAGTCCAAAAAGGTCATGAAATGGCATACATATCCCCCCTCAATTTTAGCATATAATCATAGAGAGTCACTCAAGCATGTATAAAAAGTAATTTTAGGTCAACAACTTAATTAAAATCATAAGAACTCAAAAATTTGGACTAAGGCTTAGGAAATGCTAGAAAGTCCTAACTCTCTCCTAAGTGTCCAAAATCTTTCTTTATCTAAAGGTTTGGTAAAAATATCAGCTATTTGATGCAAAGTATCAACATATTCTAGAACTACATCTTCCTTAAGGGCATGATCTATAATAAGATGAATCCTAGTTTCAATGTGTTTAGTTCTAGAGTGTTGGATGGGACTTTTAGTGAGACAAATTGTACTAGTATTGTCACACTTAATTGGAATGTTACCAACATCAATTTCATAGTCTAAAAGTTGTTGTTTCATCCATAAAACTTGTGCACAACAACTACCAGCCAAAATGTATTCCACCTCGATGGTTGATAATGCAACAATATTTTGTTTCTTAGAAAACCATGAAATTATCATATTTGCTAGGAATTGACATGTAGCGGAGGTGATTTTTCGATCCAATTTGTAACCTCCAAAATTCACATCCGAGAAGGCATGCAAGCTAAAGTTTGAGTCTCTAGGATACCAAAGTCCTAAACTAGGAATGTCTCTAAGGTATATAAAGATCCTCTAATGGTATGTAAATGAGATTCCTTAGGACAAGATTGATATCAGCACACAAACAAACACTAAACATGATATTCGGTCTACTTGCGGTAATATAAAGCAAAGAACCAATCATTGACCTATATAATTTTACATCTACGCATTTACCTTTCTCATCTTTTTCAAGCTTTGTTGAAGTGCTCATGGAAGTGGCTTGAGGTTTCATATTTTCCAACCTAAACTTCTTGAGCATGTCCCTTATGTACTTAGCTTGATTGATGAAAATGTCGTCCTTCATTTTCTTGATTTGGAGTCCCAATAAAAATGAGATCTCCCCCATCATGCTTATCTCAAATTCACATTGCATCAACTTAGAGAATTATTGACAAAGAAGATCATTAGTAGCACCATATATAAATATCATCAAAATAAATTTGTACTATTAACATGTCATTCTCTTTTTTTTAATGAAAAGTGTAGTATTAACCTTCCCTTTAGAAAAACCTTTTTCAATTAAGAAAAATTTATAATCTTTTATAACAAGCTCTAGGAGCTTGTTTCAAACCATATAAAGCTTTTGAAAGTTTGAAAACATGGTTTAGAAATTTGGAATCTTCAAAATAGAGAGGTTGTTCAACATACACTTCTTCATTAATAAAGCCATTTAGAAAAACACTTTTGACATCCATTTGATAAAGCTTAAAATTATTAGAACATGAAAAAACAAGTAATAATATTATGGCTTCTATTCTAGCTACGAGAGCATATCTTATCAAAATCAATTCCCTCTTCTTGAGTGTAACCTTGAGAAACTAGTCTATCTTTATTTCTCACTATGTTACCACTCTCATCTAGTTTGTTTTTATAAACTCATGTTGTACCTATAGTAGACCTATTACTAGGCCTTTCAACTAATGTACATATTTTACTTCTCTCGAATTGATTTAACTCTTCTTGCATAGCCATAATTCAATGTTCATCACTCAATGCTTCTTTAACATTCTTAGGGTCTATGAATAAGATAAATGCAACATAATTACACACATATCGTAAGAGAAGATCTAGTGGTTACCCATTTGGATAGATCACCCAAAATTTCACCACCTTTGAAATAGTTGTACTCTTTTGGATATGAGACCTCCCTTTCCTCTACAGTTAGATTCTTAAGGGCATCTTGAGTTTCCTCATTCTTTGTTTATTTTAATGATGATTCACCAACTTCATTTGAATTTAAGATACCTACATCATCATCAACACAAGAATCCTTCCTCGGAAGGAGATTATCATCGAAAACAAAAAATATGGACTCTTATACCACTAAAGTTCTTTTATTAAAGACCTTATAAGCTTTAGAGTTTGAAGAATAACCTAGAAAATTACGTTCATCACTTTTTGCATCATATTTTCTAAGATTATCTTTTCCATTGTTTAAAACAAAACACTTGCATCTAAAAGGATAAAAATAGCTAATGTTAGGTTTTTTATTTTTGAAAAGTTCATATGGAGTTTTCTTTAAAATAAGCCTAATTATTACTCTATTAATCACCTAACAAGTGATATTTATGGCATCCACCCAAAAATAATTTGGAATTTCACAAAGCATGGTCTTAGCCATTTCTTCTAAAATTCTATTTTTCCTCCAAAAAACTCCATTTTGTTAAGGGGTTCTAGGGGCTAAAAAATTACAGGTAATTCCATTAGAATTACAAAATTCACCAAAACCAAGATTTTCAAATTTGGTACCATGGTCACTCCTAACACTTGAAATTGAGTAACCTTTTTCATTTTGGTTAATTTTAGAGAAAGTGATAAAATTTTCTAAAGCTTCATCTTTTGTACTTAAGAAAAGAACCCATGTATATCTAGAATAGTCATCAACCAGTATAAAAGTATATTGTTTTCCACCCAAGCTAGTAGTTCTAATAAGGACAAAAAGATCTATATGGATCAATTGTAATACTCTACTAGATGATACCATTAATAGGTTTAAAAGAAGTTCTTTTGTGTTTGCCTTTAGCACATGCATCACAAATTTTATCAATATCAAATTTTATCTTAGGCAAACCTCTTACTAGATTTCTTTTAATAAGTTTTTATAAAACACTCATGCTAGCATGTTCAAGTTTCCTATGCCATAACCAACAATCATGCTCATCCTTAGCAACCAAACAAACATTTGAAATATCAATATTATCTAGATGCACCATACAGATATTTCTTATTCTATGACCAACAAGCATAATCTTATTAGATGCAATGTCAACAATTTTGTAACCACTAGTCTCAAATAAGACATTGTATCACATATCACATAATTAATTAATACTAAGAAGATTATGCTTTAACCCATTAACATACAAAACATTTTCAATAAGTATGGAAGAAATTTTACCTACAGAACCAATTCCTTCAATGTGACCTTTTGAGTTGTCACCAAAGGTTACTCCTCCTCCACTTTTAGCTTTAAGCTCCAAGAATCGGCTCTTATCATCGATCATGTGTCTTGAGCATGCACTATCAAGGTACTATGAATTTGAACTTTTCCTTTGTGCCTTATAGCAATGCCCCACCTATAAACATAGATTAAGTTTTGATTTTTGGTACCGAAATTCTTTTGGGTCTATTGACATTAGTTCCCAACAATCTTGTCCTATTTGGTATCCATTTTTCAAGGATATCCTTGTCAATAATAGAAATGAGTCCTTTGAGGACCCATATGTTTCTAATAACTTTTCTATAAGAGGTTATTTGGAGACCTCTTTGCTTGTAATAATTAAAGTTATTTTTCACATAGTTGTGCTTTGAATTTTCACATTTTTCAAATCTTTTTGTCTCAACATGGTTAAAAGAAGCTTTAAGATCATCAAGCTGCATATCTTTGACTTGACTTTCAAGTTCAAGATTAATCTTAGAAAGGAGAACATTTTCATCTTTCAATTTTGAAATAATTTTCTCATACCTTGAAATCATGTTCTTATATTCTAAGGCTAATTCATCATAAGCCTCTTGTAATTCATCAAAAGAATAATCAATTGAAATACATGAATTAGAGGTTACCTTAGAATCATCCCCTATGGCCATGAGACACAAGTTGGCTACTTCTTCCTCTTCATCATTGCAAGACTCATCATTACTCCATATAGCTATATGTGGCTTATATTTCTTCTTGGAGGATCCCTTATTCTTCAATTATGGGCATTCAAACTTGACATGCCCGAGCTTTCTGCACTCATAGCAAATAATAGTATCCTTGTCCTTAGATTCTTTTTTGAATCCCTCCTTCCTTTGGAATCTCCTTCCTTTGTTAGATTTCATGAACCTTTTGAATCTTTTGGAAAATAATGACATTTTTTTATTTGATTCATTCTCTTCTTTTGTAGACTTGAGAGCAACACCAACCTTTTTCTTCTTTCCAATTTCCTTATTTTCCTCATCTTTCTTCTCTTATTCTTATTCTTCCTTCACCATCATCTCGTGAGTGAGCAAAGACCCAATGAGGTCATCTAGATCGAGAGTTTTTAGATTCTTTGCTTTAGATTGACATGACTTAGGAAGACTATAGATCAATGTTTTAACAAGCTTCTCATTAGGAATGATTTTTCCAAAGCCTTTGAGACCATTTACAATTACCAAAAATCGATCGGTCATGCTCTTAATATCCTCATCCGGTTTTATCTTGAAGTTTTCATATTTATGACTGAGAAGACTAATATTAGTTTATCTTACCTCGTTTGTTCCTTCATGAGTAACTTCAAGTTTGTCCCAAATCTCCTTGCCATTAGAACAAGATGAAACTCTCCCATATTCATTAGGACCAAGTGCACAAAACAGAATGTGCATTACCTTTGCGTTGAGCTGGAGCAATCTTCTCTCTTCTTCACTCCATTCTGTCATTGATCTAGTTGGAGTAGTATGTCCACTCAAGAAGATGCTCCAAGCTCGCAAATCACTAGCTTGGATGAATAGAATCATTCTATTCTTCAATAAGCATAGTTGGCTCCATTGAAGAAATGAGGCTTGTTGATAGGTTGTAAATCATTGATACTGTTGAAACTTGACGTAGAGGCCATGGATGACTTGAAAGATGTCTTGAATCTTCTAGGATATTCTTAAGAGGTGGTAAAATCTTCCAATGAGACTAGTTTTGGTACCATTTTTTGAGTCAAACTAACCAATGGAATGGCCAAGAGGGGGTGAATTGGTAATTTGAAAATGATGGAAGCTTTTTGTAAGAAAATGAAAAATTGACACAAGAAATTTTAGAAGGGTCTAACTTCTTCAATGAAGTCTACATCCATACATTAGATTTTACACTATGGATTTCAACAAATCCACTAATTTGTTCTAACCTTTTAGGACAAGGTGTAACATTATAATACACTTAGACTTATAACCCAAAGTCTCAAGTGCACAACCCCTCTTAAAAAAATTACAAAGAAGCAAACTTTTGAATATCCTCACAAGAGAAAATGTTTGCAAATTGAAACTCTCACACACCCAAGAACACTTAAGATGAAGAATACAATGAATGGGATAGTGTTCCATGTAAGAAAGATAAAATGTATTACAAATTTGGCTCTAAATGCTCTTTGATTGTTGAAATAGCTTTCTTATTTTTCTTGGTTGTTTGAAGACCCCTTTTATATGCCCTCTTTAATTTCTATCTATTTGGGGTTGTTAGAGGGAGTTTGAAGCTGTTTGAAGTATTAAATTCACGTATTAATGGCTACCTGCACACAAAAGTTTCGAAACTATGGGAAAAGTTTCAAAACTCTTCTAAAAAGAAATTGAAAAATATGACTGTTGGACCCAAAGCATCGAAACTTTAATGAAAGTTTCGAAACTCTTGAGATAGTTTCGAAACTATAGAAAAGTATCGAAACTTTTTGGGCTTCTGTCTTGGAAAGTTTTGAAACTCTTGAAGAAGTTTCAAAACTTCATGTTAATGCTTGTCTAAAGTTAGTTTTTGACATTTTGAGAAATATAAGACTTTGAAAATTATTCTAAAGTATTTGAATGATATTTTTTAATATAATTTGAACTTAAAAGACCCATTTTAAAGATTTTACAAAATTTTAGGGATTTGAAAATAATTTTACAAAAATTATTATAATTGATGTTATATCAAAATAATTTATGTTTACTAATAAACAACAGACCACTTCTTAATCATCTTCTGGGCCTTCAGGGCTAACACTATGTTGGTTATCAGAAGTTTTTAAGGTAACCCTTTTTAGATCACAATCTAGATTAGCTTGGCGATTAGTTAATCAGTCTATTCTGAGGATAAGGTCAAAATCCCCAAAAGGTAACTCAATTAGAATACCCAAAAAAGATTTCACCGTGAAGTTCTAACGAGCAATTCTTATAAACCTAGGTAACCTCCATCAAAGTACCCACTGGAAGATGAATAGAAAACACAACCTCAATATTCTCAATAGGAATTTCAAGACCCCCATCTACCGTACTCTCCATATAGGAGTGAGTAAAACCATTATCAAGAAGTGAAAAATATGAAATAGAATGGATAAAAAATATATCAGTAATAACATTTGGCTCATCCCAATCCTTGTGCCTTCGAGTAGCATAAACCAACCCAGACTATCTCATTGTAGATTTATCTGAACCTCTACCCTGAGCTGGTCTACCTCTATTAGACGAACCAGAACTAGAACCCGTCGATCTACTCTGATCCCTACCTCGAGTCGGTGCCTGAATAGAGGCCTCTGACTGACTAGGATCGTAAGAACCTATAGCTGAAAGAAGACAATCTACGAAACGATGCTTCTGAGACCCATATCAAAAACACCCTCCATTCTTCCTGTAGCACTCTCCAAGATTCATTTTTGTTACAATAAGAGCACAACGGTATCTCATAACCACCATTTGAACCTCTAGTACTAACAGTTAGAGCAGAAGATATCACCAGTCTCACTCTAGAATAACTTTGTGAACCCGCATCATCCCTTGATCTTTTTCCAAACTGATTCACATAATTTATCTCTGTAGGTGGTTAAAATTTCCTCTGATTCCTTTCACTATTCTAGGTTTAAGACCTACCGATAGCGACTCGCTCTTCTTAGTAGTTTTGGCCCAAGCAGCTAAATTATTAAACATTATGTCGTGGTGACAGCTTAACAAATCGATGGGCGAAGACCTTTTAGAAACCAGTCACATTTCTCTTTCTCATTCAAAAGCAGCCCCGAGCATACTTAACCAACCTCAGAAACTCGATCTCATAGTCGATCACAGTCATGAAATTATACTTCAAATTCAGTAAATCCTCCTGACATTTTGCCAAATACTCAATCCACACATAGCAATCCCGAAAAGCCTAACGAAAATGTTCCCAAGTGACACATCCGGTTAGAACGGTATTATACTCAGATTCCCACCAATCCCAAGCTTCATCGCCTAACAGTGATACAACAACCCTTAATATACGATCAGTAATGTATTTCACCTCTTCAAATAGTCATTACAGCTTTTTCAACTAGTACTCAATATCAGCGATATCAGTTTCAGTCTTACCCATAAAAACACTCATCCAATAGCTAAAAAATCAGTTAATATGGGCTTCCTAACACTCTCAGTCTGACGGAGGTAACAAAGTAGTTCCCAATTCACTGCAACATTATCTAACTCTACAATCTCACTATCTTTGGATTCCCATGATCCCTCACTCTAAGTCTGGGGTGTGGGTGGATTTTCATTCCCAGCCTGATGAACTTCTGTTTGATTCTTAGGTTGCTCATATATCTCGGTCTTATCAACTTGATTCATATTTTGGGTATGCCTCACAAAAGGTGGAGGGTCGATCTCGACCTGAGTAGTACAACCCGCTAAACGAGAACTCCTACACGGTGCCATAAGAACTATCTACAAAAGTTAAAACCTAATATTAAAGTTGGTACTTGGAGTTTTCAAATATAAAAATATAAGAAAAGTAAGAGGTTATAATTTTGTATGATTATTTCCAAAAATTTTAACTTGAAAATAAGTTATGTACCAAAAATCATTTTTCAATTAAAAGTCTTATGATTGAGTCGTAAAGTTCAAGGGTTAAACCTAGCTCTGATACCACTAAATGTAACCCCTTTTACATGACCTAAATGGAAAAATATGGATCCAAACTCGTCTTATTTTCCTAAATTGAACCCCAAACATTACTTTTAATACATTAGAAGTTTTCGCTCTCATTTATTGTATTTAAATACTTACAGTAACCAAAATAAATCAAATTATAATATAATGTAAATAAAACATATATCGAATCCAAAGTTAAAGTCTCCAGTCCAAAATATATTTTATGTCCAAAGTCCCAAAACATTTAAACATATTAAATAATCTCTAAGTAAAATAATAATAAAATAAGTAATAGAAAATTTGAAAAATGGCATACTGTGAAAATAATAAAATATGAATAAAGACGCAACTCCAAGTACCAGTTCAACTAGCTCAAGAATCTGAAAGAAGAAAACTGAGGGGGATAAGCTACAAGGCTTAGTGTATCTCTAAAGTCCATTCAAGCACAAGTATTAGTATAGTATGAAGTAATAAATAATATTCATACGTCAAAATATCAACAATAATCACAATTCAAATTATATGCAAATGCTCATGCACCCGCCCACACTCCTGTCACACCCAGAAGAGTAGGTTCCCCATAACCACACTAAGTTGAACCCACACACCATGTAAATGGGGTCTACTACAAAGGTAGAGACCACTGAATTCGAAAAAGTGACATTCACCTCGTCGAGTGAATGTAAGTACCTTTCCCTATCAATATTCATCCCAACATGATATGCAAAATGACTTAATATTTGATGTCTAATCTGATCCGAGTAATAATATTTTCGAGGTATATATCAATTTCGAAGCATATATTTTCATGCAATCACATATTTTGTAAGTACATCACATAATTTCAATTCTGACAATTCGTCATGCATCACATAATATTTCTGAATCATAATAAATGCAACCAATTCACACTCAAGCATACTTTTAAGTCATATACCAAGCAACTAAGTAAACATGCAAATAAATCAAACATGTGTAGCACTAAAAGAGACACACCTCAATAAATAGCTAGCGACGATAATAACCTCTACCACAATCCGCTCGAACAGTAGATCGTCCCGAATCAGAACCTACGAAATAATTTAATAATTAATAAATTATTCTAAATTCAACTACGAGTTTAACATAATGTAAATAATTTAACAATTAACACAAGAAACTAATCACTTAGATAATATAAAATCCATACAAATAAAACTCAAAAAATCCATAAAAATTTTGAACAAAAGAAAGATACAAACAGATCTAAATGTTATACAAATGAACCATAATTGGTGATTAAACTACTGAAAGACCACTTACAACGACAAATCAAAAGTAAGCAGTGTGAGAAAATCGTCTACGAACGTAATTTTTATATCTAAATCTAATATGAGGTTCAAAGAAGGAGAGATTAGTAGTACAATATACGAATGTCATCTCGACTCTTGATCAGTCGCAACGACATCAATTTTAATCCTAAAAAAATAAATGATAAGAATGATTACACGATCGGAAAAAAATAAAAAAATGTTTTAAAAGACAAAGAAAATGTGACTTAAAAATAAAATTATTAGAAATAAAAGAAAAATAAAATTGAGATAAAAATAAAGATGATAAAGGGAAGAGTAAGTGACGGGTTAGGAAAAAGGAGCAATGCACTAGAGTTGTGGCTCATAAATAATACTCCATTTATTATTAAACGCTTAAATTAATTCATATAAAACTAAAAAAAATGATAAAATTTTGTTGCATTTATAATTTTTTATTCTATTCGACGGTATTTATCTCAATTAGATCATTGTTAAGTAAATAAATTTAAATTTAAATATTATTGATAAAGAAATTTAAATTTCTAATTTCAAGCAAAGAATTCACGTGTCCCAAAAAACACAGAAACGTATGAAGCTGTCGTGTAACAATGTTAGATTCCAATCCTCGTGATTAAACTAAACCCAAATGGGGTATATAAACAAGTGTCTCAACGACACATTCAACAACGAACATCAGTGCAATGACACGTAATGGCATTCTTGTTGTGCACCATGATTGATGGCTACACCAAATTCTGAAGACCAGGCTTGGTTTTGTTGTTTCCATAGTTATTCAGTTATAGGGTCCGGTACGGAAAGGCTGCGACCCTTGTTCGGGGTCCGAAATAGAAAAACGCTACGGAGCTTTAACGTAGTGCAGGACAAGTGGCCCTACAAGCGGTTGTTCTTACTCCAAGAGGGCAGAGGAGCAGGTGAGGTTGATGAAGGTACAGTGAACATACACAATTCCACAAATTTGTCATTCTACGTGGCGGCTTAGCACTTGGTCTTGGAAGTCCAACACACACCTGTCTCAATGCAATTGGGACTTTCCTTGTTTCGTCATTTCTTATTGGTTTCTACCATTTAGTTTTTCTATGACATTTAAGGCCAAAGTTTGTAACAGATTTTTGTCCAATTCATGATTTTATGTCCTTTTCGTGTGTAGTGGATTCCGATCAGTAGCTTTAGGCTAAGGAATTTAGAGAGAAATTAATATTAAATTATAAAAATGTTATCTAATGATAATATTTCTTAATAATATATTGGAAAAGTTGTTTATATAAGGTAAGAAAAATTAGTTTTTAGCTAGAGTATTTTATAATATTGTTAGAAAGTGTTCACATTATATGACGGTTTCTAGAAGATGTTCAGACCATTCTACGATTTTTAAAATATATTATTCTTAATTTTTAGAATAAATACCACTAAATTGCATGCAACTCGAAAAAAGACATCATATCTTTCATATGCCTTCCTAAATAGGTTATCTTTCATACATCTCTTTCTACGATACTATAATATATTCACAACATCTCAACAACTAATTTTCTCAACACCCTAAATTAACATTTTTTATATTGTTATCTCAAAAAAAAAAATCCATTATCTAACTGATAACCTCCGATTTTTTTTTGGTAATTACATAAAATGTTATGAATTAAAATTAATTTGTGTTTTTATATAATTTGAATGACACTGGTTGGGTTGTATACAAAATAACGTTTATACATATTGTCGTAACCGGTTTTCGTCCGGGCACGAAATATTTATTTAGCAGGAAAATTGATGTGAATAAATGGTTTTGAAAATAATTTGGCAGTCGCCATCGGCCTTTTGGGTCAGGTAGGTCGAATACCTAAAAAAATTATCTTTTAAAAGAGTTTTTAAGAAAACATCAGTTAAAAGATAAACTGATCTGCGTTTTAACCAAAAATTCGTTCTTTTTAATAGTAAAAAGGGATTCGTAGTCGGTTACGTTTAGGGAAGGATTAGCACCCCTACAACGCCCAAAATTGGTACTTTTTAATTATAAATTGTCTCTATTATTAAAAATTTAAAATTCAAAATATTTAATTTATAATCCTATTATTTCAAAATTATATAAAAAATATTTATTTATTTAAAACTATCAGAAAAGGACTTCTAGGTGCCTTAAGACAGATCTTTTCTTTGATATAAATTTAAATAATAAATTTTTTTATTAATATTTAATTTTAAAATACTAGAATAGGACATCCAGTTGTATTAAGACTGCCCTTTTCTTCGATATTGAAAAATAAATATTAAAATAATTTATTGAAAAATATAAATTATTATTTATTATATATATACTTATGACTACATAATAATAATAAAAATATTTAAATATATAAACAAGTAAAATTAAAACAATAAAAATACAATTAGAACTAGATATTTAAAAGCAGTAAAATAAATGAAAATATTTAAAACTAGTGACTAAATTATAGTAAAATTAAAATTAAATACCTAATTCATAATTAATCAAAATTATAGGGATTAAACATGCTATTTCCTTATTTATTAATTTAGTGACTAAAATAAAATTATATAAAAATCGAATATCATATTAAAATAAATTAAAAATATAAACTCATGATTAAAATATTATTTATTAAAATTAAGGGACTAAATATGTTATTTATCCTAAATATTTATAAATACGGTTAAGGACTAAAATATAAAAAAATAAAATTTAGAGACCAAATTAAAAGGATTATAAATTTGATTTAGTGACTAAAATGTAAAGATTACAAGTTAGGATGGCTGCGGAAAGGGTTTAACCTTTACCAAACTACGCACAGGTCCTCCCTTAAACGACGCCGTTTAAGAGAGGGTATAAATACCCTATGCTGGCTGGCCCGAAGGGCCAGCATCTCATTTCTCTTCTCTCTCTCTCTAAACTGAGAGAGATTTCTCTCTCGCCTCTCTCTAGGTTTCCCTCACCGGAGGGAAACCAGACATCGACCGGCAGGCACACGCCGCCGCCAACCCCATCGCCGTCCATCGTCGCCGGTGGTCGAAAATTATGAAATTTTCCCAAACGATAGATCGGGACGATCCAAACCCAAACCTAACCTTTGTTTAGCCTAAAAATCCATGGATTTTCGCAGATCTTAAAGAAATACCTTCGGTATTTCTGTTTTTATGGTGGCTCGTGAAGGTATGAGGAGTCTCCGGTGGTTCTGCTTCCTCGGTAAGGGTTTCTTCTCTCTTTTCTTTCTCTTTTTTTTTTTTCTGGTTACTGTGTTGTTGTTGACTGGGATCTTTGGTATTTTTTTTGTATCTTGTTTCTGTTTTTCTCCTCTGTTTTCGTGGTTGTTCCCTTTTTTTTTTCTCGTCTTGTAGGTGATGGCTTTATAGCCTCGATGAGGCTCTCGTCGGACCGGGTATAAAGTCGAGTTCGGTGAGTCACCGAACTATGTGGTGACTCACCCATAGAGCAGCAACGTGGGTGGCCATCTGGCCTTCTGGAGACTTCGGCGATGGTGGTGTCGTGGCAGCAAGGCGTCATCGGCTGCTGGTTGGGTCACCTGTCATTGAAGGTGTCGGTTGGCTGACAAACGGCGGCCTTGTGGCCCTAGGGTATCATAACCCTAGGGTTTCTGTTGGGACCATCTGAACCGTTGGATCAATGCTAGATCCAACGGTGAAGAAGCAAAGCGGCGGCAGCAATAGGATAGAAAACCCTAATTGGGTTTTAGGGTTTCTGATTTGGGCCAGTTGGGTCCTTTGTAATTGGGCCGGTCCAATCTGGGCCTGTTTGTAATTATTTAATAATAATAATAACAATTATAATTATAATAATAATAATAATAAATAAAAATGGGTAAAAAAAAGTTAGTATCTTCACATATATATATATATATATATATATATATATATATAGTGTGGCATGCACAGTGCCCCCAACAGTGGGGGCAAAGGCAAAAATTACCCTTTTTCCGATGGTGTTTGTGAAATGAACATAATGTTTTGTGTGGGCAACGTTAATACAAAATCAAAATCAAACATGGGTGCCGTTTCACTTCAACCATGTTCCACCATACAGACAGCAAAATAATAAACCTTCCTCTAAAATCCATAAACATCCTCCTCTGGTGCATTATCTTCTCATTTACTTATATTTTAAACAACCATATTTTAGCAACTAGGAATAAGGAAATCCAGTATCCTGTGGTGGATATTTGTGTGCAACTCACTAATTCCCATTGTTTATGCTTGGAACTTTGCAGGAACTTTTTGTTTTGCCTTTAAATTGAGGCCCAAAGATGGAAAAATGGAATCATTGTAAATTATTGCATTTCCCCATTTTAAACCGTCCACTAGTCAGCTAATTCACAGCGTCACTTTCTCTTTTACCTTCAAAAGTTTACCCTTCTCTGTAAAATAATTGATGCCATTGACATTATAGGCAAAAAAAAAGGGACCGGTGCTCCAATGGATGAATATTAAGAAATGCAAATATAATAACCCTTATGCTTTGGTTGTAGTCTATTTTGCAAGAATTCATTCACAATCTACTAATTAAAAGGAATATTCTTCTTCTTAAAAATTCAGGGTTTAAGCAATTGTGTTTGTCTGTTACCAATAACCAAAAAAACATTTTGAACAAATACTATTATGTAACACACAAACTAATAAAAAAATCTATGTTACACAAAAGGTTTTTTAACAGAGATGTTAAAAGAAGAATCCGAATCCTAACTAAAAAGACTACCGAGGTCCCCTGAACCTCATCGTGAACCCCATTTTCATCCCAACACCTGTCAAATTGTGATAGCCACACATATGTTGTACCATAGCCATCTTGATTCTATTATTGCAATCGCAGATTATATATACACAGGAATGCATGCAATGCAACTGCAACTATATCTGTATACTCTTTTAAGCCTCAAATCTTTCCTGCCCATTCTTCTCTTTGTTGTTGTTTTTCTATATTTAGAATTCGTTTCTTTTGATCATTGGTATTTGGGGTTAGTTTATTATCATATATTCTCTATTTCATCTTGTTCTTTGGGATTGGGATGAGAGAGTTGCAGGGAACAATGCTGGAACAGGGTAATGGCATTCGGAAATCCAAGTTTGGGAAAACTACACATTCGGATCCCAACATGTCCATGACTTCTCCTGAGGGTGAAGATGATATATGCCTTCGTCACAGCAGCGCATCGGCTAGCTGTTCCGGACCTTCCGAACCGAACAGGTCGAGTGGAGAAGGCTCGCCGATGATGATGTCGCCGTGGAACCAAACCATTAATTTCAACAAGTCTCACTCCACCCTTGACGATGACGGAAATGTTCCACCCCACAGCCTCATCGGGTCTCTTACACGTGAAGAGGGCCATATTTATTCCTTAGCAGCTTGGAATGATCTACTTTACACCGGCTCCGATAGCAAGAACATTCGTGTGTGGAAGAATCTGAAAGAATATACGGGTTTCAAAACGAACAGTGGATTGGTTAAGGCCATTGTGATTTCAGGGCAAAAGATTTATACGGGTCACCAAGATGGGAGGATTCGGGTTTGGAAAGCCTCTATTAAGAATCCGGGCGTTCATAAACGAGCTGGAACGTTGCCAACCCTTAAAGAGATCCTCAAAAGCTCCATTAAACCAAGCAATTACATTGACGCGAAGCGCAAGCGTTATCAATGGATCAAACACTCGGATGCATTATCCTGTTTGAGCTTGAACGAAGAACAAGGTCTTCTTTACTCCGCTTCATGGGATAAAACGTTTAAAGTGTGGAGAACTTCCGATTATAAATGCCTTGAATCGGTTCAGGCACACGATGATGCTGTTAACTCGGTGATTTCCAGCAAAGGAGAGACGGTTTTCACGGGCTCGGCCGATGGAACCGTGAAAGTGTGGAAAAGGGAACGGGTGAAAAAAGGGACGAAGCACACGTTGAGTCAAACTCTTTTACAACAAGAAACTGCAGTTACAGCGTTGGCAATCGACAAACCTGCTTCAGTATTGTACTGTGGCTCAAGTGACGGCCTGGTTAATTTCTGGGAACTGGAAAAGGATCTAGCCCACGGCGGGGCACTTAAAGGGCACAAGCTGGCGATTCTTTGCCTTGAGGCGGCTGGGAATTTGGTGTTTAGCGGATCAGCTGATAAAACCATATGCGTTTGGCGTAGGGATAGCAACATCCACACATGCCTCTCGGTGCTAACGGGGCATACGGGGCCAGTAAAGTGCTTGGATGCGGAAAAGGACCAAAAAGCGAAGAATGAGCAGTGCTGGAAACTGTACAGCGGGAGCCTGGATAAGTCGGTCAAAGTGTGGAGCGTGTCGGAGTATGCTCAGATAGGGTCGACGCAGCAAAACCAGCACCAGGCTGCGGGGTGTGAAAGCGAGTCTTCACCTTCTGATGGGAGCTGCTCGTCGGGCAGGTACTGAAAACCCATCCCAAATGAATTTCGGTGTCTTTTGAATTGCCACGTGTTCATGGTTTGTAATGGAATTATCTTTAGGTAATGACACGTGGACTGGGGGGGAGGAAACCTGTTCGCTATAGTCTATATTGTCGGAATGAAATCAGTTTGAGGGTTTCCCCTGGGTATATATAGTAGTAAATAAAGATGATTGTTGTGTACTTTGATGAAACCAACAGACGTATTTCTTAAATAAAATTCCCTTTGATTTTGTTTTCTTTTCTTACAAGGTATTTGCTAAGCTTTGATTTGATCTTCAAATAAGTTGAATCATACAAACTAGTCACCCTTTCGTTCACTCAAATCATGAAAATTATGTTGAAAAAAAATACTCGGGAAAGAATAAAACTAATGTGAATTGGTCCAAGAACAAATTACAGGACAAGAAAGAGCAATAGAAGTCATTATTATTATTATAGTATTTATTTCCCAGTACAAAATACTTGTATATTCTTTGCTATATACGGCATATTTGAGCAAACGAATGAACTCATATTACAAATATGCAATTCCCAAGGGTAGAGTATCTTCAAGTTAAAGAAAATACAAGAAAGGTAAAAAAAATATCATGTGATGATGCTCAACTATACAAGCATCAGCTTCCTCTTGCCTGTTGAATCATCAATCCAGTCAGTGCGAAAGCTTTCGAGAGTGGAGTCTCCTAGATTCCGCTTGTGTTTGAGTTCTCAATCCACGCAAATGACCACTTCGATTGCCAACTAAGTTCAGGTCAAAACTCAGAGAAATGCTGGAATCTCCTCCTTCAAGCATTCTAAGGATCTAACAATTTGCAGAGAACAGATAAAAATCTCTCAATTTCAGTAGCCATCACATGAAATGGGGTGAAAAGCTCCTACACAAAATATTATGGAAAAGGAACCATGAAAAGAATCTTGAACTTGATGGATAAGATAGAATACCTTTGACATCGAGGGTCTCGATTCTGGATCGTGATTTAGGCACAAGAAAGCGCAAGTCCCATGGTCTGGAACTGATAAGTGTAGTCCTGGACTTTGCTGGAGGTTAACATGGATCAATCAACTGATAAATATTTGTCATTATTTGGTTCGAATTTAATGCAACTAGAGGGTGGAACCAGTCTGATAAGAAATTCTGTCCCTTGTAATATTTCAGCTCATTGATTCTTTGTCCTGTCATTAACTCTAATAGCACCACTCCAAATGCATATACATCAACTTTCTGTGTGATCCTTCCGCCATCCAAATACTCTGGGGAAAGGTACCTGGATTTAGTCATTTCATTTTTGAGAACCATTTAGAATGATAGAAGTGTACACAGGTTTAACAAATGTTTATTGTTTTATGTAGAATTCAGGCTACGAAAGATGCTAGGTCTTAAGCATTGTATGCCCAAAAATTATATCAAAGCATATTGGTTCAGTGTTTGTGTTGTGAAACTATGGTTACCTTTAATCTAAGGGGGGGAAAAAAGAGAGATTTAGGAAGTACCCTGAAGTTCCAATAGTTCGATCTTTGTTTCCGATCCATTGATCAGGATGCCATCTGGCGAGGCCAAAATCAGTAACCTAAAGACGAACTAAAATGTAAGGCATGTTGAATATATCAACGAGGAATCTCCTAAATGATGAGCAATGGTCTGAAAGCCATACGAATATATCAAATGAAATTTTGAGGTCCTTCATGCATTTTGCATTTTCACCCAAAAAAAAAGTTGTATTGACCAAGGTGAGCCTTTTCAAACCAAAAACCTCTCTGCAAAGAATTTCAAATTCTACCACGACTTGCTTATATAGTCAAATGATTAAAACAGATCATCAGTGTGCTGCATTTTCCTTAACGATGAATTCACGCCTTGGTATCGATATTAACAAGCATAAATGCTAATGCTTTCAGAAATGTCCAATATACAAGTACCTGAGGTTCAAAATCGTGAGTTAGGAGAATATTTTTGGGCCGCATATCTCTATGTACTATACAACCAACTCTACAATCTTCATGAAGGTATCGCAAGCCTCTTGCTGCTCCAATTGCTATTCTTAGTCGTGATTGCCAATCTAGAGAGGCTCGGTTGCTTCCTGTTAACCAGATGTGACTAGTATCATTTTGGAAAGACAGGGGAAAGACAGGTTCTAAGTGGAAATAGAAAATGGTGCCCATGGAAACTGTAAGATTGTATATAAAATATGATACTGAGAGAAATAGACATGAGAAAATGAATACCATGTAAATGGAAATTTAAGGATCCATTGCAGATTATTCATAAACCAAGACTCTCTTGTTACCATCAATACAAACCCAATTAGCAACACCACATTCCTATGTTGCGCGCAGCTCAAACCTGCACCTCCCTGCAGAAATCAATATCTGCTTGACAACTGACCAACTTTAACAGCTTCACTGCTACAAACTGACCATCTCTCAAAATCCCTCTATAAGCAACACCAAAATCACCTTCTGCCAAAAAATTCACTTCTGCAAATCCATCAGTAGCTTCCTCTAGATCCTCGAAAGAAAACCGACTTGGCGGTTTGCCAAAGACTGGTGCCTTGTGTTGACAAAATGAGCATAGGGGTGGAGGTATTGAGGATGTTCTACCTATGGCAACTGCATCTCTAATGTTTGGGCTAACCATGTAGTCTTTGTCATGGCTTTGATTCACACGTCTACCTTCCTTTGCATCTCGATCGTATTGGACAAACTGTCAAGCAAGGTTTTGGAACTATTAAATGTATTTTTTTATTGTCTACATGAATAGAAGATATATTTAAAGTATGTTTTCAAAGTCTTACGTAAAAAATTATGTTAATTTAAAAAAAAAATTAAATATTAATATTATAATTAAAAATAATTATTTAATGGATGACATTTGAGTATTAAAGTCAAAAATATTTTTTAAAACTTACATAAAATCATTAATTCATTTGTCATATAAAATTCGACAATCAATTTAAAATGTTATTTAGAAACCCAAAATAAAATCCAACATGTATCGAAGCAAATATTATCCACCTTATAAAACTACAACAATGTTATAAGCCACCATGGGAACTGAGATTTCTAAGTTTTAAGTTCGACTCGATTTCAACTTGATTAAATTCGAATAATATAAATTTTAAATAAACTAAAATACTAAATAAACTATAATGAATTATTTTATACTCGATTTAAAAATCTTACGAACAATACAAAAAAATAATATATTGACTTTTTACATTTTTAAATTAAGTTATTAATAATATTAATATTTATATGTATTTATAAGAAATTTGCAGTATAAGATTTTTCATTTATTTAAGATTCAAATTTGAACTCGAATTTGAGCTTCAATCGAGACAAATTTGAAAAAATGTTGAATTTAAATTTAATCAAGCTCAAGTCACGAGCTTGCAAATCAAGTCGAATTTAATAATACTCAAAGTTGACTAACTACTTTACCATCCTATTTCCAAGGCTCACCGAGATCGATGTTAATGGCCCAACAACGTTTCCTTGGCCTTAAATTATGAAATACTTCAGTTTCCCAAGGAACGGTTGCTGGACAACATTGATATTTATGGTACTTTGCCAGAATTTAATCTACCCCATTTTGAATTATAAAAAAAAAAGACTTTTGCTTTAATATGAATAAAAAATAAAATATCGAATTTCTTGCATCTGACGGGGACTTTACTTTGGGGAAGAAAAGGATCCATCAAATTCCACAGAGCTAAACATAATTGACCTTGGACAAGTGATTCGGATACTAAATTTTGTTGAGAGATACCATAGACTAGTCATCAATTTAAGGCAGATTTATCCATGTGATAGTCAAAACCCATCTGCCTAACTCACAGTCCCACATCATGATCAGACAAAACTAGGGTCAAAATGACCAAGGATGGAAATGAAATCTCATGTACCACAATGCCAGCTAGTGTCACAACTTTGATGGTTGCTATAAAATTTAGATTGAGACAAGTATCTGAACAAATGTAGGCATGTGCCGGAAAAATCTCAGATTAACAGATTATTGTGCAGATGATTCAGATTGTTGTGTAGAGGATTATCCATGTATGCATGAACCGATTGTTGAGTAGATGATTATATATGTATACGAATGTTGAATTTCATCACCAGTTATACTTCTGCCAATAGTAAAACCTCTCATTGTGTCTTGAAAACGAATTTCCAATTCTATTTACACGATAATCTGACTCCGAAATTGACGTGCTAATAAACCAGACTCTACATGAGGCTGAAACGTTATTAAAACACCCACAAAAGATACATTTCCAACAAGAATGAAGAAAAAGAAAAATATAGCTTCTCACAAGGAACTACACCGAGGGAAACAAAACTCTTTGTACCATACCTTTGCATCCTTTCGAGCTGGCTCCACCATCTCTAATCAGTTTGAAATTGTACACATCTTCTTGTTGCGAGGTGATATCAGTAGGTTCTATCTTCTTCGGTTTCTAAACCTTCAGATATTGTGGATAAATCATTGTATTCGATAATGATGGATTAAGAAACTTGGCTACGAAAGCCCATGTCTTGTAAACATCTTCAAAGTTGGTTAGGAAACCAAGTGACGCTGTAATTACTTTGACTCGAAAAAACAAGTTTTTGCCATCTTTGCAACCATTAGCCATTGGTTGAAACAGGGCTGAATCTTCAAGCTCAAGTTCCTTGCACTGCTGCTTCACATCGTCCACAACTTGTACATGACTGAGTATACCGATGCCAAGAGAAATACCACTCTTCTCAGCTAGCTGCTGAACGACTTCTGGGTCAATTAGCCATCCACCATTGTTGTCCCGCACATTAAAGGCTACAGCAGCACCTCTTTCGTATTTGATCTTCGGGCCATATATTTGAACAAGATGGACTCCCTTGCTTTCATCTGAACTTGGTAACCGAAGTTGAAGTAATGAGGTAACAAGCCAATTGATCAGGTATCGCAGTCTAAGGGTAGTTTTGTTTAGACCCAACAAATTCACATGATTAAGGTGATGGCAGATTATCTCAGGTTCCCTTCTACTGCACTCTAGGTCTTCATCATCATCATACACTTCATCAGTGCAGGATTCATCATCAGGCAAGGTAGTCAATGATATTTCACCAGGCTCCAACCGACTTGGATTCTCATTGCAGTGTTTTCCACGCTAAAAGATACTCTGCGATCCATGCTTACCACTCGGTCTTCCCCATCCAAACCGAAAAATCTACCATTGGCAAACCTACTCCCTTCTCTCCTTCCCAGAAGTCTAAACTCACCCTCAGTCTCCCTCCTGATAGCACTTGCTTTTTTCCCTTCGTAAACTTCAGAGGCCAAGGTATTCTCTAGCATTCCATTCTTCGGTTTGAATCCATTTACCTTGGAACTCAGCATTCCAAGTCAGATTTTCTAGAATTTCCCCAACATACTTGGAATTTTTATACTTCCCATCATCTCCTGAACCAGGGTTCATTTCAGCAGGTTCTTCTTTAGGGATCTTCTTAATTTGGTCCAATTCATGTGACACAGACAATACAGCTGCATCAAAAGATAACACAGAATCTCCCCGCAACAATGTGTTCAACTTCCTGTCATCGGAAACTGGACTCGTAGATATTTTTGAAGTCACTTTTGGGGACAGCCACTTATTGTTACTCTTCCCAGAAAACAATGATGGCAGTAAGTTAGAGTCTGGTTTTGGTCTGATTAGTTGGCCAGAATTATCGGACCCAAATGAACTCTGCCCCAAATCAACCCAGTACGAATTGTCCAATGATTCATCTTCACTGAAAACCGGACTTCTCATGAGATCACCAACTGAAAGGTTCTCAGCTTCCTCAAAAATGGTGCTTGCCCCATCCCTGTCCGAGCTATTATCATGATCCATCTCTGTTTCAAACACATCCCTGACCTGATTGGAAGTGAAAACACCTGAAAATGCAGGCATTTGAGACCCACCATTTCTCTTAGGCAACGATTCTTCATTGTGTTTAGCTGTTTCATCCTCAAGTCCAACTAAAACATCAAGCCCATCAATAGAATCACTCAAGTACTGTGGATAAACAGGGAGGATCTTCACCATTCCAGTCCCCGTTTGTCCATATGGAATTTGCAAGCTTGACATCACAGATTTCTTGATCAAAAGGCATCCGAAACCAGTTGGATCATTTCCAAACAACTTATAAAACGACGTAATAATAAAATCCGGCCTAAATAAGGACAAGCCAAGTGAATCCATATCTTTGGGACCTAATGACCCTGCATCAAGTAATGTATGCCAATGGTTTTGTTAGGCAAGGGCCATCCATTGGTAAGAATACTTTGCCCCAGTCACTCTAGACTGAACTGGAAACACAAAAAGACCATTCGCATGGCCTTTCTTCCTCTTTTCTTGTTCGAAATCTGCTTCCTCAGCTCCCTACAGCATAGTTTCAAGGAAGGCCATTTGAACCAGGCATTGTAAACCTTAGCACCTTTGTCTTTAGCACACTGAGCCATCCAAATCACTGACTGACTCTCGTGATCAAACATCGTTAACAGTTTCTTACTGGTCTGAAAAGGGTAAGCTTCAGCTAGCAACTTAAACGCCGACCCTCTACTAACAGTGAAAACAAGGCCATACTCATTAGCAGGTATGTTTAAATGATCAAAAATCCTAGTCTTATATCATGTTCAATGGTTCCACTCTCGGCACCTCCATAAAGAGCATGATTACTAAAATTAGCAGTTACTTCAGACAAACTAATCATCGTTGTATCCCAATTCTCTTGAGTTTGAGTTAAGAGAACAACCCAAAACCACAGTAATCAAGGCATACCTTTGTAGAAGATTCAGACAAGTGGCCGTATTCCTCCACTCTTAAATGGTCAACCTTCTCGGTTGCTTGAAACTTGGGGTACACAGTGAGGAACTTGGAAAATGCATCATGGAGGCCAGGAATGGAATCTTGGGAACAAAACGTACGGTCTGCAAAAAGGGAAGTGGCTTTCAAGAATTCATTTTGGGCTCGTAGGCTAGCCAGTGACCTCGACCTTTCAACGCTCCCTTCTTGGTTCAAAGACGTAGAGTCAATGCCTTGGGATTTAGTAAGCGACCCATCTTCGGATGCTTCCTCCAGAGCTTCCCTGAGCTTGTTTTCTTGTAATTGTAGGAGCATTGAAGGCTTTACCTCCGAGTTCTCCCTCAAACCAGAACTGTTTCTTCTTCTGGTTTTCTTTTCTGCTATTAAAGCTGCACAATGGGATATTGGTTTCCATAGTGAAAAATGCATGAATACCTGCCTCTTTTTGCACTCTCTATCAAAAATCTCGGCTAATAGAATCAAAGAAGCAAACTTTCTAGTTCAAAGAAACCTTGAATAAAAAGCACAAGTTTCAAACCAAGGCGGTAATGTTGTGTTTCAAAGAATCAAGCTTTAGCTCTTTTTGTAAATAGCAAAGCACTTTACTTTATTTACCAAACAAATATTGCTGAACCAAAACTCTGCTTTTATAAGATCAAAGAAGAAATGGTCATAAAGAAGAGGAAAGGGAAAACAAAGTGTTGACATGATAAGAATAAGAAGAACAAAAGCTTTGGCTTAGATCAAAGAGTTCTCTTTAGAGTATGAACCTTCAAGGGCCCGTTGTTTGAGGGTTCCAATTCAAATTTAAAACCATCCCAAGTATTAACCTAATAAAACATGCAAAACCCAGATTCATAAACATCCCGAATTCCCCAGAAAAAGAATCAAAACATCAAGAAAAGACTCTCAACAAGAAGAAGTTCACACAAAATAGAACACAGTTAAAAGAAAGGGAGAAAAGCTGTCTTGTTTTCTCTGAGATAGAGCAAAATATTTTTTTTCTTTAATGTTGAATCCTTCGAGAGTTGGGAGCTGATACCAATCAATGCCCTCATTTACTACTAGCAGTTAATACCAGTTAATACAAACATGTCCTCAATAAATGTTGGTTGCCTTTCACCTCTGCCCACATTATTACACCTTACCTTTTTAAGTGTACAGTCAGTATTGCCCCTCCCAATCAACCAAACTTCTTTTCTTGGTTTCCAGTCAACCCCTTTCAAATCTGTTATCAAATATGGAAAAATCCATGAAAAAAGAAAACAGCAAAGAAAGATGCCATAGATGATGCAACTGTAACTTTCCGGGAAGCCTTTCATTATTGAATAATCACCAGTTTGAATATCACTCCGCTTAGATGCAATAATTCAATTTGTTTCCTAAAAGGGAAAGAAGGGAACATGATTTGGATGTAATGCTTACCCCACCATTCTGTAAACTTTACCTAACTAATAATGTTTAGGCATTAATTGTCATTTTCTATCCAAATATCAAACCAATATTTTTTTAGCATTAACTTCATATTATTTAGAATTTATTGAATAATTTAAGAAAATATTTTCTTTAAAAAAATTAGACTCGTATAATTACATCTATAAAATATGTAACTTATTAATAAGATAAGAAAATGTATTGAAAAATTCATATTATATACAAACTAAACGACTTCTATGGTTCAGCCAATAATTGTTATTTCTGGATTCTGAATATATTAGGTTCAAACATATTGTAAAAACTATATATGATTATCAAATTATTAAGAATATTTCAAATAAGAATTATCATGTAAGACCTAGGACTATAAAAAAATCTTGATATTATTTATTCTCCAATCCAATTTAAGTAAGAAGCCTATTTCGATCATAAAATCAATGTCAAACGGGTAAAAATGAAAAAAGAAATCGGTGGAAACAGTAGTTTCAAACCAACTGCAAAAGTTAAGATTTTTAAATTTTCCAGTTTTAACTTTGTGTTTGGAAGAAAATTATAATTTTACCCGTAGTAATGCATAGACTCCACTCAATTATGATTTTACATTTTATTTTAATAATTTACTACTAACATCCTTAAAAAGAATTTATTACTTAATAAATTATTTTAATTACTAACTTTTTTGGTAATATTATTTTTCAAAACAAGTATTTAAATTATTATTTCATAATAATTTTACGTTCACGTGTTAAAAAGTATTGTTAATATATTTTTATATATATAATTATTATTAATAATTTATTAAAAAAATATTTTTATTTTTTGTATTTTAAGTTGATATATTTTATATCATAGTATTAATAAATATAAATATAAATTATATTTTTAATTTACAACATAATGATTATAATGTAAATTTTATATTTTAAAATTCACTTTTTAATAACAATCTCAAATAATTAAATTTTAAACAACATTTTTATATGACATTTTTAAAAACTCGTTTTTATTGTAATTTTAAAAATCACTTCTCAAAAATGCGTCAAATTAACCTTCGAAAATTATTAAGGGCAGGGATGACTTTTTGTATTCAACGGTGATTTATTAACTTCGGATTCTCCAACCTATTTTGGAAGAACATTAGGAAATAGAAACCATCATTTATTTTATTCAACTTTTTGTTAAAAATATTTTTTTTATTTTTTATAAAAAAATTGGTGTCCTCTCTATTTTAATATTTCGTCTTGATTAATCCGGATCGATCCGTGTCACATATCTAATTTTCGTGGACGAATCTCCTAATAGAGATTTTCTATATACACAATGACTCGAACACAAAACCTTACTTAAGCGATATTAAGTTTTTTATCAATAAAATGTATTGATATTTAATAACAATAAATTATAGTCTATGGTCAGTGGCGGAACCAGCTTGGTGAGGATAGATATGTGTCTACCTTGAAATCTAAATTTTCTTCGATTAGTTATTTATTTTACTAATAGTGTTCATCTTGAAATTTTTTTTGCCCACCTTAGAATTTAAATTTTCTTAAATTAATTACTTATTTTACTAATGATGTTCATCTTAAAATTTTATTTTTATTTATCCGTTTAAAAGTTTTATATGATTAACGTATGTACACCCACTCTCACAAATATTTATGGATCCGCCGTACTTGTGATTTAAAATGTTGTATTTAAACGGTGTATCAAATATCTGCAATATAAAATTTGACTTACCCAAAACAAATAATGTTAACCATTTTCTCTTCATTGAAATTGATACATTGACCAAACAATATCGGACGTAATCAAATTTTTAAGTAAGACCTAGAGCCAAACTTCAAACCACGTGCCCAACCTATGTCGTTGACCCATGCCTCGTTGGAATGTGCAAACCTTTCTGCTGTTAAAATTATATATATTGACCTAATTTTTAATATATGCATATATTTACATTTTTATATGTTAAGGATTTGATTCACTTGTCATTTTAAATTAATTAAATGTCTATTCAATTAAAAATGTATAAAAATATTTTATATAATAATTAATATTAGAGTAAATTATATATATAATCAACCAATTACTCACAAGGTTTTATTTTGGTCACTCAACTATTTTTAAAAAAATATAAATATTAACAACGCACACACCCTATAAACGCATTTACTTAAACCCAAAACCTCTAAAAAAAATCTTTCACCTCTGAAACCATTTAAAGAATTTTATAATTGGTACAATTATTAGACTTAGGGAGGATGTAATAATAAATATTTAGAAAAATAAATGAAATGATAAATTATGGTACAATAACATAAATTTTAAATATTAACTTTTAATAATTTTATTTAAAATATTTCAATGATTTAATATCAAATTTATTTATGACGCTATATTCAAGAATATAGTTAATGATAACATAGATTCATTATTTCAAAAGTTATTCATAGGTTTTACCTTTTTAATTTTCATTGCACTTTATTCCTTTGAATAGTTTGGAATGATTATAATGTAGAATATGTATAATTTTTAATTATTAATAACATATACTTTATATGCAATTACTTGAACTCGAATCTTCATGTAATAGCTTAAACCCGAACCTTCTAAAACGAAAAATACACATTTTAAATTTCAAATCATAACAAAGGTGAATTGAGTGGAATCAACCATTTCAAACAACAAAAATTCTAAAACTCACCATTAAAGTTTTGTTGAAATTGTATGCTTAAATGGCATGCCTTTTACTTTACCTCTTTGTCAAATGGCTATCTTTATAGTGAATGACCTTGAATTTTCAGCCATCCTTGTACAGTAATTAGATAATCTAAGTTTATGTCTCCAACATTACATTTAACATTGGAGTTTGTTTGTTTGTCTTTTAAGTTTTTTTTTCTCAATGTGTTATCACCCTTCCCAAAACCAGATTTCTTTTTTTACCCCTTGTGTTGCATATCTTGTTTGTCCTGTAATTAAATTAAAACTTGCAAATTGTTTATAGTATCCATTTTGGCAGCTTTCTTTAAAGTATTTGGACAAGCATTTGAAGCTTGGTATTAAAGTATAAACAAAAGGAATATGGACAAAACATACGCACACTAAAGAAACAAGCCAAACCAATAAAAAAGACAACTAAAAATGTTTTATTTTCATCTGATGGACAATTGTATGATATCTTATTGATTCAAAGATTATGGGAATCATTTTTCATAGTTAAGATATAATTATTGTTTGGAAAATTATATTTAATTATTATTTTTAAAAAAATGCATTTACTTTCTCTTGCATGTTGTTTCTCACTTTCGCTGGACATGTATGGTGCTTTTCTCCGTGGTAGGTATAGAGATTGGTAAGAAATGGAGTTGAATCGCTTTCCTTTGTGATGTCCATTTCATAGTTATTTTTAACGGTAAACTACATGTTTAGTATCACAACTATCACTTCTGTTCTGTTTTAGTCATTCAATATTTTTAAAAAAACATACATATCGTTTTGTTTAGGTTTCATTTTGGTTATCCGTCGTTAAAAAATGATGATGATACTAACATGTCATCATACGATAATATTACGTCCAAAGGAGGAGCCATCATTGAATTATAAGGGGACAAGTTGTCTAACTTTGAAATAAATAAGATCTTTAAAATTGAATAAACTAATTTTTTTTTTAAAAGTTATGGTTTAATTCTACTAATTTTAAGAATGGAGGGTCTTAAAAGAGTAATTAAACTAACAATTTCATTTTAAAACGAAAAGGGTCCTAAAATAAAATTAAACCAATGAATTTGTGAAGGACAAAGGTTTGATTGGAATACTCTCGAAAATATTAGTGACCTAAAACTAATTAAACAAGCAAAAGTTTAGGGGGCAATTGCCCCTCCCACCTCCCATGTAGCTTCGTCCCTGATCATATCATCGTTCAAAGAATATCATATTAGTAATTTTGTTAATTTTTTTAATTTGATGGTCAAAATAAAATCAAACGTAACCTTATGTATGTTCTTTTTAACTAGGTAGGTAACCAAAACATAACAAAATTGATATTTGGAGTATTAAACATGTAGTTTATCCTATTTTTAAATAATATAAAAGCAAACTACCTTTTTGGTCACCCAACTATTTTCTATTGTTTCATTTTAGTCATTCAACTATTTTTTTCAAAATCATCATTAAACATATAATTTTGTTCTATTATGGTCACTCATTGTTAAAAATTTAACGATGATATTGATGTATTACCCTAAGATAATGTCATGTCATCATTGAAAAACAAAAAAAATTGTTACGTTAGCAATTTTGTTTATTTTTTAACGATAAATGATCAAACCGAAACAAAAATTTAAGTTTAGTAATGTTTTTGAAAAAGAACTAGTTAGATGATCAAAACGAACATAACAAAATTAATTAGATGACTAAATATGTAAGTTTCCCAATAATATAAAATGGGCATCAATATCCAGGTCATTGGGGGCGGTGAGGCTTAAAGTTCTGTCTTTAATCCTCGAGATGAGACAGCCATGCAAATGTGGTTGGTGATGACTTTTCCCCGTCTTCCTTCATTTCTGCAATAATAACAACAATAATAATATGGGCATACATTTTTAGGGTTTGCAAAATCATCCATTAATGCCACCAAAACTACAGCATCCAGATTTAAATATAAAAAAGAGGAGGAAAGAGGCGTCGGACAAAGCGATTATGTGGACAAATTTCAGATACAATACAAGGAACCCTCTTGTTGAATATATACAAAGTAGTGGGTTGGATAGTGGGCTAAATTTATACTAAATAATATAAATTTTCATTATAAAAACATCTCTTTCAATTCAGTCTATTTTATTCACGTTTAAATTTATTATTTTATTTATAAATTCTAACATCTCATCGTCCTGAACCAACTAACCCAATTTTTCAAGTTATTAGTTACTTGTTTTATATAGCTCATGGATTGGCAACTCATTTGTTCAAGTCTGCGTTGACTTTTATTGATTTTAACTTAAAAATTTTATAAACATTTTGATTTTTGAGTGTAAATATTTTAGATTCAGGTAATTTAACTTATTAGTTTTATTTACAAGTTTGATTTAAGTTTATATCAATTTAATTTAATTGTTCGGACTAGTTATTTGGCTTAATAGGTTAACAGAAAATTTAATTTGCAACCTACAACATTTGTTACAGTAAATAGTAAATTCGTCACGTCGATATGATGAGATTGTTTGAAAATAATTTTTTATTGATCTTAGATATGAGAGCCTCATGTAGCCCAATATTTTAATATATTCAATGGGATTCATCACTGTAAAACATCCAAATATCTTCGATCGAATATGCAGGTGAGGGTGAATGAGATCATATTATATATGGTCAACAACATAGCTAAGTCGAGTCAATGATGACAATGATGATGTCAAATACCATAAGCTCATCACCTTATTTCGAAAGTGCATCTCAAAATAGAGTAATGTTCAATATATCTCCTCTTCAAGAAGCAAATGAAGATGAAGACAAAGACAATCTACGTGAACGATCCCGAAGTACTTGACGAGCCCACTGACATTATCATTTGATCATTCCTCGACATATTAAGAACTACGAAAATATAAATAAATTTTTTTATGCATTATATTAGTTTGTAATAAAATTATTTTGTATTTATTTAAAAAAATTAATATTATTTTTTAATAAATATTTTTTAAATTTCAAAAAATGCCATTATCCAATGAAACTTTTTTTAAATTCAAAACAAACTCATCACTTTGACGTAACAAAATTTAAAGGTTTTTTTTAAAAGAAATCATTTCTTTAAAATATTTAATGAATTTTAAAAATATAACTTCTCAATAGATTTATCCAATGAATATACTAAAATATTGGCCCACATACCTAAAACTAATAAAAAAAATTAAGCAATCTTATCATCTCGACATAATAAGTTTATCTTTTACCGTAATAAATATTGTATATTACAAATTAAATTCAATGTTAGTTTATTCAGACAAATAATTTACTTGCATGGGCTATTAGGTTGAAAAAAAACCTAATTTAACAAGCCAAGCCCAAACGAATTGCCGGATACCCTAGCTAAAATCTGTGTTCCTTTGTCCAATAAAATCAATTCACCCACAAATTTTTTTTTTTTTAAAATTCTAAGCCTTTTTGTTTTAAAAAAGAAATTATGAATTTCTTGTATTAAAAGAATAGCTTAGGGATTTATAAGCCCTTCTAACCTTTAAAAAATAATATAATTTTTAGAATTAATTAATATAATCTTTTTGCCAATAAAAACTGACATTGAGTGTTACACATATATTTCATTTCACTATAATATAATTGGATATAAGCACTCTAAAACGATAATAAAATAAAAATTTTGAATACAAAATAAGTTCTCAAAGAGACTTGAAAAAAATTTGTTATTGTACTTATTTTACTAAAAATGTGTTTAATGAATAACAATAGGCTCAAGTTGATAAAAGATAATAGAACTCTTCCATTAACGTATTTAAATTCTTGTAATACATTATAAATATTTAATGGATTGTTTTAACGGGAGTAACGGGTTAGACACTTATAATGGTAATAGAGAAAATATTAAGAACCTATCTTAACTTTTATTTTTTTGGATAAATTCTAAATCTAATCATAATTCTACTTCAACGGGAAGGGAATGAGAACTTTAGAGAAAGAAATGTGAGTGCTCCTAGTGGGTCTAAAACCTATGATCTAAGGAAATATGAGGGAACAAAAATGACTAGTTTGGCCACCCAACCAAATATACTTGCTCAACACCTATATTAACTAAATAAACTTTAGACATATAAAACGAGTAAAAATATAATTTCAATACTTAGTTTTTAATTAAATAAAAAATTTAAATATTTTAATCACAAGAAATATGGTTTAAATACTTACTTTGCAAATAAACCATATTAAGTAAAACACTGCTTTATATTGCTATCGTAGACAAATTCATAAATCTTTAACCTTTGCACAATGATGGTAGCATGCCTTAAATTATGGCGTTATTAGTTTAAAAACCTCACAAAATTAATTTATTAGACAAACAACCCTTAAACAACGTTAATTAGAAAAATACCTCTCAAACTGCACACGTAGGTCTATCTCACGTCCTACAAAACACATGTTAAGACCTCGCTTTTATAAGCTGTGAGACTCCTCAAATGTGGAAACACTTGCACAATGATCGTAGACCTAGCATTATACTAAACGTGAGGTACACGAGATATTGAATCGTTTCAACAATTTATCACGTGTAGTATTTAAAACACCTCGTGTTCTACAGAACGTGAGATATATAGATTTTCAACCCACACAACAAGTGTTTATAGGCATGTTCGAGGGGTATTTTTGGGTAGTTAATCTAATTTTTTTTATAATTTATAAGATTAAAGGCGTAGCATTGGAATTTATCTTTCAGTTGAGGCCAATATCGAATCAACATATATGAGACATTGTAAGTGCAGTAAAAATCGCGTTCAAAATGTTTCCAAAGCTTGGTTTTCTACATGAAGAAGAAACTAACATGGCTTGATAAACATGTTCGGAGAATATTTTTGGGAAGTTAATCCAAAATTTTCAGTAATTTATAAGATTAGAGGCGTAGTATTGGTACTTATGTTTCAATTGAGGCTAGTATCGACACATATGATGTAACACCCTCGACCTGGTCTAGACGGAAATCGAATTAGAGATGTTAAAAGAACTTAAACCAAAATGAAACAATCATGGAGCATATATAATATTAACTTACAATCATCAAAACTAAATCAAAATATTCACAATTCCAATCACATCATTAACAATATTAGCTAATAGCCAATCATTAACAAATTATAACTTGAATTCATACTTAGAGGCTAATTTCAAACTCATAAAAATTTAAGAACTTATCTATAGATTTTTTAAAAAAATATGAGAATTGTTCACTTAAACAAACATTGTCACACAAACAATGTATAACCATATTTTTATCATTACTATCATATTCAATCATTTCAAGGCGTTATCTTCTTAAAGGTTGAAATTGAAACTCTTCAAAAACTTAGGGACTTAATCCAAATTAACCCAAAATATGAACTTATAACAAACATGATATACTTAAACATAATAAGTATTAGATGTCCATTATTAACCCTAAAACAAAAATTAGGGATCAATTATGAATCTTTTCAAAAGTTTAGGACTTCCAACCTAAAAATCTAGTTTCCACCCAAAAATATGGTTTTCATAAGAATGAAATCAGGTTTTCATATGAAAAATCAGATTGCAACCTGAAAACCTGGTTTCTAAATGAAAATCCATGTTGCAACAAAAAAATCTAATTATTAAACTGATTTTCGGGTTTTTCTATTAGACTTACACCGGTTAACTCAAAAATTAATTACTCAACAACTAACATTTATCAACCAACATACAATCAAACACATGCTCCATCGTAATAACAATTTCTGCTATCATGCTTATCTCATAACCACCAACAACATTATATTATCTGTCGTAAGAGTATATCTAAACCAATTTCACACATTAAAACATACTATCATGATCATATTCATTCTAACATTTCCAACTTAACATGCAAAACCTTAATATACTTATATATCCTCTAACACTTAGCATGTACATCAAATTACACTTAGCGTTTCCTCGAACTTAACATACACACAAATGATATGATTTACAAACCAAACCAACTTATCTAGTACGAAACACTTATGATTCTTAATATATAACCATCAAACAATATCCAAGTACCACTTAGACATTTCATGCAATTGCAAACTTATATGACATTATTACCTAAGAAATTTATTGAAATCGTCTCATTCATGAATAGTTCATGCAAACATTCTTTCATGCAATTTAACTGATCTTTCATGCAATTTAACTTATCAAAAGGCATAAATCATGCAATATGAAATGATTACACTTATCTTAAGGATTCATGGTGTGCTTGTAAGGATTTATCTTTCAAAAACAAGCACTTGAAGGACTCCATTATAACCAATACATACATATACATCACAATAAGAATTTTAAAATTAAACTAATTAACCTACAACCTTAGTTATTCATTAATTACACAACTAGACATATGTCACCATTTAGGAGTTTATACACAAAGAAATTACATTGAATCACTTTGAAGGTGACTTGTAACATCCTAAATACAATCTCGTTCGATCTATAAATACCAAAACCTATGGAGTTATTAGTACATAAAGTAAGCATAAAGCTTATCTAGGTAGTTAGACATTATACATATTAAGAATAATATAACATTATAATGCAATATGCATGATCTTGCCACTATGATGCACAATGGATTTTAACCACAAACTTCACTTACGTACACAAATCAAGTATTCTAAATAATCATATTACAACATGAAAGAACTTTACTTTACACATTGATAACCATCGTTTTGTTATTAAAATAATTCCGGCTTCTTATAAATAGAAAGGAAAAGGTAGTATAGAGAAGTAGGGTTGATCCACAGGGACTGTGGTGTTTCTGATTTAGTAAAACTCTTTCTTGATTTAAAAGAAAATAGAGTTTCAGATGAAGATGAAAAAATATAATAAAATAAATAATTATAATTTTAAAAAGGAAAAATAATAAAATAATAAATATTAATAATAATAAATATAAAAGGGGGTTTTTAATTATTTAAAGAAATAAAAGATAAAGATTAAATAAACAAATAAAATAAATAAATTGGGTAAAGAAAACTTATGGTAAAAGAAGCCTCAGACTTCAACTTTGCCTCAAATTCCTCGGATCATCAAAACTGATTTTTACTTCAAGATTCACGTCGGTTACTACAAAAACAATTCCTCGCTGCCGATTCGGATTATGTTGTTTCAACAATAACTAATTCTGATCTATGTTTCCTCTTAGCAAACAATTTTGCTAAGTGTGTTCTAAGGAAGTTGAGCGTGCTTCAATAAGCCAATCATTCTTCTAACGTTAACCATAACAATATCCAGACCAATGCTGAAAATCGTTTTGATTTGAAAAATAAGCCCAGAAAACAAAGAGAAAAATCTGAAACGATTTAAGTGCCTTACAATTCTTATGTTTGGAATTGAGCATTCGCTTTAGTCTACGACTTAAAATAAAATTACCTAAGCATGACCAAAGTCATACTAAGCATATTTGAAAACAAAATTTTAAAGGGAAATAAAGGAAGTATGCGAAATATAGAGAGAAAGCTAGAGAGAAAAAGAAGATTTTATTCTCAGATGAGAGAGATATGTTTCTATGCTTACCCTGAGAGGGTATTTATAGCCTTCAAATTCCTAACAACAAGCTAAAGATAATTCATAAAATAATATCTTAAATCCTAATTAAAACACTTAAAACTATTTAAACTAAAATTCCTAAAACAAAGATAAGATAAAATATATTAAAAATAACATCCTAAATCCTAATTAAAATACTTAAAACTATTTAAACTAAAATTCCTAAAGATAAAATTAAAATAATATCCTAAAACATGAGTTTAATTCAAATCCGAATTACAGAAATGTGTGGTTGATCTATTCATTCTTCTAGAAGCGCTGACTGGACCTTCTAGAAATGTCACGTCAAATCGTGTCATGCCCAGAGTCGTTCCCATGTCTCCAGCATTGACCGAATAATAAAAAAACTGCAGTCCAAAACATTAACCAATCGAACCAAGTCCATGAGTTTAATTCAAATCCGAATTGCAGAAATGTGCGGTTGATCTATTGGTTCTTCTAGAAGCGCTCAAGCAAAGACATATCAAAATAATAAATCGTGTCCTCAAGCATTCCTCAATTAACATATCAAAATCATAAGTTTCCATCTTCAATTTCAATTTATTCCTCAAACTTCCAATCGAACCAAGTCCATGACATTTGCCAAATTCAAGTTACAATCAAGCAAAGACACAACTAAGAAAATTTAAAGTAAGCAACACATCCCAATTAATTGTCAATTTCAATGAAACATGACTCAATACCTCACAAAGATTAACACATATCCGCTCAAAGTGTTTGGGGTGAATGAAATCGCTCAAACCGAAACTAACCAAAACATTACTATAGGCTTGGAATCCAATCAAGTCTCCACTACAAAAAATGAACATAATGCAATAATCAAGAGGTCTTTAAACTAGGTGTAATGGGGCTTAGGTTAGGGTAGGGAAAAGGCCAAAAAGAAAAGTTTAAAATACTGAAACAAGAGATCGAAATAATTAAGAACAATCCACGAATTAACATGAAGCGCAATGAAACAAGGAAAAAATAGATGAAAGACAATTGAAACGATCGATTTTTCCTTCCCTTTTTTTTGTTGTTCGAAATAGTGAACAGTTTGCTATTTTTTCTTTTCGAAACAACGTTTTTTTTTTCGTGGAACAAGAGTGATACAATATCTCAAGTCTCGGTAAGGGTGTGAAAAGAGAGGAAAATAAAAAGAAATGCTTCGGGTTTAATTATGAGGTATAAAACAAAGAAAGAGAAATAGACTCAAATATGGTTCACTAGTGGATATATAAACGAGTAGGCTTTTTGGGAAAAGTGAGTTTATCCTAGGTGCCCCTATCACATTAAAACATTACGTTCAACATGTAGTCTCGATATGCATTGTGATTACAAGTTCTAGAACATCCTAATTAGTCCGGCACACACAAGTCAAACAATGAGCAAGAAAGAAAATGTATGATCGTTAGGCTCAAATCTCACAAGAAAATTTTATATGCACCGAGTCAAGTTCATCTCTATGGACAAAAACATGAAATATCAATACTCAACAAAAAATTCACCAGTTACACCAATCATCAATCATGTAAATTAAATTCGATCAAAACATGATCACAATCCAAAAAGAAGCAAGAGTATAAAGTGAAGTTCAAGACTAGCAACCAACGATCCCAACACATCAATACCAGAATATCTCAATTTCAAACAATCAAACAAGTCAAGGAAAAATTTGACGACATGCTTATCTTTCCCCCTCACTTAATCCGTTTTGTCCCAAAATGTATGTCGAATTTAAAAACAAAGAGAGGGAAAAGGAATACTCCCCATTCTAGTGGCGACCGCGACCGCGACCACATCCATGTCGAGATGAGCCCGGGTGAAGGTAAGAAATATTCGATCGGAATTTGAATATGTTCAGATAAAAATAAAATAAAATCAAGCATCTGATAAAATAAAATAAATGAAATGAAATAAATTTTGCTAAAAATAAAGCGAAATTAAAATGAAATGAAATGGGTTGCCTCCTATCAAACGCTTTTGTTTAACGTCGTTAGCTCGACGACCTGATTTTTTCAGACTGTGGGTTCCTCTAAATTGATTTCTTCGATTAGACCAACCGGAGCATTTTCATAATACGGCTTCAACCTTTGACCGTTAACTTTAAATTGAACTCCTGAGTTATCTTCAACTTCAATAGCACCATGAGGAAATACTTGAGTTACTGTAAACGGCCCGAGCCATTTTGATATGAGTTTTCTTGCAAAAAGTTTAAATTTGGAGTTAAATAACAAAACCTTTTGACCAAAAAAAAAAGTTTTAAAAGAAATTCTACTATCGTGAAAATCTTTGTTTTTTCTTTAAATATCCGAGCACTGTCATAGACATTTTTTTCGGATTTCTTCAAGTTCTTGAAACCACATCCATGTCCATGTTACACTGTTTAACAGCCCAATAAGTTCGATGTTCTAACTCAACCGGTAAATGACATGGTTTACTGAAAACAAGTCAGTATGGTGACTAGATAATAGGAAATATATCACAGGCCACTTGATTGAGCGAGACTAGAAAGGCATGGCCATTCTCGAACAAGTTTATATGAGATATCAAAAGTCGTTTGTTTATTTTAGTCTACTCTAGATATCAAGAAATAATAAATGGGCTATACAAGTTTGACTATACCAAGACTTGTGTATATTCTAGATATAAAGGACAAAATGATATAATACACAAACGAGTTAGTAACAAAGATGTTATGTCGAATCATGACTTCTTGTAACTTAGGTGAAAATGATATATTGCTAGATGACACTCATTGTTTGTAATATTAGAATGGTTATAATAATTACTAATAATGTTTTAGGAACCTACAAGGTCACACCATAGGGTTGAAATGAGCAGATGTTAAACGAATTGTAATTGTACAATTTAATTGTACGTGAGTGAAGTATATATGATTAAAGTTTATATATATATATATATATATATATATATATATATATATATAAATATAATTTCAATTTATCTCAAATATAATAAATAAATAAAAAATTTTATTATAAATATAATTCTTTTAATAAATAAAATTCTGATATGAAGAAAACCCAAGGGTTGGATAACTTGATATAAAAGGGTAAGTATGGTCTAGCAGACGCTCTACCTGTTTTAGACAAAATTCTCAAAAATAATTTTTGAGAATAAAGAAGTATTTGCTATCAACCGGGTGAACTGTGTAGAGGCCGAGGTAATTTTGTGGAGGCTTAGGATTCGAATTGTAGGTAACTGCACTGTCAAATTGCTATTTTTCTAGGAAGCCAAGGTAAATCACACGTCACTTCCACCCGATTTCCATTTTTTGTACTTGAATCACTAGTGAGATTGTTAGATAATTTTTTTTGTTACGCCATGGTGTGTGTCGGTGATCCGAATTTGGGTTAAATACTTGTTGGTTGATATGATATGTATGAGATGCATGTTTGATTTTACTGTTTTCAATGAGTATGTAATATGTATGCATTCGATTCAATGGATGTCATGATTAATATGTTAATTCGGTTAAACAAATTATTAAAATTGTTAATTAAACGTTAATCATATGTTTTTTGTTGTACGATTTGATTTTCGTATGTTAATTATTAATATGATGGACTTGCAACTGTGATAGAAGATTGTTTTCGGCAGATGAACAATGGTTGTTCTAGTGTGAAAAATCTTCAGGATTGAAAATCTCAAAAACATAATTCTGTTGTTAAAAGTGATCAAATCGTGAGGGTTTTTCATAGAAATAGTGAGTGTTATTTTTAAAAAATTTCCACTAGTCGCCTTGCTGCGGTCAACCCCCGCAAGGGGCTCCGCCCCTGGCCCCCTTCATAGGTAACAAGGATTATAGGCACATACGAGTAATTATTAATAAATTCGTAATGATATATGTATGATATGTTTGATATGCACGGTGTTTGATATACATGGTTGTAGCTTTTTATTTGCAATGGTTGTAAATTTTAAATACGACCCGCGTGTCATGCCTTTCTATACTTCTACAGTATTTCTATTCTCATCTTACTCCATCATATGTAAAACTAGTTTCTAAAATTGTAATCATATGAAGATTCAAAGGAGCATAAGAATGGACTGGATAAAGTGAGAATATGCTTGGGAAGATATCTTTATTTTTAGGATTTATAGTTCTCTTATTGGCTTGGGATGGGCCACCTTAGTTATTTATTTGGGCTATAACCATTGTATTTTATTTATCTCTTTATATTTATCAAGTATGTGATGCAATGAATGATATGTTAGCATGCTAATAAATTCATTACAAGAAATTTATATTATTGTGACAAATTTAATTTTTTTCAAAATTATTTTTGTCACTATTAATAGCTATTTATTGACAAAATAAATGTCACATTAAATTAGAAAAATACATTTAATCATGATAAAAATTAAAATCTTTAGAATATTTTTTCACAATTAGCAAACTTCGTAATATATGGTAACAAAATTTATTTTGTTACCATTTTTGTCACAAATATTTCCCGCCAATTTTTGGTGCAAAAAAAGTCATACAGTGATAAGTTTTGTAACTATAAGTTTTAGTAATTATGACAGAAAAAATTATCACAACAAATAATGAGATTCAAGTTTTTTGTGACAATTTTTTTTGTAGTTATATATTTTAATTATAGTGACAAAATGTATAATCACAAATGTTTCACTCTACTTTTTGGTGCAAAAAAAAAGTTATATAGTGACACATTTTGTAACTATAAATTATAATTATTGTTAAAGAAAAAGTTATCACAAAAAATAATGAGATTTAAAGTTTTTATGACAAATCATATTTGTAGTTATATATTTTAATTATAGTGACAAAATATATTATAAAAAATGTTTCTCTCCATTTTTTGGCGCAAAAAAATCGTATAATGATATGTTTTGCAACTATAAATTTTAATAATTATTACAAAAAATATTGTCATAACAAATAATGAGATTCAAGTTTTTTGTGACAAATTATATTTGTAGTCATATATTTTAATTATAATGACAAAATACATTGTCACAAATATTTTCCTCCATTTTATTCGGTTCATGAATTTTATATTGCAACCAATTATGTTATTTTACTAAACAAATTAAGTAAATAAGTCTTCAACCTATAAAATTATATCAATTATTCCTTTTAATCAACTTTAATCATTAAATTTTAATATTTTTAGGTTATCTGCCATGTGACAACACAATAGAGTACATCAAATGAAAAACTCTGCTGAAGTCACCTGAAATTTCTAGAATTTTTAAAATTTTATTATTTAAAAGAAATTAAATTATAAAAATATTAAATTATTTTATTTTTATGAAAAATTTTAAATTTTAATTAAAAATATTATATATTAATAAATTTATAAAAAAGATTGAAAATTTGAAAATTATGAAAAAAATATATAGTAAAATTAAAGAATATTAAAATATTTTTTTGAAAAATTTTAAAATTATTTAAATGTAATAAAATATTAATTATTATTAAAATTGTAAAAGATGACTAATGTTTTTTTTAAAAAATTCTAAAATCTAACATAATTATTTTAAAAATGATAAAAATATTAAAGACATATTCAAAAATAAAAAATTACTAATAAAATAAAAAAAAATATAGAAAATATAAAAAATTTTATGAGACAATATAGGCGATTTTCCCCAAAAATCACCGGTGATCGGTATATTTATCGATCTAATACTGGTCAGATTATATTTCCCGATCTAACACCCGTAGCAGTAAAGTGCGCCCCCTGAACCGCGCTATATGCTGATTTGGCGCCACGTGGAGTATAGCGTGCCCCTTGTACCGCGCTATACGCTGACTGTGTTACACGTGGGGTATAGCGCGCCCCCTGCTCCGCGCTATACGCCATGTAGGGGTATAGCGCGGATCAGGGGCCGCGCTATACGCCGTACCAAAATTATATTTAATGCGGTCCCTGATTCGCTATATAATAATTACATATAACGCGGTGCCGGTACCACGCCTTATATGTTTATAAATACCGCATCTCTCCTCACATCTCCTGCATCTCTCATCTCTTATAAATTAATACAACAATTCCATCAACGAGTAATAATTCTGGCAATCTTCTCATATTTATTTAGAAGTTCGTGCGATTTTTCGTTATAAGGTAATTTTGTTATAATTTTTTAATTATACTTATTGTTTATTATCATTATTTAAAAAAATATTATACTAATTATTTTAAATTAATTTTTATGTTTGTAAAATTGAAAAGCGGGAGCATACGTCGAAATAGTTTTGCGGTGCAGGTAATAATATAAAATTATATTATTTAAATTATTTACGTTGATGTGTAAATTTTTTTTGTGTTATATTTTCCTTTATATATAATTTATTTAATCAGGTTTGTTTAAGTTATTTTTTTGCAGATATAATATTGCCGTACTTTTAAACTCAAAGAATGACGCGACTTTCAGCTATTGTTTATTATGATGGTGAAATTCGAGAAGATGAAACCGACGTTGTTTTCGTATCAAATGAGCGTGTTAAAATACCATTCAAGAGAAACATAACTCTTGAGGAGCTGATAACGAAGATTTCGAGGAAGATTCATGTTGGAAGTAATAGAAGAATGTCGTCGTTGCAGTATAGATTTCCAACATCATTGTTGCCATTAACTTATACAGCGTTCGAACTTTCAAATAATGATGATGTTCAAATGATGGTTGAAGCTCAAAGTAATTATTCAGACGCCGCTATTGAGATGTATGCACATTTTGTTCAAGTGCGTGCTGTTCGTGGTCAATCTTTAAGCTCACACTATGGGCTGGCTGAACAAGTTGATCAAGTTGACAGCCCGACTACAGTAATGTGTAATGATTTTAATACCATAATGGGGAGACATTCATCCGCAACTCCTTACGATATGTACCGAGGTGGGTCCATGAACAATCCGTATGGCAACACCGCGTCCAATTCAAGGGGAAGGCATTCATCTGCAAATTTCTTTGACCATATGGAGATGCCATCGACGCAACCATATGTGCAGTTTCCATTTGACACGATGGTTTCAAGCTCCAGGGGGAGGCATTCGACTGCGAGCGTTTTCGATCTCAATGTCGATATGCCTTCCAGTTCAAGGGGAAGGCGTGCAAGTAATAGGTTCTTTGACCTAAATGTGGAGAGCATAGAGGAACCATCATCTCCACCAGAAGAACCGCTTCGTGAGCCTGGTGCGGATGGTTCTGAGACTGGACTATTCATTCACCCAGAATCACCGCAATTCAACTCCGATGATGATGAAGTTCCAGGAAATGTGGCACAAACTGACCCTCCTGCACACATGTATGAAGCTGATTATGGTGCAATGTACGGGCCAAAATTTACGGATATGCCTCATCTCGGTGACTATAGATATTACTCATCAATAAATAATGGTGAGTTATCTTTAGGCATGGAGTTTTCAAGCAAAGAAAAAGCGATGATGGCTATCAAAAATTACAATATCCGTAATTCTGTTCAGTCCAGAGTCAACCGATCGACGACAAAAAAATATGTATGCTACTATGCCCGACGCGAAAATGGATGCAATTGGATGGTTCACGTATCGAAAATGAAGAGGAAAAACAACATATGGGAACTAACAGTATACAACGGTCCTCACACATGTTGTACTGGAGGGGTCAACCAAGATCATCCCAACTTGGACTCTGAAGTGATATGCCAAGCCATCATGCCCATGGTAAAAGCAAGCTCTCATATAGCTATTGCAGTGTTGATTTCAGCTATACAATCGCAGTATGGGTACACCGTCTCCTATAAAAAAGCTTGGTTGGCAAAACAAAATGCCATTGTCAAACTTCATGGCGAATGGGATGCATCTTACAACGAACTTCCAGGTTGGTTTAGGCTGGTGCGGACGTTGAATCCTGGGATAATTGTGGACTTCGAAACCTCCTATGCATACCATAATGATCGAGTTCTTCGCGATCGATGCAAATTCTACCGGGTTTTTTGGAGTTACCCACAGTGCGTTAATGCTGCATAATACTGCAAGCCTGTGGTCCAGATCGACGGAACTTTCTTGTATGGAAAATACAATCAAGTTTTATTATTGGCAGTTATCCAAGATGGCAATCGCAACATTCTTCCAGTTGCTTTTTCTCTTGTCGAAGGAGAAGATATAGATTCTTGGGCTTTTTCCTCCGAAATTTACGTGCACATGTTATCACGAGGGAAAAATTTTATGTCATTTCATATCGCGGAGCTGGGATCAAAACAGAAATAAAGTCTTTGGGTCCAATGTGGCAACCACCCTTTGTCCAACATAGGTATTATCTCGATACATCGCTGCAAACTATCATGGAAGGTACAAGAAGAATGATGAGCGTCAATTAATTGTGCGTATGGGTAAGTGAAAGAAAGTTAGTAAGTTATACATTTTTTCATTTTAATTTTGCAAAGAAAGCAAGTTAGTAAGTTATACATTTTTTGATCATGTTACGAACTACTTCCTCGAACGTTTGAATCAATGCTTCAAGATTTGCGGGAGAAGAACGAGGAAGGATACGATTACATCAACCTCATCGATAAAGAAATGTGGACGAACACATATGATGGTGGATATCGATATGGATACATGACGACCAACTTGGCTGAGGTAATCAATTCAACCTTAAAGGGTGCACGTCACTTACCTGTAGCGGCTTTGGTAAAAACTACATATTTTTGTTTGGGGTCGCTTTTTGCGAAGCTCGGGGGACAAGCTCAAACTTGGATGCAAGGCGGTCATGTTTATCACCCTAGATTAGTTGTAGATCTACAGAAAAAAATTGCTGCATCAAATGGAATGTCTGTAACAAGCTTCTCTAGAAGGCATGAAATGTTTCGTGTCACAGAGTTACCGCGACCACTTCAAGGGATTGAAGCTGTGTCGTTAAGAGTAAATCTAAGGGACAAAACGTGCGACTGCGGGTTTTTTCAAGATCTGAAGTATCCATGCTCTCATGTGATAGCAGCTTGCTCGCATACACGTCAAGACTATAACCATTTTGTGGATCCTGTATACCTACTGGTTCTGACTCCTCGCTGTCATTGGTTCTGACTCCTCGCTGTCATCATCGTCGTCGTCGTCGTCATCATCGTCACCATTGTCATTGTCGTCGTCGTCCTCCGCAGGCACATTAGGTTGATGAGGAGCTGATGACGATGAAGCACCTCCATAGAATAAGGACCCTGGAGGTGTATGACTGACTATCCCACCGGCCTGCGAAAACTGAGAAAACCAAGATATCGTTGAGTGTGAAAACTATACAGGAGGTATCTGTGCTGCGGCCATAGGTGATGAGGCTGAACCCGCCAAATATCTAGCATATGAACCCCAAGTCAAATCTGCAAACATAGACCCATAATAGCCTCCAAGAGGGGTCATCTGTGACGGTGGCGGTGGCGGGGTCATAAAACCAGGTGAAGGCGGTGGCGACGGCATCTGGTAATTGAAAGGCGGCGGCGGCATCTGGTAATGGAAAGGCGATGGCGACATCATATATGGTTGCGGCATCATATATGGCTGCGGTGGCTGCTGGGAAGGTCCTGCTGGTGCAGCTGAGGATGAACCGGAAGCACCTGCTCTCCGTCCACAAGTAGAGGGACGATGATGCTGTATCGGTGAACGTCTCTGTCGACGTCGTGGAAAGGTCTGCCCTCGTGGATCCTCGGGAAGTAGAAACGGTTTCCCATTACTGTTGAACCACTCATAATAATCCTCAACATACATCAAGAAGTCAGTAAAAATGGACTCTCTACGTGAAAGGCACCGATTTCGATCCTCCCACAATACGACCCACTCATGATGCCTCACCAGCCAATCTGTATCTGTCTTGCTGCGTCTATCTAAGCTATTCAACTCGTCCATATTGCGAGGTGCTTCCGGAATTGGTTGAAAACAACCAAACTGCCGGAGCACGCGATCAGTGGAGTGCCACTCGACGGTCGCATAACAGATCAGAGGGACCATCGCTATCCAAACATCTGATGGACCTCTCAACTCAGGCGGGATCACCGCCCTCACATCATCAGTAGAATATGACACCCATTCAAACTAAAACAAATAATATATAATTTTTATCAAAATAATAATCTAATTATATAACTATAATCTAAAATCGATTTTTAAACATTAAAATTCATACCTGTGTGCTAGCCTTCTGATCGATTATCACCCTAATTTTTTCTAAATAATCAGGTAGCTCCTTATGATTTTTCCTATCAGTAGACCACCTATTCAAGGAAAAATATTTGTTATACGCTGTATAAAATTATTAATATACAAAATCAGTTTTATAATTACCTCAGAAGTAGTGGAAATACGAATGGGTTCTTCACAATGGGACATAAAAAGGGCAATCGATACCATGCCCAAGACTGCAGCAGCATGAGACATCCGCCGATAGCATTACGTCTGTAGTCAGTGGCTCTACACATCTCCCTGTACAACAAAGCCAAAACTGCCGAGCCCCAACTGAATGATCCGACGAGACGAAAGTCGCTAAGATGTCGCAACCACATGTAGTGAACTAGGTTGCGCGATTTGTCCAGCATCAGCAACCCTCCTATCAGCTGCAGTATGCATGCCCGTGCATACATCTTAACCTCATCCTCAGAGGCGTCTGCGCTCAACTCCCAAAAATTGGCATATAACCAATTTAACGGTATCATACATCCGATAAAATTTTCCGGGACACGTCCTAGACTATCCCGACACAAAGTAGTCTAAGAATATGAAGTTATCCCCGATATCACATCTCCATCCACTGCAAGCCCCAGGCGCATAGAAACATCCTCAAGCGTGATCGTGCACTCTCCGCACGGAAGATGGAATGTGTGGGTCTCCGGCCTCCACCGCTCTACTAAGGGAGAAATCATGTCTGGCTCTGTCTTATAGTGACCCTGATATCTACTTATGTAACCGAATCCAGCCTCTACTAAATACGGCAAGACACGGATGGGTATCACTAACTTAATATTCCTAATAAAAGGATCTAATACACTGTCCTTCTCCTAAAAATAAATAATTACAAAAATTAATTCTTAATCTAATAATCATGCATTAAATAAATCAACTAATTATTACTAATAATTTAAATTAAAACGTTAAAATGTTACCGTATCAGCAAAGTGTCGAGATATTTAATTCTTAATCTAATAATCATGCATTAAATAAATCAACTAATTATTACTAATAATTTAAATTAAAACGTTAAAATGTTACCGTATCAACAAAATGTCGAGATATTTAATTCTTATTCTAATAATCATGCATTAAATAAATCAACAAAATATTACTAATAATTTAAATTAAATTAAAACGTTAAAATGTTATCGTATCAGCAAAGTGTAGAGATATATGATTTCCATCCGAGCGAAGTAGAATGCATTCCATTATATATCTGCAAAAGAATTATATTAGTAAAATATTAAATAAAGTAAATACATAATAGTAAAAATATTATAAAATATACCTTAACAAGAGAGAGTATTTGAGAGAAATTTAGAGAATTTGAGAGAATTTGGTGTGATAAAAATGATTGAGGATGAGGGTATTTATAGGGAGGATTGGGATGTGAGGGGCCGAGTATTTAGGGGTATATCGCCCCCTGCACCGCGCTATACCCCACGTGTCAGATACGCATGTATAGCGCGGATCAGGGGGCGCGCTATACCCACGTGGCGCCAAATCACCGTATGTCGCGGGACAGGGGGCGCGTTATACCCACTTGACGCCAAATCAGTGTATAACGCGGTTTAGGAGGCGCGCTTTACTGCTACGGGTGTTAGATCGAGAAATATAATCTGACGGGTGTTAGATTGATAAATATACCGATCACCGGTGATTTATTGGGAAAATTACCGACAATATAGTTATAGCGTGAGTTCTCTGTAATTGAGTGTGATACAAATATTTTATCAATAAATTTGTGTGGTTAAGATTTGATCTCAATAATAATAATAAAATAAAATAATGCTAAAATTAAAATAATAAATAATAAAAACAACTACGACTAAATTACCAGACAAAATAATGGTCAAAATAATAATTTAGCCTGCAAGGGATTAATTTAGAATTTCTACAAACTAAAGAGATCTGAAGCTGTAATTAACCAAAAATGTTGAAAATGTAAGAGTCCAATAATTAATTATTCAAATTATAAATCCAATTTTGGAATTTAATTAATAAATGTTATGAGATATGATTGATTATTAATCCAATTAAGCAAGTAAATGCTAAGTTTAATCTAAACTAATTAATCAGGGATTAAAATACTTTGAAAACAGAACTATAAAGCTTGATTTCTAACATTTTTAATGGATTGGGGACGTAAATGATTCTAAAGGCGAAGGGACCACGCACGGGGTTCACTCAAAAAGGAAATAAGGGCGAAAATTCTAGGGTTTTAATGGGCCATATCTATTGGGCAACCGTGTTTAGTATATAACCTAAAAAACCTAAATTTCATTATAAACCCTTCTCTTCTTTTTTAAGCCATCACTCTGTCACATCCCGAATTCAGGATTAGAAATTTCAAAGTCTTTTTAAAATTGATTAAGTGATATTAGAATTATGGTGGACTAAATTGGAAAAATTTAGTTATTAAGGGGCTAATTCAAAAAAGAATTGTGTATTGGAAAGTTAATTTATATAATTGTAAATATTTGGGAAGCAAAGTATAAATTTTGGAAAATTTGATGACTTGTTAGGGAGTTAAACCATTTTGTTTATTATGGATAGTAATCATATTCCCTCTCCTACCGCTACAGTAATAAAAGGGCTTTCATTTTCTTAGTTTCGAACAATCTCTAGGAGTCAATTTTGCACAGCCGCCGTCATTCAATTTTTTTTTCCTCTCGCCGGTTGTTTCTATTTCTAGGAGGCTAACTCCCTTCTACGTGATAAACTTCAGTTTCTTACCTTGAAGAATTCAAGATTATGGACACTAATAACCCTGCTCTAGGCTATCAATAAGCATGTTTTGAAGACATCAAGGCTCTTCAAAATGCCGGAGGTATCACTTACTAATAATACCCTTTGTTGTTTTTTACAATTAGATTTATCTCATGACCTCTATGTAACACATGCATATATCTATTTTCCATATTCTTCAAGCAGTATGGCTTTGAAATGAATTAATTAACCACTAGGTTGAAAATCTTTGTTAATTAATAGCAAAAGGCTTTTCTGCTTCCCCTTTGTGACCTAAATGATGGATAATGAGGGAAATGCATTAAAGTAGTAATAAAATTTTATTTGCTCTGTTTGCTCTCTGAGTTCCATTCTTAAGTCACTTTATTTCCTGTCTTGAAGTCTTCGTGTTTGATTTATCTTTATCACTTGAAAAGAGAAAAAGGGTAATATATAGTTTTGACACTTTTGTGAGTTTTAGTTATCTTGTATATCACCTTAAAGGTTTCCCTACCATTATTTAGTTGTATGACTGGTGGTTTGGGAAGCACGAGATCTGCTCCTTCTTGTAGCGTAGAACATCATTCCCTTCGTTCTTTGAAATTATATTTATGAATGAAGGGTATCTGATCAGCTGCTCCTTCACCAGTTCAATAATCTATCGATAAATATTTTACATGTTCCATATGCCGGCCAAACCCATGGTCAGAGTTCTTACTCTCTTAATGACTTGCCTAAGACTGCTACTATGTCTCTAAGTCAGGGGTCTTCTGTCAAGAGCATGGATTTCCATCAAGTGCAACAAATTCTACTTCTTGATGAGCCAACCCACTGGCACATAAAAGTTTTCATGCCTGCTCAGACTTTCATTTCCTCTGAATTGAGTAGGTTTTCGTATTCTAGTTTTTACTTCTCTTTCAAGTTGAGTTCTAACTGTATTCTCTATATTTTATTTTATGACTTCATTGGGAAATGTATTCTCTATATTTTGTTTTATGATTTCATTGGGAACAAACATTGGTGATATCATGGTGTGGGAAGTAGGTAGTGGTGAAAGGATAGCTCATAAAACATTTTAAGGTCTGGGACCTTTCAACATGTTCAATGCCTCTGCATGTATTACTTTGTTTCACCGCTAACAAATTTTTTTGAGCATGAAGTTGATACTAGGTTATTGCACTTTGCTGTATGCAAATGCTCATGAAATTGTACATGCTAAAAGAGAGTTATGCCTCTTACTTTTAATTGTTTATTATATTAGGTTTGTTTATTTATTTGTGATTTTGGGAAAAATATCTTTATATATTTAAAACAATTTTCAAGTTGTTTAAAGTGGAACAGTTCACTAGGGATGGCAAGTGGGTACAATTTTGTGGATTCCGTACCGCACCCGCTCCAATTGGGGTGGGGATGGGTATAATTTTAGTGGGTAGTGGGCGGGTGTGGATTTAGAAAGTGGTACTCGTTGCGGGTAGTGGGCGGGTAATGGGTTTGAGACCTTACCCGCCCCGCATCCGCACCGCATCCACCCGACCCTCATCCGCCCGCACCGCATCCACCCACCCCACATCCGCCCGCCTAACTAAATATCCATTAAATTTTGGACCATTATGAATTTAGGTGTAATTTTAGGAGACTAATTTATAAATCCTAATATTGTATAAGATATAACTTGTAATTTAACCAAATATTAGTGATAAGTTTATGCATAAATTTTTTTCTTTCAAACCTCTTGTCTTCACTCTCCAGCTTATTCAGGTATCTTTTTTCCCTTTTTACTTGAAATTTAATTTTTGTAAGAGTCAATTCCGTAGTCATTTCGTTTTAAGCTCCTTTGCATTTCGCTTTAAGAGTTTAATTTTTATTTGCTCGTACTGATTTTTAATTATTTTTTAGATTCATCTTAATATTTGTTTTAAGCTTAATTTCTTAATGTTCTACAAATCAATATCTTGTGACTGAGCACCCACGTTTTTTGCTAACAGAGTCAGATCGTTGCTTCTCAAATCTCTATTTTTAACGCCACTGAATAGAATTAAGTGTTTCACTTGTGCTTCTCAAACCTCCATTTTTAACGCCATTGAAACTGACTTTTTCAAATTCAAATTTCAACCGAATATATTGCAATATTGGTGTTTTATTATGGTGTTTTATGAGAATGATGATTGTAATACTGGAGTATCAGATGTCACAAGTATTGCTTGAAATTTTAGAATGTTGTGCCAAAGAACAAAAACATTATGTGTTTGTCATTTATGTTTCTAGACTTTAATTATGTCTTTTATTATGATGTTTTATGTACTTTAAGATCTATATTAACACTTAACTCAGATAATCATTGGTTTATTTTATTATGTTTATTAATAGATGTGTTTGTTTTATGTTTGTTGCTTATGTATAACTTAAGTTTGTTGTCAGGCGGATCTAGGCGGGTACGTCTCCAGTGGGTAGTGGGTGTGGGGATGTATTTGAGAATGTACCCGCGTGGGCAGGTGTGGATTTGAAAATTTTTACCCATCATGGGTGGTGGGCGGATGGTAGATTGAAAAATATTAGGTGGGTATGGGATGGGGGAGGGGGTATCCGCACCCGACTCGCCCGTTTGCCATCCCTACAGTTCACCCATAAGTATTTTTGATTTGATTATTTAGAAAGCATTTCTAGTATGTTGTTAATAGTTTACTATTACTTCTTTATTTCAGAAAAATATGATTTCTCTTACAATCTTCATCTCTTTTTCTTCTCTCGCCGTCTATCACTTAAGGTTTGTTCTTGCCCACTTCATTTCCATTAGATCCTTAGCTACGCATTTCTTCTTAGTTTTTAATATTAGATCATGTTTTAATTTTCATATTCAATCTGTTTACTAGGAGATTATGTAGTCACATAGCTTTTAGGAAATTAAGGCTTATACTTGTATTGTATGGTCTTTGTTTATATATATTTTCTGGGTATTGATTACATTCAGCTAATGTGAATTCAGATCTTGAAATATTAAGTTATTTCATTGGATGAGCTTCGGGGTTTTCAATAGGTTCTGATTCGATGTTACTTTGCCTCTTGGTAATCTATTTTGAAGATTTAGAACTCTATTTTTTATTTCCTGGGTAGGTTTTTATCGTTCAATGTGATTTAAAGACAAGTCATGATGGTGAGTTAGAGAATACATTATGTGTTTCTACTTTTGGAGTTTTTCTGTCTAGTCTTTAGTTTAAGTTTTTCTGTTACTTTTTTTATTTGATATTTGTTGAATGTGTTACAGGTGAAGTTTACAGCTGAGGATCTTGGTTCTATTATGGACCGCAAGCACAACATCCATAATATGTCTGTTATTGCCCATGTTGATCACGGTTAGAAGTGCACAAAAAATCTGAATATTCGATTTTGCTCAAAAAATATCCGAACCGGATTTGGGAAAAATTGGTTTTTTTTAAACCGGATCGGATATTTTAAAACCGGATAATATAACCGGTTTGGGAAAAAATTGGACGACCGTTTTTTTTACCGGATTAAAAACCGGTTTGAAAAAAACTGGTTAAAAAATCGGTCTGGATTTAAAAAACTAGCCGTTAATATAGCCGTTGGGGGGTTTGTGACCGTTTTGATTTTTTTTTCTAAAAAAAATTACCATTTTACCACCCTAAACATGTATAAATAGGTGAAAATGAAGGGATTTTCGTGTTCAAAATGACATTTCTGGGTTGTGTGCATCGGTACATCTTCAATGGGTAAATGATTTTGTTTTTTTAATCTAACATTTTTTACTTTCTTTTTTAGGGACAATTTTAACTAATCAAAGGTAAATGATTTGAATCGAGTATTTTTAAATTTTAATTTTAATTTTAATTTTAATTTTAATTTTAATTTTCGCAAATTAAGGCAACCGCTAAATTAATTGGTACCGAAAGGGCGGTTCAAGGGTGCTAATCCTTCCTTGACCGTAATCGACTCCCGAACCCGACATATTTATGGTAAACCACAGATCATGTAAGATGGTATCCTACTTGACTAAATATTTTTAAAATGGTTGGTGGTGACTAACCGAATCAATTCAAGTCAAAGCCCAATTCCGGGCCCAACCGAAAGATGGTCGCAACAGCTTGGCAACTTTGCTAGGGACAGGTAAGTGAGTCAGACCGAAATTAATTTTCGGTTGTCTTTTTAAGAGAAAATTGAAAGTTTAAATTTTAATTTATTTATTCGATTCCAGTTATTTATCTTTGATTATTTTTTTCAAATAAATAGTTGTACTGACGTTTTTTCAATGATTTCATATTTTCAAAATTTTCATCTCAGACTCTATACCCGAGCTCCAAACTCGTTTTAAGTGGGGGTGAAAGCGACGCTCTCATGAGAATTTATTCTCCGTATGGGCCTAGCAAGTAACCTTCGGGATTCATATACTTTATGTTTTCATATGAATTTATTCTCCGTATGGACATAAGGGAATGTATCCTCTCGAGTTTAACTTAGTCCACATAAGCTTGTAATGGGCTTAGGACTAAGGTTCTGACAAGCCCAAGGGGGCACCAGCAAGGACAACTCGAGTACCTTTTTAGAACCTAAATCGGGAGACTACAGAGAATTAGAGCCCACCCCAAACCTCATTTCCAAACCCTAGGATGTCTGAATTATTTCCTTCTTTATTTTATGTTCAAAGCATGTGAACTAGAAATATACGCGGTTAGGACTAGTTCAAAATTAATATGCGGGATAGAGATCATGTCCAGGTAGGAATAATAAGCATGTGGGTAGATATCATGTGAGGTAGGACTTTTCATTTTCATCATTTTTTATTATTATCCGTATCTCACTAACTTTTTCCTTTCATTTTTGTTATTTATATTTTTTATCATTTACATCATTCAAAAGAGGTGTTGATCCACCAAAAACGTGTCCATTAAACATAAATAATATGTATTAATGGACACAGGGGTTATAATATAAGAGATGAAAAGCTCAGAAGTCTAGTTTTGGTCAAAGAATACTCAGGATAGACTGGGATTCACGCCGAGCACACCAAAAGTCAACTTTTTGAGTTGGCAAAAATTTGATGGGGCAAGACGAGAAAAGGTTATTGACTTGGAGAGTCCCTTCAAAGACAACATGCCATTTTTGACAAATTCAAGGAGCAAGCTTCGGATAGTTCCTATCGATGGAGGGCTCCAATGTGCTTTCTTTAGGAACAGGGTTAACAGAGAGTAAAAATTAGAGATGTCGTTATTCGAGACTTTTTGGGGCAAACAACTCGTCACTTGCACAGTTTAGCCAAAGGAGCCGAAACAACTCGACAGGGTATTCAACTGGTGACAGAAAAGACGGAAGACAAATCAACTTGTCAAGGGTTGTTCGGGATCTATATCGTCAAAATGTTTTTTATCTCTTCAGATGTAGCACTTTTCCCACCAATAAGGATTATTTATAATAACAAACACATTTTTTGGGATCAATACCTTGAACATTGCATGCATTATGCATTTAAACATATTTTGCATTTTGTTATTTTCATTTCTTTTCATTCACATTAACTAACAAGAGTTGGACACACCTCATCCACATAACACTCGTTCAAATAGAAAAGAGCAGGAATTTTACGATGAAAGCCAGGACATTCCCAACGTAGAAATTTGTGCGGCCGAGAGTACATTAAAATGAGTCCCGACAAGTGAAACAGTTGAAAAATGGGGAGCAAGTGCAGATGAAGGCCTTAATCCTCGACATTCTAGAAATAGTGGGGCATCCTAATGAGGCTTTATTTCATTTTGTCTTTTGAACTTTCTCATATTTCTTTTTTGTAACGTGCTTTTGGACTTTGACATATTTCTTTTTTATGAGGATATTTCAATGAATTTATGTTGAGCGTTGAATCAAATTTACAACTAGAAAGTCTTTGAATATCAGCTGAATTAAAAAAAACTCTATAAATGATTCAGAGTTACAGATCTTTAACAAAGTAACAAAACTTTACCCCGAAAAGCCTGAACACTATACCTTTCCCTTACAAGAGCTGATATAACCTTCTCCTCTCATAAAAGAATGAAAAGAGGCTTGGTATTTAGATATGCATAGGAGCAAACAACATGGGACATCTTTTTCATATGACATTTCTATACTTTTGTTTAAGACGTTCAGTGATATTAACGATCTTCACGGATGGAATAATCAAGTAGGTGAATCTAGTTTAGGTTAATTGCTTGGAAATTGAACTCTAAAGATGAAATTTTTGACCTTCAACAAACACCTAGACTATAACAGGTTCTTCTTGACAATCTTAAGAAATTAAAACCGTAAAGCTGAGCTATTCCACTAAGGCAATTGGTTATATAGGAAACTTGAAAGCCCTGGCCTTATGAATAGATTACATTCAAACCATGACATTGCTTGAACACTTGGCAATTTGGTGTTTGCTCCACTGCTATTGTTCGGCTGAAGACTTTGTGATGAGATGAACCCTTCAGTTAACTTGATAAAAGTGATTATAATGTTAAGCTGTCCCTCTAAAGCAATTGGTTAAATGCCCCAGCTTTATGGATTCAACTAGCAAGATAACGGCAAATTAAATCAAATTTATCTAAGCAAGAAATTTCGGTAATGATGGACTAAGGGAGTTAAGGAACACCTGTTATAGTCAATTTCACACGACCACTCAGGAATTTCATTTTTAGACCGATATTTCTGCACTGCCTTTGTTAGAATAGCCTACAAAGCTTGAACAAATGGAAGATTTCAGAGGACCGAAATAGAAGGTCTAGTAATTGATTATGCTAGCTGCGTCATTTTGTCCACATCCAATTAAAATGCCAAGCCAAAGAAAAAGCATGTTGCAATGACCGAAAAAATGATATTTTTTAATGGCTGATACCTTAGGTCAACTTGAAACCAACTCATCAATTTTGGACATTTTTCAAAGAGCTATAACTCTGAAAGTGATAAAGAGCTATCAATTATTTTGATATTCTTTGAACGCGTGTTTATGATTTGATTCGATTGCGAGCCTGGATTTAGGGGCATCATTTTACAAAATTCTTACATTTTTATATCTTTTTTCTTCCCTTCTAAAATAAGAGAAAGGAGAAAAAAATATTTTCAAACAGGACTGTCTCAAATGTGAAACGTCTTGGAAGCTGTTGAGGCTAATTTTGCATCCATTAAAGAAAGAACAAACAATGCTCATGAAAAAAATCAGTTCAAGGGACCAGATAGAACTTGTGACATTGTCAACATCCTGAAAAGAAAATGGGGCATGATCGATTCCAATGATCAAGATCAGCAGGTAAAGCACAAGACTCCGTCCAAGATTAATTCATGTTGTATGCATCATAGACATACTTAAGAGCATCACATTGATCATTTTAGCATACAAACTTTTTGCAGCTTTTTGAGTCAAGTTTCAACTTCAAAACGAAAGATACTCGATTCAAAAGCACATTCAAAAGTTGATGGTGGTTGCTCAACCTCACAGCGAAGAGGCGACTGTCTGACGACAAACAACTTTTGAGTCTCGTTCAGAGTCAATTTCAACTTCATAGCAAAGGATATTGAACTCGGAGTGACACAATTTGTTTGAAGCATGATTTCAACTCCACGACGGATGATATCAAACTCAAAACCAATTTTCTCGAGATTGGATTTTAACTTCACGATGAAGGATATCCAACTCAAAGCAACATACAATATTTGGATTTTAACTTCACGATGAAGGATATCCAACTCAAAGCAATATACAATACTTGGATTTCAACTTCACAATGAAGGATATTCAAGTCAAGGCTTAACTTCACGACGAAAGGGCCATCCACGATTTCAACTCCACGACGGAGGATATCGTGCCCACAAATCCACGATTTCAACTTCACGGCGAGGATATCGTGCCCATCTACACAAGATTGGATTTCAACTTCACGACGAATGATATCCAATTCAAAGCTCAACTTCACGACGAAGGGGCTTCCTAGTTTCATTCATAGCCAATTTCAACTTCACGGCGAAGGATATTGGACTCGAAACAATACAATCTTGGATTTCAACTTCACGACGAAGGATATTCAAGTCAAGACTCAACTTCACAACGAAGTGGCCATCCACGGTTTCAACTTCTCGACGAAGGGAATCGTGCTCACTAGCAACATTCATTGGATTTCAACTTCACGACGAAGGATATCCAATTCAAGGCTCAACTTCACAACGAAGGGGCCATCCACGGTTTTAACTTCACGACGAAGGGAATCGTGCTCACCAGTAACATTAATTGGATTTCAACTTCACAACAAAGGATATCCAATTTAAGGCTCAACTTCACAACGAAGGGGTCATCCACAGTTTCAACTTCAAGACGAAGGGTATCATGTTCATTTAAAACATAACTTAAGTCGAGAAGGGTTATCTGCCAACCAAATACCTTCGAGTTCGACTATGCTCAGCTCCAAGGCACATCATTTGCGGCATAACTCAAGGCTAAAAGGGTTATCTGCCAACAAAAGACCTTCGAGTTCGACTACGCTCAGCTCAAAGACACATCATTTGTAGCATAGCTTAAGTCGAGAAGGGCTATCTGTCATCAAAGACTTTCGAGTTCGACTACGCTCAGCTCAAAGGCATATCATTTATTGCATAACTCAAGGCTAGAAGGGTTATCTGCCAACCAAAGACCTTCGAGTTCGACTACGCTCAGCTCCAAGGCACATCATTTGCAACATAGCTCAAGGCAAGAAGGGCTATTTGCCAACAAAAGACCTTCGAGTTCGACTACGCTCAGCTCAAAGGCACATCATTTACAGGATAACTTAAGTCGAGAAGGGCTATCTACCAACAAAATACCTTCGAGTTCGATTCCATTCAGCTCAAGGGCATGTCAAATTTACAGTATAGCTTAAGTCGAGAAAAGTTATATGTCAACAAAAACTGACGAGTTCGATTTCATTCAGCTCAATGATAGCGAGGAACTACTTTCTGGAAGAATTTTCAAGCCAAAATCTTTAAACCGAGAAGAAGACAAAGGCCCAATTCCAAGAAGCCCAATCACATTTGAGAGGACCGAACAAAAACTGATTGTCTTTTTTGTTTTTGCCCTATCCTTGTTATCACAAGAATGTGCAAAGAGGGGCAGCTGTAGACATCCGTTTTTGTCTGAGTTTAAAAGATATTATTTATTTATTTATTATTACTATTATTTATTATTATTATTTATTTATTTATTTTTATAGGCCTCATATTCAACCCCCACCATTCTACTAAATCCCTAAAATTTGGCTAGTACAACTAAATTCAACCGAACATGGATCTCCCGGGAACGTGCACACCTACCACCTTGCACGTACAGTTCAACTAACCTCACATGTTTGCTTATTTTTCTCTCAAAATGAGAGTGGGAATCTAGATTAGTGCTTTGCTTATTATTTAAACCAACTTTAAGTTGGAGACGAGGGGGCAGTTTTTTGAGGGGGAGGAGACACTCATTTAAGAAAATTCATTGGGTTAACCTGCGGGTGGGTTGCTGCAGTTTAATCAATCTGTTGCCAAATTCTACAGACAAGTGTTGAATGGTTATCGTCGCTAATGATATGAGTACCCTTATTTTGCTCACTCTGCTCGTCTCTCTTGCATGCCTCTCGTCTACACATGGCAGCCTCGACCTAGATTACAAAGATCAGCTCCTCATCTCAGCCCAGCAGGAAAAAGATTAGTTGGTTTCCATCAGGAGGTAGATCCATAAAAACCCAGCTGAAAAGTAAGCAAAAGGGAGAGTCAAAGAGGAAGAAACCAAGCCGTTGTCTCTCTTTTGACCAACGTTGCACGCGCTGTTTTCGATCTTGGTGCCGCCGCATGTATCCTCAGTGCTTCATCAGACGCAGGGATGAAATGCCAAAGCCTGGCCAGCCTGGTCAGGCTCCTCGTTCTGGAGTTGTTATTCCTGCTCGTGCATAAGGTTCTTTAAGTTTGATATGAACTATTTTGTATTTTGCTTCAAAATATGGCCTGCTTGAATTTGGATTTTGTAAGATTTTTCTTCTTCTTATTGGTTGAAGTTCAATTGGGCTCCACACATTGTTAAATCCAGAAGCTATGAGTTTTTGCCCATAATATTTTCTTGTAGCATGTGTTTTTACTTGTAATGTGTTGTGCAAGTAAAAAAATAGTGGTTTCACGTGAGGGACCTACCAAGAAACATGTGCAACATAAAATGATTTCTTTAACATTTTTTCTCTTAATTTATTTGTTCTCTTTTTAATTTATTTAGTATTTATTTTTTTTAATCTAACATTTTTACTTTTCTTTTTAGGGACAATTTTAACTAATCAAAGGTAAATGATTTGAATAGAGTATTTTTAAATTTTAATTTTAATTTTCGCAAATTAAGACAACCGATAAATTAATTGGTACCGAAAGGGCGGTTCAAAGGTTCTAATCCTTCCTTGACCGTAACCGACTCCCGAACCCGACATATTTTTGGTAAAACGCAGATCAGGTAAGATGGTGTCCAACCTGCCTAAAATTTTAAAAATACTCGGTGGCGACTCTAACCCAATCAATTCAAGTCGAAGCCCAATTCCGAGCCCAACCGAAAGACGACCGCGACAGTACCGTAGCAATAATGATTGTAAATAAAAATGTTATCGTTGGATGTAAAATAGGGAAAAGAAAATATTAACTTTAAGTTCACAACTATTAAAGTTATTGATCGTAATAACATAATATGTTGCACTTAAAATATTATAAATAAGAAAATAAATTATAAACGGTAAATGCTATGAATATTATTAACATATTAGGTTACTCCTAAAATATTCTCGGAGTTTAGTTATAAGGTCTTATGTATTATCGTGATAACAAAATAAGTTAAAAACTAAAAATGTTATGAATATTTATACGAAATCTAATTGCACTCAAGAATGTTATCGTTCACTAAAAATATAGGTTGTGATCTGGAATGTTAAATTTTTGTTTAATGAATTGGGTTGCACATAAAATATTACCAAAGTTTAGCTGGTGTGACATTAGACATTCCCACATTAACAAAATAAGTTAAAAGCTAAAAATGTTATGAATATTTATACGAAATCAGATTGCGCCCAAGAATTTTATCGGTCACTAAGAAAGTATGTTGCGATTTGAAATGTTAATTTTTTGTGCAATAAATTGGGTTGTCCCTAAAATGTTATTAGAGTTTAAGCTGATGAGGCCTTAGCTAATCTCACGATAACAAAATAAGTTAATATAAAAAATGTTATGAATATTTATAAGAAATCAGATTGTACTCAAGTATGTTATTGGTCGTTAAGAAAATAGGTTGTGATCTTAAATATTAATTTTATATGTAATAAATTTGGTTGCACCTAAAATATTATAGAGTTTAAGCTGATGAGGCATTAACAATCTCACGATAATAAAATAAGTTAAAATCTAAAAATGTTATGAATATCTATTAGAAATCATGTAGCGCCAAAAAATGTTATCGGTCGCTAAGAAAGTAGGTTGCGATCTAGGATGTTAATTTTATGTTGAATAAATTCAATTGCGCCTAAAATGTTACCAGAGTTTAAGCTGATTGGGCATTAGACAATCCCACAATAACAAAATAAGTTAAAATCTAAAAAAATTATGAATATCTATAAGAAATCAGGTTGCTCCAAAGAATGTTATTAGTAGCTAAAAAGTATGTTGCAATCTCGAATGTTAATTTTATGTATAATAAATTCAATTGCGCCTAAAATGTTACCTGAATTTAAGTTGATGGGACCTTAGACATTCTTGCGATAACAAAATATGTTAAAAGCTAAAAATGTTATAAATATCTATAATAAATTCGGTTGCGCCCAATAATATTATCGGTGAATAAGTATCGATATTTATTATGAGTGAACCGCGACCAAATAAATTAAGAAAGCGTTCGACATTTTAAATATTGATATTTAATCTATGATGATCAATACTTTTAAATATTGAAAAAAAAATTGAAGATAAGATCAAAAGTTAAAATATCAATACTTATGTGCTAATGATCGATACTTTCATATATTGGAAAAATTGATGAAGATATGATCGAAAGTTAAAATATCAATACATATATTATGATGTTCAATACTTGTTCATTTATATCAATACTTATGCTCTGATGTTTGATACTTTTTGATGTAGATAAGATCAAAAGTTAACATATCGATACCTATGCTATAAGGACCGAAACCTGTTATATAAAATGTATTCAAATAAGTACGAAACTGAAAATATTGATACTTATATGTGAAGTTCGATATCTTAGATTTAAAAAATTGTTCTAAATAATGTTTAAAATAGAATATATCGAGATAGTTGACCTTAGAATCGATACTTTGGGTTAAAAAATATTGATGAAATCAGTTTGAAATTTGAAAAATCGATACATATGCTATGAGGTTTGATATATTTGTTTAAAATAGCGATACATAGAACTTAAGGTTCGATACTTTAGTTTAAAAATTTTGTTGTAAAGTGTAATTGAAAATTAAATATTGATATTTGTATAAGTGTCGATATTTACCGATCATATAAGTTTACTGATTACGTAAAAATTAATATTTTCAGTAGCGTCATATTCTACCGTTTTTTAACCTTATATAGTCGGACAATTCCTTGTGTTTTGATTCATAATGATGATGTCAAGATGATAACTAGTCATTTTGTTAAACATTCAGATTACTTGGGAAGAAAGAAATGTTCTGGACAGCATTATGAGTACATCTTTCTTTGTTTTAAGACAAGGAGCAAAAAATGGAAATTATATATATATGTATGTATATATATATATATATAACATGTTTCTTGGCTGACATTGAAACATCCAAAAGCCAGTTTTAGCTGTTTTGCCATCTGCTTAACTGGGTTTGAAGAATTTCAACTTAAGACCATTGTTCACTATACTCCAAACGCCACCAATGGAGAAGGCCACACTGAAGGCAATACCAAGCCAACCCAGGATCCAATTGAAATACCAATTGAAGCTGTATTTGGCTGGCCTTTTTATTAGAACCCACATGAAACATGGATAAGCAAACGTAACCGGAAGAGTGAGTCCTCCTAACAGTCCAGCTAGACTTGAAAGGAATGGCAGTGCCACCCCTATGAAGAAGTTGACAAATCCGTAGAAAACTCGAAAACCTGATCGAACCCAGATAGAGCATGGGCGGTTTGTACGGCTAGTATAACCGGCTTCGAAGCTATCGAAAACGGGCATCGAATATATTTGGAAACTGCTCAGACAGTTGAAGACCACAAGGAGAAAAGTCAGTGCAAGAAGCCCTCTTGGAATGTCGTGATTGTGAAACCCGTAGAGCGCATTCAGAATCCCTCCCGAAGGCATCTAAACAAGCGCAATTAGCAATGGATCGACATTATAGAAGATGAAATCTGCCAGTATTGGAAAGGCGGAATGCTTACAAGGTTTCCATAAGCCCAAAAGCCTCCAATGGCAACAGGGAAAAGACACATTGCAATGAAGAAATAAGCAACCTTGGCCCCTCTCCACATGGGGACATGAGCAGGGTGTTTAAATGTTGATGGCATCGTTGCCTGAAACAATTCATCTTATTAGAATGACAGTGAAACTTGTTTAATGGGAACTATCGGTCAATCGAACAGTGCATACCTGAATCTCTAAAACTAAATTATGGCCTCTGAACGCAAATGCTACGATTCCAAGAGCATTCATGACCGAGAAGAAAGCAGCGGCAGATGACGGCAGCGAGAGAGGTTCATAAGAGATTGTAGGCGGCCTTCGTTGGCTAACAGAGAGCACCCACACCATGGTGGAGTAAGTGATGGCCGTCACAGCTCCTACTAGAGAGAGTCCTGCGATAGAATTAAGATTCGGGAGCTGAGCTAAGACAATGCACAACGAAGTGAACACCAGATACCACTCGACTGTTGTCAGAGGATTCGAGGAACAGAGAGGCCCACAAACAATCTGGAAGAATAGTTTCATGGTCTCCCCTCCTATGAGAATCAAAGCTGTTGCAGTTCCTGCTGATAAGTAAACTGTTGGGAAGAGAGCAAGCCAAACTCCTAATCTTTCTCCTTCATAACCAAAAACAACATGAAATGGATACATCAAATTAGAAAATTTCAGAAACGGTCTGCTATTATTAACATGATTTTACTACTTGTCACTTAATGTTCGAAGCTTATTTTTCTTACCAAAAGCGGCTTGAGCGAGCTCCACATATCTATTGTACCTCTTTCCTGGGACAGCTTCATGTAGCTGAACCAGAATCCATAAGGTATAAAGTTGCCAACAGTAGGCTATAGTTAAGGCCAATGTACCCCAACTCCTGCACAAATAAACCAAAGAAAGCAAATCAAGTTAGCAGTTTCAAAATATTTTCTCTTATCATTTCAATGTTTAGTTTGACTCTCCAAGTTGCTTTCACAATTATTGCATCTATAGAATATTGGGACAAGGGAGCAGCTCTGTCCCCCCCAAAACGAATCCAATGAACGTTATCTTCAGACCAGGCCACACCAACATGTCTTGGATGAACAGTATAAGTTGAATTCAATGGTCGTTTGCCAATACTTGCACAAAGAACTTTGGAAATTACTCTTGCGTAATTTCAAACCATTAAAGACAATATAGTTAATTTTTACAACATGCTTATCAGCTGATATTATGGTGTACAAAATCATGAGGAATGGACATCATGAACCAGGAATAAACTTTATTATCAAAGATAAAGTGCCCTGAGGCCCGCACCCCAGCATACGGTTTCAATACCTTGATCCCATAGTAAGAAACAGAAAACAATAAGTGGACCCTCTAAATCATATTCTCTAGAATAATTAAACTACTAAAAAATGGAAAGATAAGAAAGAAGGAAATGGCATTACTTCTTTAATCTTTTATCAATTCAAATGTACGATAAATTAGAGTAATGATGACAGTAAAAGATATTTAGGACAACACCCACATAAACTTTAGTCAAAACCCATAGTCTGCAAGGCAGAAACAGAATGACTTTCACCAGGAAAACAAAGAAAAGAAAGAGTGATAATCACCCTAAAGGGACAAAAGAAATTCATGTGAATGTGATATTGTGAGAAGAAGAAGAATATGTATTCTTTTCCTAGTGATAAAAGCTGTGAAAGTGGATATAAACAATCAAGAAAATGAACAAAAACCAAACTTAAAATCAATATTACTAAACGAAGCTTAAAAACAAAAACTTTAAACTTTGACATTCCCAGTTAAGCAAAGCTAGAAAGATTCATACCAGCCAAGAAAAGCAAAAGCGACAGGCAAGACCAAAGCTTGGAACCCAACCCCGGCATTGAGGTTATGAAACGCTGCGTAGTGAGCGTTCCCATTGCGAGATTCAGTGATGGGAAGCCAAGCATCTTGAGGGTTGAGCTTAGTGAGATGACCCACTTCTTCCAAGTAACCTTTCATGTTGATTAAAACCCTCTTCATCGGAGTCCCTATAGGACTCAAGAACCTCGGAGAAATAAACGACGTCGGCGTCCATGCCGACGACTTCGTCTCCTTGGAAGCCGGTCTAGGAGACCTCTGACCTGACGGCGTTTGTATCTCCGGCGTCGAAACACGCGGCGTTGCCGGAATCGATATCAACTCTGTCTCTGGTCTCTCTTCCATTAGTAGAAAGATATAGAAGTTGAAAAATGAAGACGGAGGAGACTTGTTCGTTCGTCGTGTTTATATTTGTTCCTAGTGACTAGTGACTGGTTGTCAGAATTGAAGTACGTGATAAAATATTGAAAATGGCCGAAAAGAGAGCTGAGAATCAAATTTTACACATCTTTAAATCAACACCGTTCAACAACAGTGAAGGCATAATCGACGGTTGTGATATAGTTAGGTGCTAAATCGGATCATATGGTGGTGCTAACGGATATGACTGCTGATTGTAAGTAACATGAGCATATATATATACGTAAGACTATATTGTGGATGATTTTTTTTAAAAGAAAATACATTTTATTTATGAATGTTACGGCATATGATAAATTTATTTATATTGTTTTTATATATATTTAGATTAAATGGTAAAAAATGAAAATATAGATATTATAATAAAAATTTAAAATTTATTTAAATAAAACAATGAATTTAAGGATTAAATTTTAGTGATTGAACTATAAATATATTGTACATTCAAAAGGATCATAAGTTTATATTTAATGTTTATTTGAGACGATTTTTTATTTTATATAATTTATTTAGATATATGTTGGAGAAGAGATGAAATGCAACTTGTCATCGTTTTCATTATATTTTTTACTTTTGAAATTTTATATTTTTATTTATAGTTTTATAGATTTCACTTCATTTTTTTATTAATCGGAAGTAAATTCAAAATAATATATATTCAAAGATAAATTTCAATTATTTAACATTGAATATTCACACCCTGATATTTTTTGTGCTTAAACTCAAAACCTCAAAGAATAACAACAATTCTTTTATCATTGAGATCGCTTGGTTTTTGAACTTTATTCTTTTTTAATAAGTTGAAATTATCTTTTATATATAAATATATTTTTATTTATAAAGATTGGATACACATGCTTTTTTGTAATTCTTGTAACATTTTTATTTTGATATCTATAATTTTCATTTTCATTTAATTTTAGATTATGTGATGCGAAATACAATCGTAATAAATCAAATTCATCACCAACCGTCACCACTATAAAAATATAGATAAAAATTTAAAATGAATAAATATTATTCTTTAAACTAAACTAAACATTCAATTTCACTTTAAACTTTTTAAAAATATATTTCGATCTTTATAATTTTAATTTTATTTGAATTTTATAGCATAATGATAATTAAAACACTAAAATTTAATTCTTTAAACTCACTATTTTACTTAAGAGTAAATTTTAATTTAATTTTTCACTTTTAATTTTTACAATTAAATTCTAAAATTATAAAACAAAATAAAACAAAACCACCAATAACTCTACTAAAGTATTCTTAATTATAGACAAAGTTATCATTTACTGTAATATTCATTTTGTTTTCTCAAATTTTTTTCCTAATATTTTTCAGGTACAATATATCTCTACCTTTACCAACAGTCAGTTGGTCTAGTAGGATGAAGCACTAAATTCTTTAAAAAATATCATATATTTAAATCTTGACAATTGTGAATGGAGCAAACATGGTTAGGGGATTACCTTTGCCTCTATTTTATTGAATACAAATAATATTTTTTATAAATATATTTATTTCAGATCAGGTTGGGTCAAATTTGAGTTTTATCTCAAAAAATTGAGTCGAGTTTAGAGTGAAGGGTATATACCCATGCACATCCCTATATATGTCCCCATAAACGGCACTCGCGAAAGATAATGGAGACTTGTGGAGATCATGCCCCAAAAATATGGAAAAATTATAGTTTAGATCTTTAATTTTTTTAAAATATTTAATTTGGTCCCTACAAAATCTTTAGAAATTCATATTAATTTTTAATTTTTTTTGAATATTCTTAATTAAATCCCTCTCATAATTTTTAAAAATTCTCATTAAGCCTCTCAAAATATAAAAATTTTAGTTATACCCCAATTTTTTTGAAAAAAATATAAATTGAACCCTTCAAATTTTTTGAAAATATTTTAATTTAAACCTCTTATTTTTTTAAAATTTTACATTGACCCCCAAACTCTATCACCAAGTTCCGCCACCGTTAAGCGGTTTCTTCATCCCCTTACTCCACACCGCCCATTAATAGAAGAATCATAAGGAACTATTTGATGTTTTAATGACCAATTTGTTATTTTTAAAATATCAATGAGGAAAACAAAAAACTAGTCAAACATTAGTGACCATTTGTGTAGTTTACCCTTTTTAATTTTATATATTCATTGTGACACAATAACAATTCGTAAAAGACCTAATGACGATCAATATTCAATAACCACATCTTAATTAAATAAAAAAAATGATATTATATTTTATGAAATAAATAAGAAAAATGAATAAAATACAAACGTAAGTTATCGATGTAGTTAATCTAAATATTAAAAAATAAAAAATATAAAGTGTTGAAATTAAAAATTGATTGTTTTGGGTGGAATTGTAATAATAACAACTTGGTAGTATTATTACGTACGCGTGGCTACTAGTGAGTCAATCCAGTCAATGATGGAAAATAGTTTCAAGTTCAGAGGTGGGTCCATTGGACTTATTGCCGGAATTTACGGTTGCAGTGGTCCAGGAATGAGTCACGCGATTTCGGGCGCGTTATAAGGTAATGTTGTCTCAAAACTCGGAAGCAGTAGGGCGTGAAATTCTATTTGGGGGGCTTTTCTTTCAAAAGCAGTGCGTTTGTTCACTACTCATCCAAATTCCTTCGTCCTAAATCTTTCCCACTTTTATTAACAAAACCTCCTGACAATGTCACCCACGTAATTTACTTTTTTAATTTTGTTGTCCGAAATGATTTTGGTTGTTGAAGAGCGCGTGAAAAATTGAAATGGTATTCACTGATGACTGCCATCGATGTCTGTGTGGCGGTAACTTTGAAAAAAAAAATCTGGGAATGCAAACGAAAGCTATCAGGTTTTACCGACATTACCACGTGCCATCGTCTCGCGTGGCATTGATCCCTTTTCACAATTATTATAACCTATTTCTTTTTCTAATTCTTGTTAGCTAAAATCAAAATTTCCATCCTTAATTCGTTACCAAAAGCTTAGCACTACTAATTATTATATAGCAGCATGCTTAATTATGTTTTTATGACAAGCATGCATAGATTAGCCTTATAACAATGATCAAACGGTTTAACATTTTTTTTAAAAAAAGAAGGGCCTCACCTGCCGAAATGAAAATCGGAGGCGGCCTCTTTCTAATATTGCAAGCCAATTGATTGTGTTATCAAAGATAACTCCTCTCATTTACGGATGTTTTATTTTATATTTTTAAGAACCTTTTTATTGTTATATTACGATTGTATGAAAAAAGTTATTATCAGAAACAACTATGATAGTTATTTATTTAATTATCTGATTAAAAAGACATTGTCTATACTTTTAATTAGAATACGTATGAACAAATCCACGCGATATTGATACTTCAAAATTGTTCAAGTGTAATCATGGCATGCTCATAAGTAGACCCGTAAACGAGTTCAGTTTGAGTAGTGTTGAGTTCGACTCGATTCGAAAAGTGTAAAATTAAGATTGATTCGAAAACTCACGAGTTTAAAATTGTGAAGCTCAACTCAAACTCAAAATAAAAAATTAAAGCTCGACTCGGAAGCTCACGAGCTTAAAATTTTCAGGATAGAATCAAAATAAAAAATCGAAACTCGACTCGAACTCAAAAAAATTTAAACTAAAAAATTTAATGCTTTGCAAAATGGTACCTGGTCACTGGTTACACTGCCTAAAGGTCGAAGTGTAGTAGGCTGTAAGTGATTGTTCAAACTGAAAAAAGAATGTGAATGGTTCAATTAATAGGTATAAAACAAGCCTAGTAGCCAAGGGATACTCACAGGTGCTAGGACAAGACTTCAAAGAAACGTTTATTTCAGTTATTTGGTTCACCACGTTTATATCCAAAACGCCACTAAATAATATTAAGGGTTTTTTCAAAACGCTGCTAAAACTCATACTTTAGTGGCGTTTATTTGACAAACGCCGCTAAAGATAAGTACTTTAGTGGCGTTTACCATAGAATCGTTCTTTAGTGGCGTTTTTAAACAAACGCCGCAATAGGTACATATATCGTGGCATTTTTAGACAAACGCCGCTAAAACCTAGTACTTTAGTGGCGTTTTTAGACAAACGCCGCTAAATACTCATACTTTAGTGGTGTTTTTTGACAAATGCCGCTAAAACCTAGTACTTTAGTGGCGTTTTAAGCAAAAATGCTGCTAAATACGCGTACATTAGTGGCGTTTTTTATTTATAAACGCCGCAAGTTTATATTTTCTAAGTCCCACCCCTTTAACCCTTTCTCATTTTTCCCCCTTCACCTATTTTTTCATCCCCCCGTTTACCCAAACCCTTATGCTGCCTCTTCCCCGATCTCACTTTCTCTTCGCTGAATTTGCTACTTCTTCGCCGATCTCACTTTATGCAACGCGAAACAAATGGTACTTTTAGTTAATTATAATTAATAATGCTAGTTGTTGAGGAGTGCAATGAAAAATGGAGGAGCAGATCGTAGACGAATGTTTCTGTGGCTTTGACTGATAATGATTTTTGATTCTTTATCTCATTTCGGTTCGTTATTTTTAGAACTCTAATATCTCTTTGTATTTCTTTCTTTATTTATTTTTTTCAATTTTGCTTCAGACAAGAATATTATTCAGATTCCATTTCTGGGCTTTTTTTCTTCTCCTTGAACTGAATAGAAAAAAAATATTTTTATGCATCTTCGATTTAACTTCCTGAAATATCTTCCCAGTAGAAGGATGGGTGTATTGAGCTCTATATTGGGTGTTTTTGGCTTTGGAATTGGAACTTCTATTGGGATCGTCATTGGGTATTACATGTTCATCTACTTTCTTCCCACTGATGTTAAGGTTTGTTTCTCTCTCTGTTGAATTTTCCTTATGTTTTACTTCTTTTTTTCTTTCTTTTGATTACTTTCGCAAGCAGATTTATTAGTTTAAAGAATGAATATGTATTATAAAAATGATAAATTTATTCTAAGCTGATCAAATATTTCATTTTACTCGTATTTATGGTTAACTCAATTTGTCTTCTAAATACAGTTCGAGTTTTAGTGTGTTAAGATTTGTATTTTGTAGTGTTCTTGCTTTGAAAGATATATATCCATGGTTTTAAAGTGATCAAATTGATAGCTTATGTTTTTCTAAGAAAGTTTTAAGTTTTAGGGTTGAGAAACTTTTCTAACATTCACCAGAGTTATTTATGTTCTTGTTGCTCCTGTCCCACCCCTATTTTTCTGGGATTTTGCTTATTGTAGTAGAGGCATTTACCAAACAATTTGGGTTGTTTTGATGTTTGTAAATGGCTGAACAAAACATTGTCTCCATTGTCTTAATTCAGCCTTTGAACCATTGATAAGTTGGTCATGTTGTTTCTTTTCCTTTTTAACATTCTGTAATACCCCAAATTTGGGTTAGTGACCAAAATGTAACTTTTGAAAGTTTGATGGTCAAAGTATAAAACTTGGAAGTATATTTTTAATTTGGAATTTGGTAAAGAAAAATTAGAAATGGTTAAAACCGGTAAGGAATCGGTAATTTCAGATTTAATTAAAATCTTACAAAAATTTTGAAGGATATTATAAAATAGTTGGAAATATTATTTTAATATTTTGATCAGATAAATTTGGTCTGAAAATATGGAAATTTTCAGATTTAATCGAAACAGTGGAATTTAGTGACTAAAATGCAAGTTTTGAAATTTCATGGGAAAATTCGGAAATTTAAAGTCAAAATATTTCATCTTTGACTTTGAATTATGATAAGGATGAGTTGTCATGGTTTTATGGTAAATAAGAAGATTCATTAAGGGTAAATTGGTCTTATCCCAATTAAGTGAATATTATATTCATTTAAGTGGATTATAATGTAAAATATTATGATATGTACCCAACATATCATTGCATTTGTTCATCTTCTTCTCCCAAATCAGCCGTGGGTTTCTCCAAAGGTAAGTGAAAATTCCAACTCCATTTTCAAGCAATTTGTTTAGGATTTTGTGTAAGTTGTAAATAGAAAATTGTTGTATGTGAAAAACTCTATCTTTTGGTACCAATATGGCATGGTAATCTTGTTGGTGTTCAAAGATCCTAAATTTAAGGGTTTGTGTTCATAAAAAGGGATCATGAAATTGATGATGGATTTTGATGTTTGTGAGGTAGTAGATTCATATTCAAGCATGTGTGATGATTAGAACATGTTTGATCTTTTGAGAATTTGTTCTATGAGTTTTGATCATGGATTGTTTGAGTGAGAAAAATTATGGAAAAATTATATATGAGTTGGAAATGATGAAGGAAGTATTATACAAGTCTTAGAAAAATTGGGGATTATTTGTAAGTTTTGAAAGGTTGGAGATCAATTCGTAAATTCTGGAAAATAGAGGGATTGTTGTGTAGGTGTTATAGGGTTTAGGGTTTAGGGTTTAGGGTTTAGGGGTAAGCACGAAATTAAGCTTACGAGCTTAAGAAATTAATGGCAAGTGTATTGGTAAGGAATTTTATGTTCAGTTATATTATTTTTGATCATGGTAAAATATTGGATATGCTGATAATATGATTGTAAGGTATTTGGTTTATATAATAAAATTATGCATGAATTGTATTGCACTGTAAAATGTTTTAATTGCCTCACTAAGTATATACTTAGCGTGTGATGATTTTCACGCATAGGTAAAAAGCCCGTAGAAGAATAGAGAGTTCAAGGCAACATCAAGCATCAAGAAGTATATTTCTTTATCAGTAAGACATCCTAAAATGTAATGTAGTCTTAATTAGTGGCATGTAATTATTATGTTTTATTTGCTTTGTTGAACAAAATTGGAAACAAGAAAATGGAATTTTATGAACTTATATGTATTTTCACAGTTACTGTAGCAGTTACTGTTTATTGCTACAGTAACCACGTTTTAGCAATTTCCAGATTATAAAAGGGAACGATTCCCCTGCTACAGGGAATCGATTCCCCTACTATTCACTGTTACTGTTCATGGGTACTATTCACTAATCATATAAAATAAATCTTTTGAATTAAATTGGTTACAACGAAACATGATTTATATGATATGGTATTTTTATAATATTATTTACCATTTTAAGAAAATAAATTTTAAATCGTTTTTGAAATGATAAAATGGTATTAGAAATTCGGATAACATTTATAATCTGTATATGTATAATTATAAGGATTAAGGGTGTTACATATATTGGCATCAGAGCTACAGGTTTAGCCGATTCTAGGACTAAACCGAGGTTGTTTTTGAGTTAAAAAGTTTATAGATGCCACTAGGATGTCAAAAGTACTGATAGTAGTATATATACTGTGATGATGCTTTTTAGAAGTAGAGTTACTCTTTACTAATGGACGATGATTTTGACTGTGTTCAGATGTCAGATCATCAAGAATCGAGTAGGGCAGGCGAGCATGTTACTCCTGTACAGAGTGGGAGTAACGAGGTGAATCAGAATCCATCCAATGCTCAGCTGAATGTAGAGCTATCTAATCTGAATCAACAGGATATGCCTGTTCAAGATCGGGGATTGTTCTTACAAGCACTAGACACTATTATTAACCGTCGAACCCCAGTGTAAGTTCTGAAAGAACTAAGAAATATGAGAGCACCTGAATTTTGAGGTGATTCGGATGCTAATCCGATGGTTGCTGACTTCTGGTTGAATGATGTCAAGAATATGCTCAACAGGATTCCTTGTGATGATCAAGGAAAATTGGAAGGGGTTGTGTCTCTACTGATGGAGCAAGCCAGTGTGTGGTGGAATACAGTCATCGCACGAGTTTCCACTGAGCATATAACATGGGAATTCTTTCTAAGTGAATTCAAGGAAAAGTATATTGGGGACGTGTTTGTCAATGAGATGATGCAACAATTCCTAAATTTAAAGCAATCCGGCAGAACAGTTTATGAGTATGAATGTGAATTTCACAAGCTGAGTCGTTTTGCTTCGGAGCTTATTCCGACTGAGAAATCTAGAATTGATAGATTTGTTTCTGGATTGGATTCTCAGTATAAGAGAATTCTGGTTTCTCATCATTTCACTGCTTTTCAAGAAGCGGTAAACAAGGTTAAAGCTATGGAAAAAGTTGACCTTGAAGATATAGAGGCGAAGAAGGCCAGACTAACAAAAGGTTTGAAAGCTCATACTCTGCACTTGCACCCTTTTCCAAACGCAACAAGGGCCGGCAACAGAAAAATTATGCTTCCTCAGTATCCACAAGAAGAAAAGGATTTTCTGGAGGAAAGTTCAAGCAGACTCAGGCAACTTCAGTGGGTACTCAAGGCTCGGGATTCCGTACCTATTACTGAATGTAAGATTTGTGGGAGAAAACATTCGGGTCAATATTGGTTTGATGAAGGGAAATTCTTCCATTGTGGTAAAGCTGGGCATTTTAAAAGGAACTGCCCAGAACTTCATCCAGATCAGACAGTATCGGGACCACAGAAGGGTAGAGGTGGCAAATTGGGTAAACCTGGTACATCTGAGACTGCATCTAATCATGAAGGAAGAACTACTGCAAGAGTTTATCACATCAAGACTGATGATGACATAGATGCTCTTGAGATTGTAGCAGGTACCTTTTATCTCTTTGATGAACCTGTTTTTGTATTGATTGATCCCGGTTCTACATATTCGTATATAAGTACAAAACTGGTAAGAGATAGGGGAATCTTTTTAGAATCTATTTCTAGGGATATTGTGGCAATCAATCCATTGGGCCATAGTGCGAAAATCTGTCGGATTAGTAATAAATGTCCGATAAAGATACAAGGAGTGGAATTTCCTGCAAACCTGTTAGAATTGCCTTTTGAGGAATTCGGGATAATCTTAGGCATGGATTGGCTATCTTCCTACTATGGTTAGGTAGATTGTCATCTGAAGAGATTGTTTTTAAAGGATACTATGGGTTCAGAGATAATATTTGTTGGAGAAAGGTTAAATCCCTTATCTAATGTGATTTCAGCTTTTACTGCTAAGAAATTATTGTCTCGGGGATGTCAGGCAATTTTACCAAATGTGTTAGATACCAGAAATGTAGAAATTAAGTTGGAAAGTATTCCAACTGTGCGAGAATATCCAGAGGTGTTTCCGGATGAGCTACCTGGATTACCTCCAGATAGAGAGGTAGAGTTTGGGATTGATGTATTCCCAGGCACAACATTTATTTCGATGGCTCCTTATCGAATGGCCCCAACAGAGTTAAGAGAATTAAAGGCTCAATTACAAGAGCTACTGGATCGAGGATTTATAAGACCAAGTATTTCACCTTGGGGTGCACCGGTGTTGTTCGTGAAAAAGAAAGATGGATCATGCGTTTATGCATAGATTATCGACAGTTAAACAAGGTGACGATAAAGAACAAGCATCCTCTTCTGAGGATTGATGATTTGTTTGATCAACTTAAGGGAGCAGCTGTTTTCTCTAAGATTGATCTTCAATCGGGATATCATCAGTTAAAGATTAAAGAGGAAGATGTTCTAAAGACAGCTTTCAGAACACGGTATGGACACTACGAGTTCGTAGTAATGTCGTCTGGGTTGACAAATGCTCCAACAACATTCATGGATTTGATGAATAGAGTTTTTTAACCTTATTTGGATCAATTTGTGGCGGTCTTTATTGATGATATTCTGGTATACTCAAAGACAGATGGAACATGGTGTTCATCTTCGTACTGTGCTCGAAATACTTAAGGATAAGAAGTTATATGCCAAGCTGTCAAAGTGTGAGTTTTGGCTATCAGAAGTTGCTTTTCTGGGTCATGTTGTCTCGGATGAAGGCATAAGAGTTGATCCTAAGAAAGTTCAAGCAATATTGGAGTGGAAACCTCCAAAGAATATTACAGAGGTCCGAAGTTTTTTGGGACTTGCTGGTTATTATCGTAGGTTTGTGAAAAACTTTTCGATGATTGCTTCTCCTTTGACCAAGCTCTTGAGAAAGGATGTTTCATTTGTTTGGACTCAGAAATGTCAAGAGAATTTTGAAGCTCTAAAGAAGATTTTAACGGAGGCACCCGTGTTGGTACAACCAGAATCGGGTAAAGAGTATGTGGTGTATAGTGATGCATCTCATAATGGTTTAGGTTGTGTACTTATGCAAGATGGTAAGGTGGTAGCATATGCTTCTCGACAATTAAAGACGCACGAGAGGAATTATCCTACTCATGATATTGAGTTAGCAGCGGTAGTTTTTGCTCTAAAGATTTGGCGTCATTATTTGTATGGTGAGAGATGCCACATATACACGGATCATAAGAGCTTGAAATATCTGTTGACTCAAAAAGAGCTCAATTTGAGATAGAGAAATGGATAGAACTTTTAAAGGATTATGATTTGATCATTGATTATCATCCAAGCAAAGTAAATGTTGTAGCAGATGCACTTAGTTGGAAAACTTTTACAGCTTTGCGAGCTATCAATGTGCGACTATTGTTGAAAGAAAATGGCGCACTATTGGCTGAATTAAAAATAAAGTCGATACTTTTAGATCGGATAATAGAGCTACAAAGGAAAGATGACATATGCTTGGAAAAGATTTCACTAGTGGAAAAAGTGATAATAAAGACTTTGAAGTCAATTGAAATGGATGCCTGTATTATCGAGGAAGAATTTGTATTCCACGTGATGATGAGTTAAAGAAAGATATTCTTTCTGAGGCACATTATAGTCCACTGACTATGCATCCAGGTGGGAGCAAAATGTAGCAGTATGTAAAGAGTCGATTTTGGTGGCCGGGTATGAAAAGAGCCATTTCTGAATTTGTTGCGACATGTCTGACGTGTCAGCGAGTGAAAGCTGAACATCAGGTGCCTTCGGGATTGTTACAACCAATTTCTATTCCAGAATGGAAGTGGGAGAGAGTTACTATGGATTTTGTTACCAGGCTACCATTGACATCAAATAAGAAGGATTCTATTTGGCTGATAGTTGACCGATTAACTAAATCGGCACATTTTATTCCGGTGCGAATGGATTATGCCTTGGATAAATATGCAGAGTTGTCTATCCAGGAAATAATTCGGCTACATGGAGTGCCAGTATCAATCATATCTGACAGAGATCCAAGGTTTACTTCTAGATTTTGGAATTCTTTGCATAAAGATTTGGGTACTCGATTGAATTTCAGTATGACATTTCATCCACAGACGGATGGTCAATCTGAGCGAACTATCCAGATTTTGGAGGATATGGTAAGGGCATGTGTGATTGAGTTAAAAGGATCTTGGGAAAAGTATTTGCCTCTAGCAGAATTTGCTTACAACAACAGCTATCAATCGAGCATTAAGATAGCTCCTTACGAAGCTTTATACGGAAGAAAGTTTCGGACACCATTAAATTGGTTCGAGTTGAAAGATCGAAATCTTGTTGGTCCTGATTTATTGAAGGAGGTTGATGATAAAGTGAGAATAATCCAAGAGAATCTCAAGATTGCAGCTGATCGTCAGAAGTCTTATGCAGATTTAAAGCGAAAAGATATTGAATTCCCTGAAGGCGATAAAGTTTTTCTTAAGGTATCACATTGGAAAAAGATATTTCGATTTGGGCGCAAAGGAAAATTAAGTCCAAGATTCATTGGACCTTATAAAATATTAAAGAGAGTTGGACCGGTGGCGTATCAGTTAGCACTACCTCAAGAATTAGATAAGGTTCATAATGTGTTTCATGTGTCAATGCTTAGGAAGTATCGATCAGATCCTTCACATGTCATTGCACCAGAGAAAATTGAAATCCGACCAGATTTGACTTATGAAGAAGAACCAGTTCGGATCTTAGCTCGAGAAATCAAAGAATTGCGTAGCAAGACAATTCCCCTTGTTAAAGTACTTTGGCGAAATCAAAAAGTCGAGGAAGCTACGTGGGAAAGAGAGGAGGACATGAGGAAGCAATATCCTCATATGTTTTCATCATAAACATATTAAAAATTCGAGGACGAATTTTATTTAAGGAGAGGAGAATTATAATACCCCAAATTTTGGGTTAGTGACCAAAATGTAACTTTTGAAAGTTTGATGGTCAAAGTATAAAACTTGGAAGTATATTTTTAATTTGGAATTTGGTAAAGAAAAATTAGAAATGGTTAAAACCGGTAAGGAATCGGTAATTTCAGATTTAATTGAAATCTTACAAAAATTTTGAAGGATGTTATAAAATAGTTGGAAATATTATTTTAATATTTTGGATCAGATAAATTTGGTCTGAAAATATGGAATTTTTCAGATTTAATCGAAACAGTGGAATTTAGTGACTAAAATGCAAGTTTTGAAATTTCATGGGAAAATTCAGAAATTTAAAGTCAAAATATTTCATCTTTGACTTTGAATTATGATAAGGATGAGTTGTCATGGTTTTATGGTAAATAAGAAGATTCATTAAGGGTAAATTGGTCTTATCCTAATTAAGTGAATATTTATTCATTTAAGTGGATTATAATGTAAAATATTATGATATGCACCCAACATATCATTGCATTTGTTCATCTTCTTCTCCCAAATCAGCCGTGGGTTTCTCCAAAGGTAAGTGAAAATTCCAACTCCATTTTCAAGCAAATTGTTTAGGATCTTGTGTAAGTTGTAAATAGAAAATTGTTGTATGTGAAAAACTCTATCTTTTGGTACCAATATGGCATGGTAATCTTGTTGGTGTTCAAAGATCCTAAATTTAAGGGTTTGTGTTCATAAAAAGGGATCATGAAATTGATGATGGATTTTGATGTTTGTGAGGTAGTAGATTCATATTCAAGCATGTGTGATGGTTAGAACATGTTTGATCTTTTGAGAATTTGTTCTATGATTTTTGATCATGGATTGTTTGAGTGAGAAAAATTATGGAAAAATTATATATGAGTTGGAAATGATGAAGGAAGTATTATACAAGTCTTAGAAAAATTGGGGATCATTTCGTAAGTTTTGAAAGGTTGGAGATCAATTCGTAAATTCTGGAAAATAGAGGGATTGTTGTGTAGGTGTTATATAATTGATGTGTTATACTGGAATTTTTGGTATTAAAGATTTAGGTGATAAAATGGTGAAGGACCATTTTGAGTAAATTGGAAAAGTTGGTTTCCAATACTAAATAGAATTAATAAATGTCAAAGTATTTTGTGGTGAATAGTTTGAAGCATGATTGTGGAATATATTTTGGATATATATATTTATGTTAGTACAATACTAACATATATAAGTATGAATCTATATGTTGTACAGATTTTGATTTACTCAGTGTTCAAAACGATTCGAATATAAAAGAAAAGGGTTATTGTGGACAATAGTGAGGCTTATTTTGGAAAATTATAAAGTGTCAAGGTGAGTGCAATACATGCATGAAATTATACATGGATGTTTAATACATCATTAGGAAGACTTGCGATAAGTCGACCTTGTTTTATCAGCATGATATTATATCATATTTTTATAAATTGAGATGACATTGATATGCCAGAGATTCAAATTATAATGCATTGAGTTTGGAAAATGTGATATTTTACCATGAATATTATTTCGGGTATGAACTGCCCAATGTTAAATTTTGATAATATACTTTGCCATGGATGAATCGATTAAAGTAGACTATATGCCCGAATAAGTCATTGAGGGACAGGGTATAGTTGGCATGCCATAGAGTATAGCAGCTGCAGGTTTATATTAGCACTATAGTGTGTAAGGACACTAAGTGCAGGTTTATGTCCGGATTAGCACTATAGCGTAAGCTTAGTGTAGGTGGTGGGCACGACCTTATGTGTATTGTCCGCATTAGCACTATGGCGTAAGCTTAGTGCAGGTTTAGCACTACGGTGCATGTATTTTACTCGTATACCCAGGGTCCTCAGGGTTGTATATTGGGCTATTGTCTATGGTTTTATACATTATTGGTTAATAAATGGTAAGCACAAAATTAAGCTTACGAGCTTAAGAAATTAATGGCAAGTATATTGGTAAGGAATTTTATATTCAGTTATATTATTTTGATCATGGTAAAATATTGGATATGCTGATAATATGATTGTAAGGTATTTGGTTTATATAATAAAATTACGCATGAATTGTATTGCACTGTAAAATGTTTTAATTGCCTCACTAAGTATATACTTAGCGTGTGATGATTTTCACGCGTACGTAAAAAGCCCATAGAAGAATAGAGAGTTCAAGACAACATCAAGCATCAAGAAATATATTTCTTTATCAGTAAGACATCCTAAAATGTAATGTAGTCTTAATTAGTGACATGTAATTATTATGTTTTATTTGCTTTGTTGAACAAAATTGGAAACAAGAAAATGGAATTTTATGAACTTATATGTATTTTCACAGTTACAGTAGCAGTTACTTTTATTGCTACAGTAACCACGTTTTAGCAATTTCCAGATTATAAAAGGGGAACCGATTCCCCTGCTACAGGAATTGATTCCCTTACTATTCACTGTTACTGTTCACGGGTACTATTCACTAATCATATAAAATAAATCTTTTGAATTAAATTGGTTACAACGAAACATGATTTATATGATATGGTATTTTTATAATATTATTTACCATTTTAAGAAAATAAATTTTAAATCGTTTTTGAAATGATAAAATGGTATTAGAAATTCGGATAACATTTATAATTTGTATAGGTATAATTATACGGATTATGGGTGTTACACATTCCCTGTGTTCAGGATCCTAAAATCCATCCTTTGGTTGATGAAGACTTGAAAACTTTGCAGAGGATGCTTCCATAGATCCCCTTGTGGGTCAAGAATTCGGATTTTGACCGTGTATGTTCTTCTATGCTATGTCATTTCTGTATTTGTGGTCCTAAGTTATGCACCAAGGTAATAATTGCATGTTTCTCTCAAGGTTGATTGGCTTTAACAAATTTATCGAGAACATGTGGCCTTATTTAACATAATCACAGCTGTTAACATGAATCACAGACATGTGTGTTCATTGATTATCATTGATTGATCTTTCTTCTTTGCATTCCAAGAAGAATCCGAGTACCACCGCATTCATGATACAAGCATTGCAATCCTAAAAAAATATGTTTTTATTACTGTGAAACTTGATTGTACGGAAAAGAATGCATGCTAGGTGTCTTAGTTATGCTTTAGACTAGTAAACGAGTTAGAAAAAATGGCCTTGAGGCATATAATTATGTTGTGAAATTATTCAAGAAAAGTATTGGAAAGTAGCCATTTGAGAACATTTAATTTAACATACTTGCAAGCATGTGGTGGTTATGAGTTTTTAACTTATTTGCACGCATTGTGTTTTATTCGTTTGTTTCAACCACCACCACCCCATGCGTAATTCCAGCACAAATTCGATAGAGTTATACTCATTGTTGATTTTATCATATGTCAGGAATAAAAGTCTATGTCACTGATGAGAAGGAAATTATAATGGAACCATCATTAAAGTGAGAGGCGAATCCTAACATAGTTAATTATCACTAATTTGTTCTATCTATTGATGTATATTAGTTCCTGATTAGGCTTTTTGTGCATCATGCAGAAAATCATGTATTTCATCACTCTTGTTCTAGAAAACCTTGCATTTTCATCAGATGACAAAGAGGACCTGATATATTGTTTGAAGGTAGTGTATTGCCTTACAGAGATATGGTTGTGTTATTATTTCTTAATGGCATCAACAGATTCTAAATTTATAAATTTGGGGGGGGGGGTCAGATTTCATTATTGATAATATTTACTTATATGCTCCTAAGATTCTGTCAAAAATGTATTTCAAATTGTGGTAAAAGATAATAAGGAACTTGATACTGAGATCATAAGTTAGATTTCGAGGTGAACCTTTGGTAAATGTCTATGTTACAAGATAAAAACTCTTTATCTTGTCCCCACCTTTTTGATACTAAGATCAAAGAACTTTTGATATTTTTGTACCATAATTGCATTTTCTCTTCTATCTTGTCCCCACCTTTTTGTAAATCATGGGAGACATTGATGAAAGGATAATCATGAGGGTTTATAATGTTATTCATTTTCCTTATCAACTGGTAGAGTCTTGATTACGGTAGATTGAACATGATGGTGCCGGGTGTTGATTACTCTAAATTACTAAATTAAAATCAATGTTTATCTTCTTGTTCCTGAATTAGATGTCTGGACAAATACAAACTGTTTTTTCCCAGTTTACATCTTGACATTTCTAAATTAACTTTTATCCTATTTGAGTTAAAGAGGGGAAACACTCTTGGTTTGTACATGTGATGCTTTTAAGCTTGTTTTAATAGCCAACTTACATAGGGATTAATTATATATTTCTTTATGGCCTAACTCTAATCATCTGATATTCATTATCTTCAGTCACCAGTATGATTATTATAGAGACAGGGATTATAAGAGAAGAAGTCGTAGTAGGAGTTATGACCGGTTTGAACGTGATCGATATCATGAGAGAAACAAAGACTATCGGCGTAGAAGTGGGAGCCGCAGTGCAAGTCCTGGCTATTCTAAAGGTCGAGCAATAGGGCGAGATGATGATGATGATTGGTAGTGGCAGTAGAACTATGAGGTTTATATTTGTACTTCGCTCACATTTTAGAAAGTAATTTCCTCTATTTTCAAAATCTTTTTTGCTTCAGCTTTGTAATGATACCTTCTTTGTTTCTGTGCTTCTCCTGCTCACCGCAACCCTAGTCCTCGGAAAAGTCTTTCCCCACACAAGGCATCTCCCAGGGGTGAAAGTCCAGAATGCAACTTTGATGGGCGGTCTCCAAGTTCTCGAAGTGTTTCACCATGAGGTCCTCTTGCTGATTCTCGTAGCCCATTTCCTCATAACTCTGATGTTGATGTGAGTTTCACTTTCTAATGTATTATTTTTCCCTTCCCTTTTTTGTTCAATCTTTTTTAGTAAAATTACCTTTACAAGAAGTTGTTCTAATTGTTTACTATTTACTTCTTCGATTTGAATTTTGTAGTAATGATCTTACGGATGGATTACTGGAGAGGCTTTAAGTAGCAAATTTTTGGTTATTGGTCTTGAGGACATTCATATATCATGTGTTTCCTAGTATTGGTAGGCTTTAAGTAGCAATTTTTTTTGTGTTTCCTAGTATTTTGGTGTCTAACTTATGTAACGTCTAGCTTGATGTTTCAGTACCCACTGAAGATTTATTTATTTAACTTTGATGTTTGTAAACTTTGATTTATTTATGTTTTATGTATTATTACTTAATTAGAATCGTAATGAAATTTAAGATGGTTATTGAATATTATTACAGGTTAAATTTGGGTAATACAAAATAGGAAGAAGATATATTGAAAATCAATTTCGATTAGCGGCGTTTTAGGGGAAAACGCCATTAACAGAGTGCATATTTGGCAACGTTTGTATAAACAAACGCCGCTATAGATCTGACATTTTGCGGTGTTTGTTCCAAAAACGCCGCTATAGATCTGACCTTTTACGGCGTTTGTATCCAAAAACGCCGCTATAGATCATACCTTTTGCGATGTTTGTTCAAAAAATACCGCTATAGATCTGACTTTTTGCGACGTTTGTTCTGAAAATGCCGTTATAGATATTGACCTTTTGCGGCGTTTGTTTTGAAAACGCAGCTATAGATCTCGACGTTTTACGACGTTTGTTCAAAAAACGATGCTATATATCTCGACCTTTTGCGGCGTTTGTTCTAAAAACACCGCGATAGATCTTGACCTATTGCGGCGTTTTTTGTTCTCAAACGCTGCTAACTTTAGCGACGCTGGTATGGCCGGTGCTTCTTGCGGCGTTTTTTCTATCGCCGCAAGTGCTTTTAGCGGCGCTTTTAAGCCCCGTTATAGGACTAAAAAAACGCCACTAAAACTCTATTTTGCTGTAGTGTGATGAAGTTGATATGATGGTGCAATGGTTGAATGACAAGTTCGCTCTCAAGGATCTAAGTGAGCTAACCTATTTTTTTGGCATTGAAGTTAAACGAGATATTGATTTGCTTGTCCTCAGCCAGAGGAAATATATTTTAGAGTTGCTGGAAAAATCAGGCATACAGAAAGTCACCTCAACCTCTACACAAATGGTACCAGTGTTCAAGCTGACTAGAGATTCAGGAAAGCTGCTCATTAATGCTCGAGAATATGGAAATATTTTTGGTGCGTTATTGTATGTATGTCATACGGCCCGATGTTTACTTTAGTGTAAGTAAGGTGGCACAATTCAGGCATGCTCTATGTGAGCCTCATCTTAAAGCAGACAAAAGAATTCTACGATATTTAGTTGGAACACTAAATTATGGATTAAAGTTTTCTTCAAAAGATTCTGCACCAAGTATAGTAGCGTTCTCTAATGCGGATGATCATAGATAAATCTCTGGCTATAATGTTTTTGTAGGATACTGTTTTGTTGTCTAGAACTCCAAAAAGTAAAAGGTAGTTTTGAGGTTGACCATGGAGGTTGCAGATGCTGTAGCTGAACTTACTTAGATCGATGCTTTGGTTGCAGACTTGGGAGTGATGTAGCGTGATGAAACAATTGTTTGGCATGATAAAAGCAACGTAGTGGCATTGAAAGTCAATCCCATGTATCATGCACACTCAAAGCATGTTGAGTTAGACATACACTTTATGAACGAGAAAGTGAAAACAAATCAGCTCTAGTTCAACTATGTTTCAACCGACTGACAGGTTGCTGATGACTTAACCAAACCATTACCCAAGACTACTTTTGAATGATTCGGGGATAAAGTTCATGTACTATCATGCTAAAACAAGAGGACGAGAAAAGCAGGAGAAACATTGAGAGCTATGCCTCGCGATATTGCTGAGTTTGGTAGTATGTTAGCAACTATATTGTTCAAATAGTTGTGGTTGTTAGTTTGTTAGTAGATCTAACTAACTAATGTTGTACTCAACTGACTTCTAAAAAAAAGATCTTCAACTATTTCTTTCTTTACACTTAATATTTTTTTCTATAACTTCAATAGGGTCAATAAAGCATACATTCGTTTAATCAAATACGCTTTGATACAAAGTTAATAAAGATTCTTTGAGATTCTCAAATAATGAAGCTCTTTAGTTAGAATGACGATGATAGTGTTAATGAAGATAAATACATTCTCACATAACAGATATGCATTGCATCCTGAAACCAATTTAAGTAGAAGCTACGAATGATATTTTCTTTTTCTTTTTTATGATTTATTACAATAATAGTACTATATTTTAATACATTATTTATTATTATTATTATTATTATTCTAAGTTACATTCAAATATAATTATTATCTTAAGGTATTTACCTTAAACTCTCTAGATCAATTTAGATTGACATACAGAACAACACTCAATTTAGACTGAGATACAAAACCCATTAAATACACTTAACATATAGTATATAAAATGTTCATGATATTTTACATAAAAAATTATAATACGAACAATACATAATATTAGCAATTATTACGATTATCAAGAAAATTATCTATATATATGATTTTATATTTTCAAAAATAATACATGCACAAGTGATCATCATTACACAAGAAAGAAAATTTCATTGATGGTTCAAGATACATTGTCACGAACATGTCAACAAGTATACGTTTAGTGGTATCTCAGAGGAATATAAGCATATCAAAATCTATCTCTGGCAATAAAACTTCATAGTTTATCTCTGGTTAGATGATTATCGAGATTTTTTGAAAATCTTTGCTAGTTTATCAAAATCTTTTTTGCTTTATGTTGACCATGCATGTTAGGTAGGGCAAAAGGGGGTCCTGTCAAATACATCTTAAAACGAACGATTAATAGGGTGCATCTTTGCACTACGAGACACGTTTGATCGAGAAAAGGATGTTATTTTAAAATTAATAAAAAAATAGAATCAATTTAAGAAATAATTTTTATGGTAAAATTTGAGTTAAACATGAAAAAATCACATTACAAAAAAGTGATAAAATTATGCCTTAAGTGTAACACCCCGATTTTTAGCCCAATTTAAAACCCTAGAATTTGGGGATATTCCTTCAAACCCCTAAATTAGAATTTAGGATTAAATCGAACTGACATAAATTTTGCGTCCCTAAATGGTGTTTTGCTAACCATTTCGTAAAAGAAGTAAACCTTTGGGCTACTTTTGTAAACCCTAGGAAAAACAATGACTTATGCTACGATTTTCAAGTTTATTTTATGAAATCAATCATAGTCGATTTTTTCATGCGACCGCACCCTTCTCCCCCTTTCCTCTCTTCTTTCTTGTTTCCCACAACCGTCGTGTCTCTTTATCCTTCACTTGCTGTCGTTCACGTCGAAGCAGGGTCACCGAGCAGTTAACCATCTGGCGTCGCATCCCTTATTCATTTACTTAGTCGTGAGATCATTGTTGTTCAAGTTTTAGTAAGGAAAATCAAGACACAACCGTTGCTAAGAACCAATTATCGGATTATTCGTCATGTTGAACCAGTTGTCTATCAACTTGAATTATCTCCCGAGTTTACGCACATTCATGATGTTTTTCTTGTCTCAGTGTTAAAATGTTATAGAGCCCACCTGTCTCATGTTATAGTTGTAGATAAAGTAGAGATTCAATCTGGTTTAAGGTTTAAAGAAGAGTCAATTAAAATACTTGAGAAGTATGAGAAAGTTCTCTAGAGGAAGACCATCAAGATGGTCAAGATCTTATGGTGTAACCAAGGTTTTGATGTGGCGACATGGGAGACCGAAACCGTCATGAAGGCTTAATATTTGTATCTTTTTTCCTCTAGGTAAATTTTGAGGTCAAATTTTCTTTAAGGGGAGTTGTAACACCTTAATTTTTAGACTAATTTAAATCCCTAAAATTTGAGGATTTTCTTTTAATCCCTAAATTAGCAATTGGGACCTAATTGAACTGACAGAAATTTTAGGTGCCTAAATGGTTACTTTGGTGAACATTTTGTAAAAGAAGTAAGCAATTGGACCACTTTCGTGAACCCTAGGTAAAGTAAGGACTTATGCTGCGATTTGCCCATTTGTTTTTATGAAATTCTATACTATTTCTTTCAATCGACCGCACTCTTCTCCCTTATCCATTTTTTTTTCTTGTTTCTCACAATCATCGTCTTTCATTCTCCCTCACTTGTTTCCATTCATGTCGAAGTAGGGTCACCACTCACCAGGTAGTCAACCACCTCGTTTCGCATCCTTTGTTGCTTTTTTTAGTTGTGGGATCATCGTCGTTCAAGTTCTGGTAAGGAAAATCGAGACACAGTCGTAACTTGGAGCCGTCCATGGCTGTTCGTGGTCGTTCGACTGGTCAGGTTCACGTGAGGGAAGGCCAAAATGATCGGTTTCGGGCCGAGCACCACTCCTTTTGGCCAGGGTTATTATCGAAGAATGTTGCTGGCCTCACTTTGGGGCTTGGGCAGCCATATGGGCTATCATTTCGTTTGGTTACGGTTGCTACCGTGGTGCCCATCGATGGCAATCGTGTGCTACGACAGTACTAACTATCACAATCATCGGATTGACAACTTGTTGCCCTAGTTTCTTTTTGAGCTTGGTCTATATTAAATATGTCATTTCAGAATTTTGTTATTTGAAAATCGCATATTTGGGTTATAAATTGTGCATTCGTATTTTTGTTGGAGGCATCGACATAGAGACGGAGTTACCACCTCCTCCACCTTTACCAGCTTATATTGTACCAACTCATGTTACAAGAGTGGACCGTGAGTTCTAGTGTAATACCTTAGTTTTCGATTGGTTCTGTTGTTATATTAGAGAAATAAATTTACATTAATTATTATGTAAGAGTTGATTCGGTACACCCTACTATTAGAGCTACGCATGAAAAACGTACGTGTGTCGTTAGTGTTATTCTCGGAGGTGTGTCTCTATCCGGTACTATAAGTATCGGTGTATTCCTGATTGCTTGACATATTCTTACTTGCGAGCATGGTTGCGTTGTGAAATTGGTTGTGTTGTATGCAACTCGGATAATATTTTGTGATACATGTTGTTATGCTTGTATTCAGAATGTCATGCATGTTGATTTGTTAGACACCGAATCATGCTTTGCATTCGATATATAAATATAAGTTATTATTCAGATCATAATAGAAACTTGTATAATTTGTTGACAAACCTCATTAGGTTTGATTTTTATGATTGGGAAAGTTTATCCGTAACTCCTTTCGAAACGGACTCCACTTCAGACATTGTTAATTAATGCATGCACTTTCAGATGGTGTAATTGGGACATTGGATATTACTGTTATTTTTTAACTTCAAATTTATCCTTTGAGATGAATTTATCCTTTTAAACAGTGTAATGGGACATTGGATATTACTGTTATTTTTGAACTGCGTGCACTTTCGGATATTTATTATATTTACTTTGGATATTTCAAATATTTGGTATGAATAAAATTTTGAAGGTTGAACATGAGAATTGTGTCGATATTTAAATGATAAATTTTAAGATGTTTCATTTAAATATGATTTTCTTGAGGACAAAAATATTTATATGGATTCTCTGGACCTGACTCATTTCCTCTAAGTCAGGTAAATGGGTTACATTAGGGATGCTTAAAATTTTTAAACTTCGATAAACATTGACGGGAAACCTGAAAAAAAATCAAAGTTTAAAAGTTAGGTAAGGAAAATATTATTATAAAAAATTTTACATTGAATCGTGTCAAAAAGCTGCACATTAAACGCATATGTTACCACAAACACAAATATAGTTGTGGATCATATTGATAATCATAATGCCGACATATGTATGAAGATTTTATCTCCTATTACTAAATGTATTTATAAATTTCTCAAGGCTAATATCTCACCCGTAGACACTCATTTTCGTCTACATATTTTTTTATATATATATATATATATTATATATAGTTTGCAAACGGTTTTTGAAGATACATATATAATATATAGTTTCTAAACATATTTTGAAAATGTATATAATATAAAGTTTTTAAAATACTTTTGAAAATTATATAATATATAGTTTTTAAAACATTTTAGAAAATATATATAATATATAGTTTTTAAAATCATTTTGAAAAACTTATATAATATATAGTTTTTGAAAACATTTTTTAAATAAACTTATATAATATACAGTTTTTGAATTTTTTTTAAAACTTATATAATATATAATTAAAAAAACATTTTGGAAAATTATATAGTTTTCAAAAAAATATTTTTTGAAAATTATATAGTTTAAAAAACATTTTTGAAAAATATATAATATTGTTTATAAAACGTTTTTAAAAAAGTTTATATTATATAAAAAATATTTATTATTTATTTATTATTATTTATTTTATTATTTTTTATTATTTTTTATTACTTATATATATATATATATATTCTTCAAGTTCGTATAAAGGGTCCAATGCAACAAGTCCAGACAATCCAAGTAGGCCTGACCCAGCCCGTAACCAACATCCAAAGTCTACTAGGGTTCCCACGCAATGTTCAGTTAACAGCGCCGCACGCAACAGTCATGCCAAATGGCCAGAAGTGTCCGGCCGAGATCCCCGGGACTGAACCATCCCGGGGTACTCGGCAACAACCCACCACGATCCCGAGATCGTCAGAACCCAAACGACCAAAACCGAGCTATAAAAGCCTCGGTGAGGCCAACAGTACGGGACACGGCCGGACCACACAGAAATGATCATCTAGAACTCACAAGACCGAGAACAGCCATCACACGATCGTACCAACACAAAAACAATCGAGGACCACTGGTGGAAAACAGGACCACCGAATCAACAGTGGATTATCGAGCCACCACGGACTCAAAAACAACACACAACAAAATATAAACCCAAAGGCCGAAGCCCCACAGCAAAAAAATCCAGGAAAACATATACAGTAAGAAAGGAAAAGGAAGAAAACCAACAGTCATCGTGAAACGGTGAAACAACGACGAAAAGGTAAAGCCTCTCGGCTTAGATCTACTTTGATCTAGTGGCTCTTTTGTGGTTTTGAGGACGAATTCGACTTTGGGTTGACGGGAAGAAGCTTCTAGGTGAGTGGGCGGCCGGAGCGATTTCCGGCGCGGTGGAGAGGCCACCAGATGGTGGCCGGCATTCGACCAGAAGATGGGGAGTTGAGAGCATCTGAAGAGAGGGGGAGAGGCTGTTTGGAGTGAAATGGGGGAAATGAGGAAGCTAAACCCCATTTTCAGGTTTAAATATCAATTGCAAAACGACACCGTTTTTGCTTGGGACTTTCTGCCCATTTTTGTGAATGGGTAAACCGCGTTCTAGGGCCCTATAACTTTCATCTTTTATATTTCGATCCCTAAAATTAATTTTCAATATTTTTAATTTTGACTTTTAATTTTTTTGCATGTTTAATTTAATCACACGTTTGTTTATTTATTTTGGTTATTTTATTTATTTTACTTATTTTATTTTATTTTACTTTTTTTTCGAAATTTAACCTGTTTTAGAATCTAACATTTTTTTCTTTTTAGTTTTTTCTTCTTTTATCTTTTATCTTTTTATTTTTTATTTATTGATTTTCCTTCACTTTTACTTTTCATTATTTCATTTTTTATTTACTAAATTTTATTTACCTTTATTTTATTTTTCAATTTTATTATTATTATTATACTAACACTTTCCCTTTCCCTTTCCCTTTCCCTTTCTCTTTATTATTTATTTTTATTTCATTTTATTATTTTTTCCTAACATATTCTTTTAGTAGTGATTTCAACCGATCAAAGGTAAGTAATTCGCATCGGATTTTTAAACTTCAATTTAAATTCTTAATTTTCATAATTAAAGACAACCAACAAATTAATTGGTACTGAAAGGGCGGTTCAAAGGTGCTAATCGTTCCTTGACCGTAACCGACTCCCGAACCCGACACGTTTCTGGTACAACGCAGATCAGGTAAGATGGTGTCTGACCCACCTAAATTCGTTTTTAATGGTCGATGGCGACTCCAACCCAATCAATTCAAGTTATAGCCCAATTCCGGGCCCAACCGAAAGGCGGTTCCGACATCTTGGCGACTCCACTGGGGACAGGTAAGTGAGTCAGGATGAAATTAATTTTCGGTTGTCTTTTTATGCGAAAATGTTAAATTTAAATTTATTTATTCGATTCCAATTATTTACCTTTGATTATTTTTCAAATAAATAGTTGTACTAACGTTTTTTAATGCTTTCAGATTTTTCAAAGTTTTCATCTCTAGCTCTATACCCGAGCTCTGAACCCTTTTAAGTGGGGGTGAAAGTGACGCCTTCGTGTGAATTTATTCACCGTGCATGCCTAGCAAGTAACCTTCGGGATTCATATACCTTATGTCTTCATGTGAATTTATTCACCGTGCGGACATAAGGGAATGTTTCATCTCGAGTTTAACTTAGTCCACACAAGCTTGTAATATGCTTAGGACTAAGGGTCTGGCAAGCCCAAGGGGGCATCAGCAAGGAGAACTCGAGTACCTTTTTAGAACCTAAACCGGGAGAGTACCGGGAATTAGAGCCCACCTCAAAACTTCATTCCAAACCCTAGGTTGCTTTGTTTTCCTCCTTACTTTCTATTCAAAGCATGTGAACTAGACAAATATGCGGTTTAGGATTTGTTTGAAATTATCATGCGGGATAGAGATCATGTCCGGGTAGGAACAATAAGCATGTGGGGTAGATATCATGTGGGATAGGATTTTTCAGTTTTATTATTGTTTTGATTTACCTCACTAACTATTTTTATTTTTGATCTCTTTTATTTTGTTTTCATTGTTTACATTATTTAAAACGAGGTGTTGATCCATCAAAAATGTGTTTGTTAAACATGAATAATCTACATTAATGGACAAATGGGTTATAATACAAAGAGATAAAAGCTCAGAAGCCCGTCCTTGGTCAAAGAATATTCAGAGTCAAAGGTTGCAGGGGCAAGACGAGGAAAAGGTTACTGACCCGAAGTGTCATGTCAAAAACTACAAGAACAAGATGGCGAACCCTAGCTAAGCTGGAGACCATTATTGACGAATTCCAGAAACAAGTCGATAAAATTCGAATGGAGGGCTCCGATGGCACTTTCATGTGGAACAAGCTCGGCATAGAGTGAAAGCTGGAGATGCAGTCCTTTAAGACCTTTTTTGGGGCAAGCAGCTCATCACATGCACAAGTTTAGCCAAAGGAACCAGAATGCCAGGATATTTAACCGGTGAAAAAAGACAGAAAACGATTCAACTTGTCAGAAGTTGTGCGGGGATCTATACCATCAAAAAGTTATTTGTCTCTTCAGACGTAACACTTTTGTCCCCAATAAGGATTATTCAGAATAACAGGCACATTTTTGGATTAATGCTTCGAACATTTCATGCATCATGCATCATGCATTCTTGCATATTTCGCATAATTTTCTTTTTTTTCATTGCATTCACATTAACTAACAAGAAATTTTCATAACGGAAGGGTACAAACACTGGACATACCTCCACAAGCTTTGGACACGTGTCATCCTCATTAAAACCGAAAAGAAGATGAAAGCCAGAATTACTCAGATCGAAGAGAACATGTTGAAGCTCCAGAGAGAGTTAGAAGAAAAAATAAATCAGAATAGCCAGAGTACCCTAGATGCAATCACGAAAGGCCAAGATTCCTTGGTCGATCAGATCATTGCCAAGTTAGCTGGCCTACGTCAGACAAGTGCTCCTGGGGTAGGCTCATCAGAAGAGGTAACCATGCCACCTACCTGGCAAGTGGTTGTCTCACCCAAAATCTTATCAGGACTTCAAGATAATTCGGATAGTTACCGCATTTTGAAATTTGATGAAGATGTCAAAACAACAAGGGTAGAAATTACCATTAAACCAGGAGGTAGGGATGAGTGGAAAGCCTCATCTGAAGAAGAAAAAAAAGAGATCATCAACATTTCAAAATCATTTGCAGTTGTACCCTCTTTTAGGCAATAAACAAGGAGAGAAAAAGAGCATTTCGATCCCATTCCCATGACATACAAGGAGCTCTACCAACAACTGTTTGACGCACATGTGGTGTCACCCTATCCTGAGATATCTTTGAAGCCCCCATACCCCAAGTAGTATGACAAAAATACGCAATGTGAATATCATGGCGGTGTTCTGGGGCACGCTATTAAAAATTGCATCCCCTTTAAGAGGGTTATCCAAAGGATGCAAAACAGGGGGTTAGATTCATTTTCACAATTCAAAATCACCCCATGTTGCACAGAACCCTCTACCTAATCATCACGAGAATAAAGAAAGTGCAATCACCGAGGAAAAGGGTAAAAAGGCCAAAACCAGAGTTTTCAAAGTGAAGACACCTCTTGCTTGGGTATGGAGGCAAATGATAAATGCAGGGTTTCTTGCACCACATCCTAGCACATCAGATTCCAAAAGTGGCAGTCATTGCTGTTATCACAATGAAGATGGACATGATGTACAAGAATATGCCGAATTTAGAGCCTTGATCCAACTAATGATGGACAGAAAAGAGCTGGAATTTTATGATGAAAGCAATGACACTCCCAAAGCAGAAAGAGTCATGGCAAATGGAGCATCCTGATGAGGCCTTATTCAATTTTGAGGCATTCTATTTGAGTTTGTTTTTTTCATCTTTTGTCAAGTTTTTTGTAAGAACATTTGAATAAATTTATGTTACTTTAATGATGACGAGCAATGAATCACATTTGCAAACTTGCAATTCTTTGAATATCAATTGAATTAAGAAACTCTGTAAATGGTTCAAAGTTACAGATCTTTGACAAAGTAACATGATTTAAAACAAGGACCTTGACTTTACCCAGAATATATCCTCAAACACCGTACCATGCTCTTACAATTAGCCAATATAACCTTTTCCTTTCATAAGGTGCGGACAACATAGGGGCATCCTTTTGCATATGGCATTATTATGCTTTTTATTTAAGACGTTCAGTGATAATCATGATCTTCACAGATAGAATAGTCGAATAGGTAAATCTAGTTTAGGTCAGTTGCTTGGAAATTGAACTCTAAAGATGAGATTCCTCGACTTTAAAAAACACCTAGACTATAACAGGTTCTTCTTGACAAACTTAAGAAATTGGACCCGTGTACCCATATTATAATATTATATATATACAATAAAGCTTGAGTTATCCCTTTAGAGCAATTGGTTAAACGCCCTAACTTTATAGATAATATTCAGCTAGCTTGATAAAGGTAATTATACTATACAATAAAGCTTGAGCTGTCCCTCTAAGGCAATTGATTAAACGCCCCGACTTTATGGATAAGATTCAGCTAACCTAATAAAGGTGTTTATGTATTAAGTTGTCCCTCTAGAGCAATTGGTTAAATGCCCCGGCTTTATGGATCTAACTAGCCATTTAATGGCAAATTTAAATAAAGAGTTTCAGTAAAATGGACTAAGGGAGTTAAGGAACACCTGTTATAGTCAAATATACACGAGCACTCAAGAATTTCATTTTTAGACCGATATTTATGCACTACCTTTATTAGAAGAGCTTACAAAACTTGAACAAATGGAAGATTTCAGAGGACCGAAATAGAAGGTCTAGTAATTGATCAGGCTAGTTACGTCATTTTGTCTGCATCCAATTAAAATGCCAAACCAAAGAAAAGCTTGTTGCAATAACCAAAAAAATGACCCTTTTACGGTTGAAACCTTAGGTCAACCTAAAGATAACTTCATCTATTTGAACATTTGTCAAAGAACTATAACTCTGAAAGCATTAAAAGAGCTATTGATTCCCTTAATATACTTTGAACTCATGTTTATAATTTGATTCAATTGCGAGCATGAATTAAGGAGTAATATTTTTACAAATTTTTTTATCCTTTTCCCTCCTAAAATAAGAAAAAGGAGAAAAACATTTTCAAACATAACAATCTCAGATTTGAAAGGTCTGTAAAGCCAAAGCTTGAAAAGAGAATGGGGCACGATCAATTCCAATGACCAGTTTGGCAGATAAAGCACGAGACTCCGTCCAAGAGATAACACATAATTAATTTATGTTGCATGCATCTTAGAAATACTTAGGTGCATCACATTCATCATTTTAGCATACAATATTTTTTACAGCTTTTAGTGTCAAGTTTCGACTTCAGGATGAAGGATACTCAATTCGCAAGCGCCTTTAAAGAACGATGGTGGTTGCTTAACTCAGCAGTGGGAAGCTACACCTCAACCGACTTGACATATCTACAGATCTCATAATCAATTTCAGATAGGTTCGAGAACCAATTCAGAACAAATCCAGTTCAACTCAACTCAACAATGAGCATCATGTTTCCCGTTAATTTCTTCAAGCTAGATTTCAATTCCATAATGGAAGATATCCGGAAGATATCAACTCAATTCACCAGTGGGCTTTCCCGTGAAAGGGGAGTCATTCAAAGATCGTCTCATTTGGTTCAGACTCGCTCAAAGGAACCACCTGAAGAATCATGACCGGCTTCGACCCGTGAAGGGAAGCCATTTTTTTAAACAAACTATTTGCAACTTAGCTCAAGGCCAGAAGGGCTATCTGCCACCAAGACCTTCGAGTTCGACTACGGTTAGCTCCAAGGCACATCATTTGCAGCATAGCTTAAGTCGAGAAGGGCTATCTGCCAAAAGACCTCCGAGTTTGATTACACTCAGCTTCGAGGGCACATCATTTGCAGAATAACTCAAGGCTATAAGGGTTATCTGCCAACCAAAGACCTTCGAGTTCGACTACGCTCAGCTCCAAGGCACATCATTTGCAGCATAGCATAAGTCGAGAAGGGCTATCTGCCAAAGACCCTCGAGTTTGACTACGCTCAGCTTCTAGGGCACATCATTTACAGCATAACTCAAGGCTAGAAGAGTTATCTATCACCAAAAGACCTTCGAGTTCGACTACGCTCAGCCCTTAGGCATATCATTTGCAGTATAACTTAAGTCGAGAAAGGTTATCTGCCAACCAAAGACCTTCGAGTTCGACTATGCTCAGCTCCAAGGAACATCATTTGCAGCATAGCTTAAGTCGAGAAGGGCTATCTGCCAAAGACCCTCGAGTTCGATTACACTCAGCTTGGAGGGCACATCATTTACAACATAACTCAAGGCTAGAAGGGTTATCTGTCACCAAAGACCTTCGAGTTAGACTAAGCTCAGCTCTAAGGCACACCATTTGCAGAATAACTTAAGTCGAGAAGGGCTATCTGCCAAAGACCTTCGAGTTCGATTACACTCAGCTCAAAGGCACCAACATTTGCAACATAACTTAAGTCGAGAAGGGTTATCTGCCAACCAAAGACCTTCGAGTTCGATTACGCTCAGCTCCAAGGCACATCATTTGCAGCATAGCTTAAGTCGAGAAGGGATATCTGCCAAAGACCTTCGAGTTCGATTATACCCAGCTCAAAGGCACCATCATTTGCAGCATAGCTTAAGTCAAGAAGGGCTATCTGTCTTCAAAGACCTTTGAGTTCGACTACGCTCAACTCCTAGGCACTATCATTTGTAGCATAGCTCAAAGCAAGAGGGGGCTATATGTCAATAAAATTGTCGAGTTCGGTTCCATTCAGCTCGATGACACATCAATCACACTATTGTCCGGTTGCAGCCGAGGTTTTCAAGTCGAGAAGAAGATCTGGGTTAGTCGTGCCTTAGTGACAATAAACCTTTTTTTTGGGCAGCATAGCTTAAGTTGAGAAAAACTATCTGTCAAAGAAGACCTTTCGGGTTCAATTTCATTTAGCTCGAAGGCCTACCGATCACATGGTGAACTCAAGGAACTAGTCTCCAGTTGAATTTTCAGGCCAAGGTCTTTAAACCGAGAAGAAGATTGAAGCGGACTACAACGAGAAGCCACATTTCGATTCAAATCCCGAACTACGGCTTCAACTCTATATTTCGAGATGGACTCGACTTTGCGACAGAGGGGCTATCCGCAACTCAATTCGAGAGGGAGTTATTCTTCAACTCCACCGAACGAAAATTTGTGTCTTTTTATCTTTGTCCTATTTTTTGTTCCACGAAAAAGGACAAAGAGGCGAAAAATAGGACAAAGAGGGGCAGCTGTAGACACTCATTTTCGTCCACATATATATATATATATATATATATATTATAGTTTGCAAACGGTTTTTGAAGATATATATATATAATATATAGTTTCTAAAAACATTTTGAAAATGTATATAATATATAGTTTTTAAAAAACTTTTGAAAACTATATAATATATAGTTTTTAAAACATTTTAGAAAATATATATAATATATAGTTTTTAAAATCATTTTGAAAAACTTATATAATATATAGTTTTTGAAAATTTTTTTTAAATAAACTTATATAATATATAGTTTTTGAAAATATTTTTTTAAAACTTATATAATATATAATTTAAAAAAAACATTTTGGAAAATTATATAGTTTTCAAAAAAAATATTTTTTTGAAAATTATATAGTTTAAAAAAAAACATTTTTGAAAATTTATATATAATATTGTTTTTAAAAAAGTTTATATTATATTTTTTTATTTTTTTTATTTTTTTTATTTTTTTATTATTATTATTTTTTATTATATTATATTATATATATATATATATATATTCTTCAGGTTCGTATAAAGGGTCCAAGGCAACAGGTCCAGACAATCCAAGTGGGCCTGACCCAGCCCGTAACCAACATCCAAAGTCTGCTAGGGTTCCCACGTAATGTTCAGTCAATAGTGCCGCAAGAAACAGTCATGCCAAACGGCCAGAAGTGTTCGGCCAAGATCCCCAGGACTGAACCATCCTGGGGTACTCGTCAACAACCCACCACGATCCCGATATCATCGGAACCCAAACGACCAAAATCGAGCTATAAAAGCCTCGGTGAGGCCAATAGTACTGGACACGGCCGGACCACATAGAAACGATCATCTAGAACTCACAAGACCGAGAACAGCCATCACATGATCGTACCAACACAAAAATAATCGAGGACCACCAGTGGAAAACAGGACCACCGGATCAACAGTGGATCATCGAGCCACCACGGACTCAAAAACAACACACAACAAAATATAAACCCAAAGGCCGAAGCCCTACAACAGAAAAATCCAAGAAAACATATACAGTAAGAAAGGCAAAGGAAGAAAACCAACAGTTACCGTGAAACGGTGAAACAACGACAAAAAGGTAAAGCCTATCGGCTTAGGTCTACTCCGATCTAGTGGCTCTTTTGTGGTTTTGAGGACGGATTCAGCTTCGGGTTGACGGGAAGAAGCTTCTAGGTGAGTGGGCGACGGAGCGATTTTCGACACAGTGGAGAGGCCACCAAATGGTGGCCGGCATTCGACTAGAGGATGAGAAGTTGAGAGCATCTAAAGAGAGGGGGAGAGGCTGCTTGGAGTGAAATGAGGGAGATGAGGAAGCTAAACCCCATTTTCAGGTTTAAATATCAATTGCAAAACGACGCCGTTTTTACTGGGACTTTTTTCGCATTTTTGCGCATGGGTAAACCGCGTTCTAGGGCCCTGTAACTTTCATCTTTTATATTTCGGCCCTTGAAATTAATTTTCAATGTTTTTAATTTTGACTTTTAATTTTTTGCCTGTTTAATTTAATCACACTTTTGTTTATTTATTTTGGTTATTTTATTTATTTTACTTATTTTATTTTATTTTACTTTTTTTCTGAAATTTAACCTGTTTTAGAATCTAACATTTTTTTCTTTTTAGTTTTTTCTTATTTTATCTTTTATCTTTTTATTTTTTATTTATTGATTTTCCTTTACTTTTACTTTTCATTATTTCATTTTTTTATTTATTAAATTTTATTTACCTTTATTTTATTTTTGAATTTTATTATCTAACACTTTCCCTTTCTCTTTATTATTTATTTTTATTTCATTTTATTATTTTTTTCAAATATATTCTTTTAGTAGTGATTTCAACCGATCAAAGGAAAATGATTCTAATCAGATTTTTAAACTTCAATTTAAATTCTTAATTTTCACAATTAAAGACAACAAATAAATTAATTGGTACTGAAAGGGCGATTTAAGGGTGCTAATCCTTCCTTGACCGTAATCGACTGCCGAACCCGACACGTTTATGGTACAACGCAGATCATGTAAGATGGTGTCTGACCCACCTAAATTCGTTTAAAATGATCGATGGAGACTCCAACCCAATCAATTCAAGTCGTAGCCCAATTCCGGGCCTAACCGAAAGGCGGTTTCGACATCACCCATGTGGGCCGACTAGTGATACATGGCCTGTGCTTAACCTGGTTTTCAACATTAGGAGGACCCACAATTAATACGCATGATCCCCACGAGCCAAATGGTTTGTATAATCTTAAGAAAATCGGATGTTTTAGAAATAATTTCATCATGATCGATATAATTATAAAACAAATATAATTTGTTAAAATTAATTCAATGTTTTTAAAAATACCCGAACAAAAACCAGAATTCAATCGACATCATTATTTTATTAAAAAAATTAGAGAAAACGAAAAGAGAACACGTGTGATTATGATGTATCAAATAAAAAGGTTGAAACCTCTCTTTTAGACTGAAGGAACGAAGTAAAACTGTCCAAGAGTTCTCCACCTCAAATCACTCTTTGGCTTAAATTTTTGGGATGAGCATTAACGATGAATATTATTAAATTAATTTATAAAACGTTAAAATTATAAAGTATTCAATGTATAATTATAAATTAATTAAAAATCTAAATGTAATTTATTTACAATATAATTTTGATTACATTGTTTTTATAATTTTATTTTTAATTATAATTAGATCAAATACTAACTCCTAAATTTAAAAACTCTAATTTTTTCTTATAACTTTGAAGCTCTCGTCGTCGTCGCTGTCGTCGCCGTCACTGTCGTCGCCATCGAGATAATCTTTTATCGGCGATTGAGTCTTTGTCGTTCATCTCTCTCTACATGGACGTTGTTCACCGTCGTTCGTACAACCAAGCTGTTAAGGTAACCTTTATTAATTTTATTTTGTTTCTGACTTGGGCTTCTGTCCAAGCTATCACCAGTAGGTGGGGCCTCATCGACTGTCGGCACCTTCACCGAAAATGGTCGTGGATGCTGGTGTGGGACTTCCGCCATATCATCATCTTTCCCTAGTCCCCCAAATCCCAACCCTAATTTTCTAATTAATCCATACCAAAATTTAAATTACAGAGTTGGACGGTTATAATCAAATTGAAGATGACCATAATCAAGATAAAGAAGGATACAATAGTGAATCAAATTGTGAGACTTGTACTGAAGAAGAACAATATGATTATTCTATTGATGATGACAAACATATAGATGATGAGAAGACAATCAACAACTTCATTGACGAAAGCATAAGAGATAAGATTATGAAGGAATTAAAAGATTACGACGGGAATGATATGAATATTCTGAAGTGGGAGACTTTAGATGATTGCATTGAATTTTATCATACCTATGCAAAGGTGAAATGTTTTGGAGTTCGAGTCAACCAGACAGTGAAAAGTCTAAATGGTGGTCACATAATTGCAAAAAAATAGTGCGTCGTAAGAAGGGATATAGAAAGGAAAGGTGGACTAACATTTGAAATAGAAAACGTGAAGAAAGATCATCCATCTGAGTTGAATGTAAAGCATTTATTATATTCAAATTGGATGAGCAATATCAATATTGAAAAATCGCTAAATTCTACGCAAAACATAACTATGAAATGGTTCAACCAACACAAGTTGCTTACATCAGGTATGAATTCATCCAAAAGTAAATTGTCACATACTAACTTCTATCTTATATATATTTAATGTTGTTTAATGACTTATTTTGTAGGCTATTCCAAAAAATTAGTGGGTTAGACAGAATTAATATTAAGAGCATGCACAACTCTATAATTGGTCCAATTAAGATGATACAAAATTTCATGAATGAAGCTGGTTCAATTGAGAATGTTGGATTTCTACAGAAAGATTTGTATAATTAAATATAAATAATCAAATGAGAAGAAGTGCAAGATGGTGATGCTGAAACGATGATGACTTATTTATATGGAAAACAAGAATCTGATCAATTCTTTTTTGTGAGGCACACGAGGGACGAATTCAGAAACTTAAACAAGTTATTCTGGGCCGATGGTATATCACACCCAGACTATAAAGAATTCGGGCATGTTCTTGCATTTGATACAACTTACAAGTGCAACACATACAACAAGCCATTCGTTGTTTTGGTTGGTGTTAATCATCATTGAAACACTATGCCATTTGGATGTGCATTGGTTGTGAATAAGAAAGAAGATACCTATGTATGGGTGATACAACAATTAATTGAAGTGGGAGATGGCTACAAACCTCTTACTATTATTACTGATAGAGATAAGGCCATAAAAAATGCCATTTCTGAAGTTCTACCTGGGGCAAAACATAGATTATGTTTATGGCATATCATGAGGAACGTGCAATCTAATGATGATCACAGTTTTCTCGAAGGGTTTTTTAGATGTGCTGACAAGTGTAGAACTAAATCATATTTGGAAAGGGTTTGGAAAAAACTAGTAGACAAACACAAAGTTAAAGGAAGACGATGGGTTCAAAAATTGTATGAAGATAAAGAGAAATGGGCAGAAGCATATTTGCAAGGATACTTTTATGCATGTAACATTATATACACTTGAATTGTATTTAATATTATATTTATTTACTGTATTTTAACAAATATATATTTTGGTGTGCAGCAATGAAGACTACTCAACGGTGCGATTCAATGAATAGAACATTGAAAACTTGGTTAGACAGAAAGGTAATATTGTATCGACTTGTTGAAAATTATCATAGACAACTGCAATCTCTAAGATGGGAGGAATGTCATCAAGACTACAAAACAATTGATGAAGAACAATATTGGGATGGTGTGTTGGTAAGTTTAAAATGTAATGCAACCCAAGTATATACGAGATATGCTTTTGCTACATTGTGCAATGAAATGTCCTACAAGGGTATTATTTGGTTAAAAATAGAAGTAGAAAATGAGTTCATGTGTTATTGGTTAGAACATGTTGAAAAGGAGAAGTTGTATCTTGTACTGAAAGATACCACATATGATAACATGTACTTTTATTGTATGAAGTCGAAGTCTGTTGATTTTCCATGTCGTCATATGTTTGTCGTGTTAAAATATGAAAAGGCAAAAGAAATACTTCAAGGATATATAATGAAATGATGAACTATTTATTTGAAGAAAGATGTCGAATTACAAAATAAGAATACAGATGTTGAAGATAATAATCAAACAACAATTCAAGTCAGGTATTCCACTCTAGCCTCTTATTGTATGATTGTATGTAAACGTGCATCATAAGTATTAAAAACTTTCAATGAGGTTAAAGATCAATTTGCAAAATTAAGTACCAAATTACAAACGATGAAAGTGGGATGTAAAAAGAGAATCTGTAAAAGCGGAGAGACTCTTGGAATTGGTGATCCTATAGTTCTTGAAACAGAAAGAGAAAAACTCAAGAGAACAAAATGCCAAACTTCATTGTCCAACCCAACACATGTTTCATATGACGAAGATGTCATGTTGGACTGGCATAAAACCTATGAACCTTCTCTGAACAAGCCTTCTGATGCACCTAAAATATCAAAATTAGTTGGATACATGCCGACACATATAAAAAAGATGACATATTTGAGGTAATTAAATATGAAATATAAAAGTGATTACTCTTTATTGTTATGTGATAACTCCGTAAAAGGGCTATATTCTGTGCATTTTACTTAAGTTATTGCTTGTCTAAAAGCTATTTTCATAGCATTTAGTAGCATCCACTTCATATTATTGCATGTGGTGGAAAAGTTTTGTTGTAGCATAAATTTATTGCTAAAACTGATGCTGCTGAAGGGAAATGTCTTATGGTTGTGGTGTTATGCAGGTAAAGAAAGTAGCTGAGGAGAAAAGTTTCGCTACAACATTTTTGGACAGAAATCCTAGGAGTAGAAAAAGACAAAATAACAAAAATATCAAGATGTCAACTGTCCAAGGCTCGTGCGAATGCACTACCATGCTGATATTTTTGGGAACACCTACCAGCTTGCCTCATATTCACGTGTAAGGTATGATTCATTGGGCATAAAGGGAATTTTTGGGCCCAAAATATTAGAAAATTTCCCACTATAAATACCTAAGGATACCCTACATTTAAAAAAAAACTTTAGGGAGTGACTTAAGTAAGGGAGGCGCAGCTCACAAACCTCTATTTTCTTCTTCTTTTCCTCATTTTTCTTGGTGCTCTCCATAGCTGAGCTTCAAAGGGGTATTAGCTAGGACCTTGAGATCGGCTAGCTCACTAAAGAGGTTCAAGGCGACAATTCTATGCTTTATGGCATCAACTTATTTTGGAGTTTCTATTCTCCTTGTTCTTTTATTTCTTTATTTTATATGGGTTTGTATTTAACGTTGATGATGGATGAACTTATCCCTACCATGAACTAATATATTTGGTGTTGAGTCTGCTTTGAATGATTTTTATTTTGTGTTAATAAATGGTTAAGGTATTTTTATGTTTAAATGTTGTTTTGCTCATTGTTTATATTTTAAATGCTTAGTCTTGTAAAGCTTTTGAGAGATTGCCACTTTTTAAGTATATATGCCTAAACTCGAGAGAGTTAGGCAAGATCTACGTGAGCAAGGGAACTAAACTAGGATGGTTAGGTTGAAATCTGCCTTAGAGATAAGAAAAGGGTTTCATTCGACTAAAAGGGATATGACGTATTTGATAAGCTAGTGTTTCACTCAAGCTGAGAGGTATTGCCGTAGCATTAGTTTTATCAAGTTCCTTACTAGAGATAGCCTAGAAGAACTTTTAGTAAATCCTTTTGGGAAGCATAGGCATAGAATACTCAGACCATTCTAGACGTAGAATAAATTTTACCATAGCAAACCCAACCAATTATACATATAGAAGCTTGATTGTGTGAGGTTGTCAAGTCTTATTTCATTCTCCGAAGTTCAATTTTAATTATTGCTACAACATTATTTTTCTGTTACTTCAACACTTCACTTAAATTTCTTCCAAAACAATATTTTACTGTTCACCTCATCACTTCCCAAAAACTTTACCATCATATATATGTGTGTGTGTGTGTATACATATATATACTTAGTGACACCCTTTTTGATATAACATCTTTTAAAATTCCTCCAATCCTTTTGGAGACGATACTCACTCACTACTATATTACTTGATCAACTATGTATACTTGCACATGTTTTGCGTTCAATTTATAACACTTACAACACACAATCATTATGTATGTTGATAATATTTTTTTGCAGGCTGCATATACTAATGAATTAAAATATGTGGAAAAAGATCTATTTATTTTGGTTTGGAAACCAAATAAGGATTTATAGTGTGCGATCTCATCCAAATATTTGAGGTAATTAAATATGAAATATAATAGTAATTACTCTTTTTTCTTATGTATATTGATAATAGTTAAGAATTAGTTTTAGCAGTAATTCATTGACATAAAAAAATGTTTTAGTTTTTTTGTTGTTGCGATTACTAATGTTATTTTCTATAATGTTTTACTCTAAAGATAAACAAGACTAGGTCTGAGCGTGCCTCGATAACATATCAAAATTCGAATCAACTTATGCATGACAGATGACAGTTGCATATGTCCTTTTTTGTGTCCATCGGGAGATTTAATTTAGTTATGTTATTCTAGTTATACATTCAAGACATACAAGTTATATGTATGAAATACTATTAAATTTTAATCTTTTAGATTGTATGAAGTTGGTTTTCTACTTAACTTTTATCTTACTTACAATTACGATATTTACGGTGTTTTATGGTCTTTAACGATAGTTTGGTTTAAATTCCAATCCAAATTATTTTTGGTCTTTGGATTCAAATACGAGTGTCAAATAAAAATTAAAACTTATTTGAAACAAATTCAAATTCAAATTCAATGTTGGAATATAATTTTTTTAAAACAAATTCTAATTATTTATAATACGTGTTCCTTGCAGTGAGTATTTTTGGAACAAATTCAAATTTAACACAGTAAATATACAGCGCGTACTGATACGATACATCTGTATCAATACTGTTATATTATTTGAAATTCCAGTGGGTTTCAATGGTACTGATACAGACTGTGTACCGACACCATTCAATTACATGTACTAATACTCATTAATGACCGTACTGGTACACGCGAGCCTGGTGATATTAGTTTTTCTAGTGATTCATTGACATAAAAAAATGTTTTAATTTGTGTTGTTGTTGTAATTACTAATGTTATTTTTAATAATTTTTTACTCTAATGATAAAAAATATAAGTCTAAGCGTGCCTCGATAACATATCAAAACTCAAATCATCTAACACATGACGGATGACGGTTGCAGATGTCTTTTTCTGTGTCTATCGGGAGATTTAGTTTAGTTATGTTATTCTAGATATACATTCAGGAGATACAAGTTATATGTGTGAAATACTGTTAAGTTTTAATCTTTCAGATTGTATGAAGTTGGTTTTCTACTTTACTTTTATCTTATTTACAAATATGATATCTACAGTGTTTTGTGGTTTTTAACGATAGTTTGGTTTATTTGAAAAATATATCCAATCCAAATTATTTTTGATCTTTCCATTCAAATACGAGTCTCAAATAAAAATATAAAACTTATTTGAAACAAATTCAAATTCAATGTTGGAATATAAAAGTTTTTTTGAAACAAATTCTAATTATTTATAATACATGTTCCTTACAGTGAGTTTTTTTGAACAAATTCAACGCAGTAGATATACAATGTACCAATACGATAAATCATGTGTATCGATACCGACTGTATATTGATACCATTCAATTACACATACCAATACTCATTAATGATCGTACCGGTACGCGCGAGACTGATGATATTAGTTTTATTAGTGATTCATTGACATAAAAAATGATTTAGTTTTTTTGTTGTTGCGATTACTAATGTATATAAAAAATGATTCGAATTCGAATCAATTAACGCATGACGGATGATGGTTGTAGTTTTCCTTTTCTGTGTCCATTGGGAGATTTAGTTTAGTTATGTTATTCTATATATACATTCAAGAAATACTAGTTATATGTATGAAATATTGTTAAGTTTTAATCTTTCAGATTGTATGAAGTTGATTTTCTACTTTACTTTATCTTTTTTACAATTACGATGTTTACAGTATTTTGTGGTTTTTAATAATAGTTTGGTTTAAATGAAAAAAATATCCAATCCAAAAAATTTGTCTTTGGATTCAAATACGAGTGTCAAATAAAAATATAAAACTTATTTCAAACAAATTCAAATCCAATGTTAGAATATAAAAGTTTTTTGAAACAAATTCTAATTGTTTATAATACATGTTCCTTACTGTGAGAACAAATTCAAATTCAACGCAGTAGATATACAGTGCGTACTAATACAATCAATACTTTTCAATTATATGAAATTCCAGTGCGTTTCAACGATACCGATACATACTATGTACCGATACCATTAAATTACACGTACCGATACTCATTAATGATCATACCGGTACACGCGAGCCTTGTGACATTAGTTTTATTAGTGATTCATTGACATAAAAACATGTTTTAGTTTTTGTCGTTGTTGTGATTACTAATGTTATTTTCTATAATTTTTTACTTTAATGATAAACAAAACTAGGTCTGAGTGTGCCTCGATAACATATTAAAATTCAAATCAGCTAACGCATGGTGGATAACGGTTGTAGTTGTCTTTTTCTGTGTCCATCGGGAGATTTAGTTTAGTTATGTTATTCTAGATATACATTCAGGACATAAAAGTTATATATACGGAATACTGTTAAATTTTAATCTTTTAGATTGCATGAAGTTGGTTTTCTACTTACATTAATTTTATCTTATTTACAATTACGATATTTACAGTGTTTTGTGGTTTTTAACGATAATTTGGTTTAAATGAAAAATATATCAAATCCAAATTATTTTTGGTCTTTGGATTTAAATACGAGTGTCAAATAAAAATATAAAACTTATTTGAAACAAATTCAATGTTGGAATATAAAAGTATTTTTTAAATAAATTCTAATTATTTATAATACGTGTTCCTTACAGTGAGTTTTTTTTAACAAATTCAAATTCAACGTAGTAGAAATACAGTGTGTACCAATACGATACATCATGTGTATCGATAATGTTCAATTATGTGAAATTACAGTGGGTTTCAACAGTATCATTACAGACTGTGTACCGATACCATTCAATTACACGTACTGATACTCATTAGTGATCGTATCGGTACGCACATGCCTAGTGATATTATTTTTATTAGTGATTCATTGACATAAAAATGTTTTAGTTTTTTGTTGTTGTTGCGATTACTAATGCTATTTTCTATAATTTTTCACTCTCATGATAAACAAGACTAGGTCTGAGCGCACCTCAATACCATATCAAAATTCGAATCAATTAAGCATGACAGATGATGGTTGTAGTTGTCATTTTCTGTGTCCATCGGGAGATTTATTTTAGTTATGTTATTCTATATATACATTCAAGAAATACTAGTTATATGTACGAAATATTGTTAAGTTTTAATCTTTTAGATTGTATGAAGTTGGTTTTCTACTTACTTTACTTTATCTTATTTACAATTACAATGTTTACAGTGTTTTGTGGTCTTTAACGATAGTTTGGTTTAAATGAAAAATATATCTAATCCAAATTATTTTTGGTCTTGGGATTCAAATACGAGTGTCAAATAAAAATATAAAACTTATTTTAAACAAATTCAAATTCAATGTTAGAATATAAAAGTTTTTTTTGAAACAAATTCTAATTTTTTATAATACATGTTCCTTACAGTGAGTTTTTTTTGGAACAAATACAAATTCAACACAGTGGATATACAACGCGTACCGATATGATACAACATTTGTATCGATACTGTTCAATTATGTGAAATTCCAGTGGGTTTCAATGGTATCGATACAGATTGTGTACTGATACAATCCAATTACACGTACCGATACTCATTAATGATCGTTATTGTACGTGCAAGCTCGTTGATGTAAATATGCCTCTTATCCGGTTTTCCCCAAATTATATCAAACATAACCATAAGAATGCAACTTTCTGTAAAAAAAATACACCATTTATAACTCAAAATACCAAAATCCTTCACAATATTTGCAAGGATTTCAAAGGATGGTGGTTCCAGCGTCCTTCGACAAGTACTGTAGCATTCATCCCATCTCTATAAATAATTTTGATGAGACCCTATACGAGCCAATAATTTTTTTCAATGCCCCCTAAAACAATTTTGTCGTTTTGATCCTTGAGTTTTAACTGCAAAAGTAAAAATGAGGGTTTTAAAAATAAAAAAAGTAATAAAGTAATAAAAACAAATAACGAACGGAAAACGACGAGAAAGAAAATAAAGTAGAAGAATTCAAGCCTTACTCTTTGCTGAGCCTCAAATTCGATCAATCATCATGTAACCTTCTAGACCTGGTATGGACGTTATGAACAAATCTCGGAGACTACATTATTTCATATCAATAGAAATCATAAAATTTCATATTATAACATGCATGTCAGAAAATCATTATAAATCCATAATTAGAAATAATAATTCTTAAAATATATCATAATACAAGTTTAAAATCCAAAATCAATAAAGATATCATATTTCAAAATTCCTATAAAAATTATATAAATAAAAATTAATAGAAAAATATAATAGTCTAAAAACGTCTTACGATGTCTGAAAAAGAAACATGCTACTAGACGATCCTCCAAGTACCTCTTTTAATCCTAGAGGTCAGAGGGATCTAAAAAGACAAACTAAAAAAGTGAACTATAAAGCTCAGTATGTCCTCAAAGTGTAACATATATTAATAAAAAATATTAAATACTTCAGACATGATATGATGTGTAAGTCAAACACAAACAATAATAAATTAATAATTCATTATAGGAATATTATAACAAAAATTTCACACAACACTACCTTTCGTTGAAGGGAAAATAGGATGGGGATGTTACCCTCCGAAAAGGTACCCAAATTAGAATACATAAATCGAGATGATGATATAGACCTTTGAAGATGATGCCAAATAGAAATGGAATGAGGATATGATCCCATATAGAAACAGAACAAGGATAAAATCCCATGTAGAAACATGTCGGAGGTAAAATCCTATCCAGAAACAGGATGAGAATATTGTCCTCCGTAGAGGATCCCATTCAGATGACAGAAATACATTAATACACAAATTAGTATTGATGTAACATTAATAAAAAAAATAAGACATATTAAGGATAAATATAATTAGATTATGAACATGCGTACTGATAGCAACATACTGTATAATAGCATAAAACATTAAATGTATCGAATAGATCAAGGGAACACACATATAGTAGCTAATCTCTACCAACTAATCCCTACGTTTCCCGTAATTAGTAGTAGTAGGTCCTACAACTTGGGGACCTAATAATAATACATTACTATATAAGTACAAAAATTATTTATCTAAAAATAAATAGACTAGTAAGTCACTAAATAACACTTACACGTATCTTGAGAAGAACTACAGAATCGAACTGAGCTTAACAGGGGTGGTTAGGATCTACTGGAGAGCAATATAGAGACACGTGTTCACCTTCAAAACATAACAACAAAACAATGAGTTCAAAATCACGTAATTTACTTAACAAAATTAAGAATTTAAGTGATAAATAACGTAAAATAGGGCTTTCAGGTTATAATTTGGTAAAATGAAATGTGGAAATAAACTCAAGACATTGAAAAACATAAAGGTATGGGTCAACGGTCAAAGTCAATGGTCAATGGTCAGAGTTAATAGTCAATGATCAATAGTCAACAATCCGATTCAGGTCAAGGGTTCTGTTCAGGTTAAAATCGGTTCAATTAAATTCGTTTAGGGGTTATATCAATTTAGGATTGATTCACTTGGACCAGTTCATTGTTTGAATCGCAGGGAACAGACCTACACATGCACAGTAGTGCGTAAGGGAAAGTGGAACATTCTACAACGACAAAAAAATTATGTAAAAATTCATAAAATTATTTTAAGACTCAAGGAGTCACCCACAAACGTTGGTTTATCAAAAATATTGTTAGAGATGGAATTTTAATAAAACCTGAATATTCAAACCTTCACTGGTTACAAAGAGCGATGGTGAACGACAAACCAATGGTATCAAATGAACAACGACAATAAGATGAGAACAATAACATCAACAGTGAGAATCACGGTGGCATTGTGGGAGACAAAACAAAAAATAAAAAAAATAATGGTGGAGAGAGAAAATCCAAGGAAGAGAATTTACAATGAAAAAAATGGTTATGGGAAAAAAAGAAAAGAAAGAAAAAAGAGCATGGGGTTTCAAACTACCTTAATTGTGTAAATTATGCTCTTAGTCCATGAACTTCTAGAAATTCATGAACAAGCATCAAAATTTTAAAAAAATAATTTAACTTAAACTTTAGGGTGTGACAACTCCCCTATAAAAAAATTCGGTCTTGAAATTTTACCTTGCAAAAAAAGATGAGGAAACTGCTCCTCCATGGATTTCTGAGTGTAAGTGGCCTTTGAAAGACTACGATTACTCCAAAGTACCTTAACCATAGGTATATGTTGGCTTCTCAAAACTTGATTCTTATAGGCAAGAATTTGAATAGGCTCATCCTCATAACTAAGATCAGGTATCAGCTCAAAATCCTCAACATAGATGATATGATGCAGATTAGGACGGTAATGCTTCAACATAGAGATATGAAAGGTATCATGAATACGCTCAAGCTCAAGAGGTAACTCAAGTTGATAAAGAATTGGTCCTACTTGTCGTAGAATATGAGAAGGTCCAATAAACCTTAGACTCAACTTGTCTTACAGCCGAACTTGAGAACATTCTTTCATAGAGATACTTTAAGAAAGACTCGGTCACCTACACTGAACTCGATATCTCGTCTCTTTAGATCAACATAAGACTTTTACCTATCAAAAAAGCCTTAAGCCTGTCTCGAATCAACATAATAGTACCCTCGGTATCCTAAATAAGATCGGGTCCTATAACCCTCCTCTTAGATAACTCAGTCTAACACAACAGAGTACGACACCTACGACCATACAAGGCCTCGTAGTGCCATCGAAATACTGGTATGATAACTAACTATTGTTGTATGCAAACTTGGCCAATGACAAGCGATCCTCTTAACTGCTCTGGAAATCTATAACGTATCCTTTCAGTATATCCTCCAGAATCTAAATAACTCACTCATACATCCATCAGACTTCAAGTGATATATCATACTAAAATTTAATTAAGTACCCAGAGCATCATGAAAAGCCTTCCAAAAACACGACGTAAACCTCAGATCTCAATAAGAAATAATAGACAAATGAACCCTATCAAGGTGAACAATCTAAAAAATAAACAACCAAGCCAATCTATCGAAGATATAATTAGTCCAAACCGTAATGAAATAGGCATACATAGTGAGATGATCAACAATAACCCATATTGAATCCTTTTTGGACAGTGTCAATGGCAATCCGCTAACAAAATCCATAGTTACTTGCTCTCATTTCCACTCTGAAATCTAAATGGGTTGAAGTAAATTTAACAAAAACTAATGCTCAACATTTACTTGCTAACAATTTAGACACTTAGCCACATAATGACGCCAGACAGAATAGTGATTATCCTGTAGGCTAGCTCCGACAGACGATTCACAAGAGAAAATTCGCCCAAAAACCAGAGAAAAAAAGTCTCTAGGGTTTAATAAAATATTATAAAATCAATAATTGTCAAAAGCAGTCCACAAGCCGGACTGTTATAGCTAAAAAAATCGTCTTTATTCGAATTTTGCCAAAAATAGCAAAAATCGTATTTATTCGAATTTTGCCAAAAATAGCAAAATCCCGAAAATCACTCTAAATTGAAATTCGAAATAAAATAAGCAATCTCCCAAAAATCCGGTCTAAATCGGATTTAAATTGACTTCCTAATTAACAATCGAAATATTACCATAAATAGTAAAAAATAACTAAATCTAGTGATTCGGAGGGGAAAACGGCAGAATTTGAGGTTGAAAAAAAGGCCACATGGAGCGTAGCTCAATGTGGAGAGCGTGCGCGTCGAAAAGAGCTTTCCGGATTGGGGTCTTATGCGCGATTCTGACACCTGTAGCCAAAGTTATGGCCAAAAGACTGAAACATACTCAAAACGACCCCAATAAGGAACATGTCACAATCAATTCCCGCCTTTGCGCTGATCTGCCAACTCATGGTATCTCAGCGCCATCAACGTGCAATCTGACAGCTCAGCATCATCTGTCTCAGATCCCCCTGCATCACATAATTAGTGAAATCTCTTTATAAACCAGACTAATAGTACCATTCTCTGAGATTTTGGTCATCTTAACACCACTAAGATGCATAGAATAAAGACTATCTTGAGCTTCCCACAAAATAACAATCCATAACTCAGGATCATTTGGCACCCAATACCATCATCGGAAGCATAATACCTTTATTGACAGTGTACTTAGAATTAGAACCCTACTCAACTCGTTTTACAAACAGAAATAAGGATGCATCGAGAGGTTTCTTCGACTTAATCTCAGTCATCATGGTAGGCTCAACTTAAAGTTCAATTAGCAGAGTACCATTGTCATACAAGCTTATGTTGGTAAGTATAACCCTCAAATCAATAGTCACTCTTTGACTTAAAGCATCAATAACTACATTAGGTTTTCTAAGGTAATACTCAATCTCGAAATCATAATCCTTCAGAAACTCTAACCAGTGTCGTTGTCTCAAATTGAGATCCTTCTTGGTTAATAGATATTTCAAAAGTTTATGATCTGTATAAAATTCAACAGTTCTCCTTATGAAGATAGTGCCTCCAGATTTTTAGTGCAAAAACCACTACAACTAAATCCAGATCATGAGTAGAGTAGTTACACTCATATGTGTTTAACTGATGAGATACATAAGCTACTACTCTACCATCCTAAATTAGACTAGAGCTTAAACCAGTGTGAGAAGCATCACTGTAAACTGTATAATCCTTTCCAAACTCGGGTTAAATAAAAATCGAAGCTTGAGTCAGAACTAATTTCAACTGCTCAAAACACAACTGTTGAGCTTCACCCCTAGACAAAAGGTACATTCTTTCTTAGAAGTTTCGTCAAAGGAGCAGAAATTATAGAAAACCCCTCTACAAACCTCTAATAATACCCTACCAAACCCTAGAAGCCACATTCTTAGGTATGTCCAATTTAGAATAGCTTTGATCTTTTTTGCGTAAATAGAAATACCCTTAGTATAGACAATGTGTCTAAAAAACATTACCTCGCTAAGTTAGAATTCACACTTACAAAACTTTACATAAAGTTTCTTTTCCTTTAAGGTCAACAAAACAATCCTTAAATGCTCGTCGTGATCATCCACAGAATTTGAATAAATCAGGATATCTTCGATAAAAAAAATGAAGAAATGATCCATATATGGTTGGAACACTCAGTTCATCATATCGATAAAAATAATAGAGGCATTAATCGAACCGAATGGCATCACTAAGAATTCGTAATATCTATATCGTGTTCAGAAAGTTATTTTCATAAGATCATAATCTTTTACCTTAAGCTAATAATAACAAACCAAAGGTCAAACATAGTGAAAATAGTTACACCTCAAAAACTGATCAAACAAATCATCAATGAGCGCTAATAGGTATTTGTTTTTAATCGTTGGCTTATTCAATTTTCGATAATCAATGCACATGTATCATTCTTTTTAACAAAAGGCACTAGAGCTCCTCAAGGAGAGGTACTAGGTTGAATAAAACCTCGATTTAATAATTCCTACAAATAAACCTTTAGCTCTCTCAATTCCATAGGTTTCATGCGATAAAGTTTCATAGACACTGATACAATACTCATATATAGTTCAATTCTGAACTCTACTTCCCCCTCAAGTGGTACATCATGCAACTCTTCTAAGAAACATCCGAAAAGTCTCTCACACTATGATTCTAATCAATTAAAAAGTATATTTCCTTGAATCCATAATATAAACAAGATATGCTACGGCACCATTCAAATTATTTTCTCTACCACCGAGGTCGATATCACATTGGACAGATAACCCGTCACTCATCGATCAAAACAATCTTCTTACCATCAGACATCTTTAGAATCACTCTTTTACATTCGTAATTCAAGTTAACCCAATGTTCCTTCAACTAATCAGTACCAAGAATCAAATTGAATTCATCTAATAAGAATTTCATAAGATTTACTGAAAAGGGTCTCTTTATAGAGCTCGAGATAACAATTTCAGTAGATTTTGTCAACAATTATGGATTGACTAAAAAGAGACTAAATATTGACTAAAAAAGTAATTGGATCAACCAAAATCTCAAGATTATAAGTAACAGAGATCACAACGTACGAAGGAGTAGACCTATAATAAAGCAAAGAAAAATAATGAATAGAATGAATGGTAAAAGTGTTTGCAATGATGTCTGGCTAATTGTGATCCTCACAACGCTCAAAACATAAACAAGAGTAGACTTTCTAGCCTTTAATCTAACATAACCTCTACCCTGGGTAGATTGTCCCCTACTCAAAGAACCCAATGCAAATCCAAAAGACACATGTCTACTCTGACTACGACCCGTTGGTTTTTGAGAAGATTCTTTAGAACAAGTATGAGTTTGATATGTCGGAGCAAGCTGCGGACAATCTCTTAGAAAATGCTCATTCGAACCACACCTAAAACACTCTCCCAACTTCTTGCGACACTCGCCCATCATGTTGCCTACTACAGTAAGTACATATAGAATAACTAGTTGTGCAGAAGAAACACCCATACTTCATACCGATTAGATGAATCAACATTTCTAGACCCATAGTCAAATCTTGATATGTCAGCCCTTGGACGCTTTCTAGGATGAGTAAAAAAACCAGAAGAACCCTCAAAACCTGATTATCTCCTCTTACGATTATGTTGCTCCCTACTAAAATCTTTCATCTCCTTAGTTGTCTTAGCTCGTTCCACGAGCTTAACCAAGTCCCGCTCATGATGAGTAGGTACCCTGCTACGAATCCCAACTCACAGACACTTCTCAAATAATAGACACTTATTCTCCTCGGTAGCGATCAATCTAGTGGCATACTTACTGAGACACAAAAACTTTTACTCCTAATATTGAACTATCATATCACCCTACTTCAGATCCATGAATTCATGTTTTTTCTATTACAGATAATGACTACCAACAAATTGACTTCGAAAGGCACTTTGGAAAAACTCATAAGTCAACTGATCTCTTAGAGTGTACATCTTCACTAAATTTAACCAACTCTAGGCATCAAATTTCAAGAGTGAAACAACTTCATGAAGTCTCTGATCCTCAAGATAATCTATCTCATCGAGAAGATGCTCGATATCCTCAACCTAGCACTCCCCAATAGAGTTGGATGCTCGAGTAAGCCCTATAAAGTACTCCACTTTCTTACATAACATAGTCGACAAAACAGTAACGAGAATATCCTCTTGTTTCACCCCTAATATATCTCTAAAGTAAATGTAATACTATTTGACTAATAACAACATTCTTTAAATCATCTACAGATTTGCCTCTAGTGACAGATTTATGCCCAGTCAGATCAAAAGAGTAAGAAACTTGGGTACGCCCTCAAACGTTTCAACCTAAGGAACTGGAGGATCTATATCTTTATTAATCTCTCGGCCTCAATGTCCCCGAGTGCTACCACCTCTGTGGAATGATGCAGAAGGACATCGACCTCTACAGGACAACATACTATCGACTGAATAATGTAATGTAGTGTTTGAAATAAAAGAAAACATAAGCTAAACTCAAATATAGTATTGGAGTCTTGAAACAAAATATTCATATTTAAAAACAGACAAGATTAATTAACAAAAACTTACAGCCAAAACGAATTTCAGAAAATATTTCTTATACCCAAAGTTTTTTGACGTATGTTAGAAATCATTTTACAGAAAAGTATAAAATTTATGGGTAACACGGTTCGTGAGTTAAACATAGGCTATGATACCACAAAATGTAATCCCTTAGACCCGATCTGGATGTTACGATCGAATCTCAAAGACCACATTAATTCAGATAAACAGAAATCATGAAATTTCATATATTATAACATGCAGCATTGGAAAATCAATATAAATCTATAATCAGAAATAAGAATTCTTAAAATATATCATAATGCGAGTGTAAAATCAAAACCGATGAAGATATAAAATTTCAAAATTCTCATAAAAGTTAACATAAAAAATATAATATAGTCTAAAAATGTTCATATGAAGTCTGAAAGGAAATGTGCTATTAGACGATCCTTCAAGTACTGGTCGTAATCCTAGCGATTTGAGGGATCTCAAAAGACAAAAACTAAAAGACAATGCTATAGAGCTCAATGTGTCCTCTAAGTTAACAAATATTAATGAAAAATATTAAATACTTCAGACATGATATGATGTATATATCAAACACAAACAATAATAAATTAAATGTTATGACAAGAATATTATAACCAAAATGTCATACAACACTACATTTCGCTGTAGGAAAAATAGGATGGGGACATTACCCTTTGAAGAGGTATCCAAATCAAAATACAAAAATCAGAACGAGGATATAGCCCTTTGAAGATGATCCCAAAGAGAAACAATACGGGGATATGATCTCATGCAAAAATAGGATGGGCATAATTCCATGTAGAAATAGGACATGGATATTATCCTTCGTAGAGATTCCATGCATATGAAGAAAACACATCAATATAAATTAATAGTGATACAACATTAATAAAAAAATTAGACATATTACAAATAAATATAATCAAATTACTAATATGCATACTAATAGCAACATATAACATAATAAACAATCAATGTCGACTAATCTCTATGCTTCCCACAATTAGTAGTACTAGGTCCTGTGGCTTGGGGACCTAATAATAACACACTAATGTATAAGTACAAAAATCATTTATCTAAACAAAAATGGACTATTAAGTGACTAAATAACACTTACGCATATCTCGAGATGAACGTATGGAATCAAGCTGAGCTGAATAGGAGTGGTCAGGATCTTCCAGAGAACGATGTTGAGACACGTGTTCAACTTCAGAATATAATAAAAAAAATAAGTCTAAAATCTCAAAATTTACTTAAAATAATTAAGACTTTAAGCGATAAATGATGCAAACCAAGTCTTTCGGGTCAGAATTTAGAGAAACAAACTACATCAACAGACTCAGGACGTTGAAAAACATAAAGGTATGAGTCAACAAAAAAAGTCAATAAAAAAGTCAATGGTCAAAGTTAACGATTAACGACCAACTATCGAAGTCAACAGTTAATGGACAACGATCAATGGTCTGGTTTAGGTCAAAACTAGTTTAGTAAGATTGGTTTATGGGTATGATCAGCTCAAGGCTGATTCAGTTGTATTGATTCACTATTTAAATAGCCAAGAACAAACCCACATGCAAATAATGGTGCATTGGAGCACGTGGGACCTCATTCAACGATAAAAAATCAGGAAAAAGTTCACAAAATTATTTGAAGACTTAGGGAGGCACTTACAAACGTTGGTTTCTCGAAAAGATCGATAGAGATGGAATTTCAACAAAACCTAAATATTTAAACCTTTCCTAGTTACAAACAGTAGTGGAAAATGACAAACTAATAGTATCGGACGAACATCGATGATGAGATAAACACAATGACGCCAGCGGTGAGATATATGCCAGCACGGTGAATGACGAAACAAAGAAAAAATGTAACAATAGTGGAGAGAGAAAACATGAGAGAAAGAGATGATGATTAAAAAATGCTTGAAGGGAAAAGAAAAGAAAGAAGAAAGAGTATAAGGTTTCAAAATACCATAAAAATTGGGTAAGTTACGCCCTTAGTCCCTGAACTTCCAAAAATTCATGAACAAGCATTAAAATTTAAAAACCTTTTAATTTAACCCAAACTTTGGGATGCGACACATCGAAATCTACTGGTTCCGAGGCTAATTAATCCAATGAAGCTTCTATACAAAATAAACCGAAAAAGAAATAAGTCAGTAATATCCAAGAGACAAATGAGGAGTAAACAATAGTAAAAATATACAATATTCAACACTTATCAATTTCTCCCTCACTTATTCAATCCTTGTCCTTAAGCATAATTCAATTCAACATACTAAGTTTTCCATTTACCTTCCATTATCTCTCTTTACATCTCAGAATACCAATAAATTCAAGTTCACATCTTGAACCAAAATAACAATAAAGTAAATGAGCATGAATATGATAAATTTATGGCAAAACTAGAACATTCCAATAATCCATTAATTTCAAATCCAAAAAGAGTTAACACCATTACAGGGATTCACTCAATACTCTCAAAGTGTTTAGGGTGTAATTAACTCTCAAAGTAAGAACACAATACAATATTACCATAGTATTACAAGTGAATCAAATCTCCACCACTGTCTATGAATATGATTGAATAATCAAGCGGTCTTTCAAGAGTTGTAACGGGGCTTAGGTAAGGGTATGGTAAACGACAAAAAATGTAAAGGTTCATAATAGTCAAGAAAACAGATGCACATAAGATCAAATCCACAAAATAATATCGAACAAAACTCAACCAATAAAAAAATTTCAACTTTCAACCAAAATATTGTAACTTTTTCTTGACATTTTTTTGGAACTCTTTTCTTTTCTTTTTTTTTTTTTAATTTTTTTCGAGCATCCTTTTTTTTCATGGAACAACTTGTTCTCTTTTCTCAACAAAGGTAGCAAAAGAGAAATAAAATCAAAGGCTTTGGATTAATGAATGGTAAAATAAAGAAAATAGAAAACGACTCAAAGTGGCTAACTAATGGAAAATAAATGGGTGCATTTTTTGAAGGTGTAAAAAATGGGTAAACCTTAAGTGCCCATATCATTTCAAAGCATAAAATCCAAACTATAGTCGTAACATATAATCATAAGCAAGTTCTAGAATATAAATGCTAAGTTCAACATATTCAAGACAAGAAAAAAGAGCAAGAATATATAGAATTGCTCTATAGGCTCAAATCTTACTAAAATACGTTACTAGCATCAAGTCAAGTACATTTTTAATCAACGAACGCATGAGATGTCATCATAATATTTCAAAAACACTAATCATATTACCCACTATCACGAATCTCAGTTCAAACAAAATGTATCTAAGACATTCTAGGCATTCCAAGATGTTGAACAAAACTTAAGATATTCAATAGAAAAATCAACATATTCTTACTAAAGCATACAAAAATTCAAGCATATGAAAAATAAGAGAAAAATTTGATTCAATTCCACCCTCTCACTTAAAGAGTATTGTCCCAATACGAAATAAATTAAGTAAAGGAGAATGGTAGTAAAACTCCACATGTTTAATGTCAATCTCCCTTTCGAAGATGGTTGTTGTGCAAGAGTGATGAAGGGAAGAGGTTCGCTCTGAATCCTTTAGTTTAATGAAGAACTTTGAATTTGAGTTCACACGATGGTTTTCTTGTAAACCAAAATTAACTCTTTACTTGAGATTAAAAGCTTAGACTTTCATTTGAACCACAACCAAGGTCGTAATTCCAAGCTCAATCAGATTTCCTTCGTGTTCTTAAAAATACAAAGAAAAATAAATAAATAAATAAAACTAAAAATAGTTTGCCTCCTATTAGAGCGCTTTGTTTAACATCGTTAACTCGATGAATTGGTTCAAACTGCAGGTTACGTGAGAGACATTTCCTCCACTTCATATGTGTAATATCCCAAATTTTAGAATAGTGACTCAAATGTAAAATTTGAAAATTTGGGGACTAAAGTATAAAGTTATAAAAGTTCAAGGAACAAAAATGTAAATTTTAAAAACTTATGTTTTGGTTCTTTAAATGAGAAGTTCATCCCAAGAATATAATTTTAGTGGGTTTCAGATTTTTGATCTGGAGTTTGTATAAAGTCTATTAAAGGATAAAGATTGATATAATATTCAGATAACCAGATCGAATCGGAAGCTTATAAAAATTTAAAGGAATATAGTTTTGAGTTAAAAAATTAAAATGATAATTTGAATCCGTGGAATTTGATATGGATTAGTTAATTTGGTGGAATTTGCACTATAAAGTGGAATAGTGTAATTTAGTGACTAAATTGAATTTTTGGAAAATTAGAAGGGTAAGGAGGGAAATTAATAAATGGGATTTTAATATTTAAATAATAATATTAAAATGGAGATAAAAGGATGGAATGGGGATAAATATTAGGATTCATTAATGGTAATTTTGACTTTTAGGCCAAAATGAAAATTTTAATTAATTTTTTTATTGATTTTAAGACACAAATTAGGAGATATTTTACAAGAAATTTCAAGAGAAATCCTCCCATCTTCTCCAGCTACCCGAAAATTCCATAGCCAAGGTGAGAAATTTTCTTTTTTCATTTTTTTGATCCATTTTAGTGAGATTTAGAACTAAGTTGTGAAATAAGAAAATGCTCTACACTAGTTTCTCTACAAATTGGTGTAAGTATTACATTGTTTCAAGTTGAAATGTGAAAATGGGTATTCTTCATGGATGATGGGGAAGTTGAATTTGATTGAAATTAGGTTTGATTTTGATCTTAGAAGTGTTATGGAATCATATACAAGCTTAAAAGTTATTTAAAAACAACTAAGGGACCAAGTTGTAAGTGTTTGATCATGTATGGGTTTTATGAGAAATGTTAATTTTTGTTATGAAAATGGTTAGAAATGATTGGGAATGGATGAAATTGAGTTGTAGGTGATGAAATTGTGCTTGAAACAAAATTGGAGACCATTAGGAGAAATGCTTGAAAGATTAGGCCTAGGTGGAAATAATTAGGAATAAATTTGTAAAAATTTCTTTAAGGCTTAGAATGGATATTGGAATGATTTCGTGTGATTGAAATAAAGTTTTTATGAATATGGAGTAATGTTAAGCTTAAGGGAACTTTTTGTAGGTTTTATGAAGTTGAAAGATTATTGGGTAATTATTGGGAAATTGAAGTACTATGCTGGAAATTAGTGTTAAAATAGTAAATTGGACTATTTTGGAAGATGGTGAATGATGAAGAATTAAGTTGGAAGTTTAAGAAAAATTGGTGATGAAATAGCAAAATATGCAAGATTGAGGTATTTGATTTGAAAATATTATTTGAAGTTGAAAATGGTGACTAACATGGAAAAAATGTAGTTGTGGGTTAGTTGTGAAATGAAGTTAAGTGAATTTTGGTTATGAAATATTAATTTCAAGAACTAATAAGGGTATTTTGCAAAAGTTGGGTTAGAAATTCATTAAGTTGGAGAAAATAGTATCGAATATACATTTATTGTTTTTTTACATTTGATTCGAATATGTGCTTAATAGGTTGTTAAAAACTAACATATGTTTGAATTTATTTTTTCGGATAATTGAATTTCGGAAGATCGCGATAGTAATTTAAGTTAAGTAAATGAAAAGAGAAGAATGAATGGGATATCGTTTTAAACTTGAAAATTCGAGTTATAAGTGAGGCAACATGTGAGTGTAAATAAACTTTTTAGTAAAGATAATACGACGAAGACTTGCGATGAGTCAATCACGTCCAATTTTTATAGAAAAGGTTTTAAAATAGTATTTTAAAAAAATACATTTTATTAATTTATTTTATTCCATAGTATGTGATTGTTTTAGATACGAACTGCCCAATATAGCATTTATTTAAATTTTATTATATTTGAATGTATGTATGGTTATTTTATATGAAAAATAGTATATGATTTTCGAACAAAGCCCATTGTATGAAACTTGAGAGTTAGTGGTACAATTGGCATGCCAAGAGGTGGAGTGTTATTGATCGATCATGCAGAGGTACACTTATGTACACCATAGTTACCAAATACATTTATGTATTTGGGATTCATAGGTACAGTGTTGTTGTGTTCTATAGTACTTGTACATTAACAGGGCACCTACGCTGCAATAATAGGCACTAAATGTGCAACATGGTCACAGGCAATTATATTGCACATAGCATAGAACACTCAATCATAGACCTGCGTGCCATATATTCTCATGATAGTACAGTGGGCAACGATACAAATCGAAATAAAACAATATAGATTTGATACATGTTTTAATGTAAAGAATTTTGATAATTATTTTGATTTTATGCATGATTCATATTAATAATGTTTTTTTATAATTGCTTATTTTTATATGTTATTTATTTAATTAGGTTGACTCACTAAGTGAAAAACTTAGCGTGTGATCATTTCACACGTAGGTAAAGAAAAGAAAACAAAGGATATATTTTAGCAAACAAGTTTAGACATCTATATTCAGTATGAAATCCTTTCGATGTTTTTTTTATTCTAGTTGGCATATATATATTTATATGTTTTGATGCTCTGATTTGAATATGTCTGAACTGGTTTTGATTAAATTATATATGATTAGTATTTTATTTCTATATAGATAAATTTTATATTATATTTTTAAATGCATTTAACTATTCTAATGTCGATTTTAAACGAAACAAAATTTTACTAGATTTTGTGATTGACGTGACATCTTTAGCTCGTATAAGGGGACGTATACGAGATATGAGCTTTACATTTATTGGTATCAGAGCTAAAACTTTAGTCTATTCTTCGCCTAAACCAAAGTTATAAGTCGTTTAAAGTTTGTACATGCCATTAGTATATTAAAAAGTTATTGATTTGGTATTATTTGTTGGATATCGTTCCTTACTAATCTAGATATATGTGTGTGTAGTAATGTCGGAATAAAACGTAGAGGAGAGTGACTGAGCGACAAGAGGTTCTAGAGGGGACTGTTAGCATTGGAAGCTTAAGGAGCGCATGTTTCAGATAAAGGGACGTTTCTCCAAGCATTGGAAGCTATTTTACAGCAGTATCAACCTGCTCCTCAAGCTTCTTGGATGTCGATAGCAAATTAACTAAAGAGTTTGGGAGCTTATGAATTTAAAGAAGAAGATGAGGAAGGTCCAGTGGTAGTAGATCTCTGATTGCACAACGAAAAGGTTAAGCTACATGGATTTCATTACTCGGATCAAGAGAAGTTAGATGGCGTGACTACTTTACCTCGAAGTCCTGCCCGAATGTGCTAGAAAAATACCACGGTTCATTTTCCTCCAAATCAAGTGACTTGGAAATTTTTATTGGAGGAATTTAATAACAAGTACATCGATAAACAGTTTATCAGAGACATGAAGCAACAATTCCTGAGTTTGAAGCAAAGTAATCACAATGTTTATGAGTTTGAGTGTGAATTCAATAAGTTAAGTTGATTTGCCCCCGAGTTGATTCCTAAAGAGAAAGACAGATGCGAGTGGTTTATCGAGGGTTTGTGCCCGAGGTTGAAAGAAGTTATGTTGGCATTGGAGTTGCATACATTTTAAGAGATGGTGAATCGAGCCAAAGCTCTAGATAGAGCACATAATGAGAAGTTTGCATAGTATAGGTTTTAGTCAGCAAAGAGATCAGGGCCATCTTCTTTTTAGCCCAGTCTAAAAGAGGCCGAGGTTCTAATTATAGACCTCAGAGTAGATCTAAGAGCACTGCTTCCAATCCTAAGGGAGCTAGAGCTTGGAAAGACAGACAATCACAGTCAGCTGTTGTGAGTGTTAGCAGATCATATCGAGAAGATATTTGATATTGTGAGGTATATGGTAGATCTCACTCGGGAGTATGCCGAGTTATTTTTGGGGCATACTTTTGTTGTGGAGAGTTTGGACATTTCATGAAGGATTGTTCTTTGGTAACTGAGGGACCAGCTCAGATAGAGCGATCTGTTATGGTTTCATAGAGAGACAGAGGTAAAACCAGAGCCGGAGGACCATCAAGATCTGATCCACAGTCAAATACATGCATTGCATCTATAGTTTACAATATTAAGACCACTCAGGACAGAGACGATCAGGAGATTATAGCAGGTACCTTTTGTTTTTATGGTTCACCTATTTTTATTTTAATAGACCATGGTTCTACACATTCATACATTAGTAAAAAGTTTATTAGAGAATGATGAATTCCTTTAGAGCCTGCTTCTAGACGAATCTATTAATTCAGAGTGCACGAGTTAGTCAATTTTGTAGAAATTACCTGATAAAGATTCAAGGAATTGAATTAAAAGGAAATCTACTGGAGTTACCTTTCGAGGAATTTGAGATTATTTTGGGCATGGATTGGTTATCATCTTATCATTTCATGGTAGATTTTCGTTTAAAGTGACTGATACTGAGAAACTTGGAAGGTACAGAGGTGATAGTGGTTGGAGAGAGGATGAATCTCTTATCCAATGTGATATTTGTTATTTCTACTAAGAAATTATTGCTGCAAGGATGTTAGGCATTCTAAATAAACGTTGTGGAAACCCAAACTTATGAAGTGAGGCTGAAGGATATTCTAACTGTTAGAGAGTACCCGAATGTTTTTCCAGATGAGCTACCATGATTACCTCCTGATAGAGAGGTAGAGTTTATAATTGAAGTATTTTCGGGAACGACATCGATATCGATGGCTCCAAATCGGATGGCTCCAATAGAACTTAGGGAGTTAAAATCCAACTTAAAAAAGTTGTTTGATCAAGGATTTATCATGCCAAGCATGTCACCTTAGGGTGCGCCAGTACTTTTTATTATAAAAGAAAGATGGATCTATGCGATTATGCATAAATTATCGGTAGCTAAACAAAGTGACAGTGAAGAACAAACATCCTCTTCTAATGATTGATGACCTATTTGATCAGTTAAAAGGCACAACAGTGTTTTTCAAGATTGATATTCGATTCTGGTACAATCAGTTGAAGATTAATTATGAGGATACTTTGAAGACAATATTTCAGACTTGGTATAGACAGTACGAGTTTGTAGTGATGTCGTTTGGCTTGAAAAATACTCCAGCAACATTTATGGATCTTATGAACTAAGTATTCTAGCCATACTTGGACCTGTTTGTGGTTGTATTTATTGAAGCCATTTTGGTTTACTCAAAGACAAAGGAAGAGCATGATGCCCATCTGCGCATTATTCTACAGATACTTTGAGATAAGAAGTTGTATGCCAAGTTATCGAAGTGTGAATTTTGGTTATTGAAAGTTGTATTCCTTGGACATGTAGTGTCTGAAGAGGTGATTCAAATGGATCTTCAGAAGGTGAAACTATATTAGAATGGAAAGTTCCAAAGAACGTTTCAGAGGTTCAAAGTTTCTTGGGTTTGGCTGGATATTATTAAAAATTCATGAAATATTTTTCAATGATTGCCTATCCACTGGCAAAGTTATTAAGGAAGGATATACCATTCATTTGGATAGAAAAATATCAAGAGTTCTTCTAGACATTGAAGAAGGTTATTACAGAGGCTCCAGTACTTGTACAACCAGAATCGGTCAAGAACTGTGTGGTGTATAGTGATGTGTCTCATAATGGTCTGGGATGCATTCTCATGCAAGATGAAAAGGTGGTAGCCTATATTTGAGACAGCTTAAGTCTCATGAAATAAATTATCCGATGCATGATCTTGAGTTGACAACGGTGATGTTTGCCTTAAAGATATGGCACCACTACTTATATGGTGAATAGTGATACATTTACACCAATAACAAAAGTTTAAAATATCTTCTGACTCAAAAGGAGGTGGATAGAGCTTCTGAAAGACTATGATGTGATCATATATTATCACACAGGGAAATGTAATATGGTTGTTGATGCACTTATCCAAAAGACTTTTTCAGCTTTACATAATTAGATGCCCGGTTATCTGTAAAGGAAGATGGTGCTTTGGTAGCTGAATTAAAGTTAAAACCTTTATTGCTAGAGTGAATAAAGGAGTTGCAAGGAAAAGATGAAAAATGCTTAGCAAGGATAAAACAAATGGAAAATGGCGAAGCCAAAGATCTTGAAGTAATGTCTGATGGATGTTTGTATTACAGAGACAAAGTCTATGTTCCAAATGATGAAGAGTTGAAGAAAGATATTCTTTCAGAGGTATATATTAGTTCGTTAACTATGCATCCAGGTGGGAACAAGATGTACCAAGATTTGAAGAGTTAGTATTGGTGGCTTGGTATCAAAAGAGCTATTACAAAATTTGTTGCAAAGTCCCTGACATGTCAACAATTGAAAGCTGAACATCAAGTACCTTTAAGACTTTTGCATCCGATCTCTATTCCTTAATGGAAATGGGAGAGAGTTCCGCTAAATTTCATCACATGGCTACCATTGACACCTAGCAAGAAAGATTCAATATGGGTAATAGTTGGTAGATTGACTAAGACATCGCACTTTATTCCTATTCAGACTGACTACTCAATGGAAAAGTATGCAGCGCTATACAACAAAGAGATAGTTTGTCTGCATAGAGTACCAGTTTTGATAGTATTTGAATGAGATCTGAGGTTCACTTCAATGTTTTGGAAGTCTTGGGTACTTGACTGAATTTCAGCACAACATTTCACCCACAGACAAATGGTTAGTCTGAACAGAATATTTAGGTTTTAGAGGATATGCTAAGGGCGTGTGTGATTGAGTTCAAAGGATCGTGAGAGAAATACTTTTCTTTAGCCGAATTTACCTATAATAATAGCTATCAAGTGAGCATCAAAATGGCTCCGTACGAAGCTTTATATGGAAGAAAATACATGAAACCATTGAATTGGTTAAAAGACAGAGATATAATTGTCCCAGATTTGATCAAAGGTGTGGAAGAAAAAGTGAAAATCATAATAGATAATATGAAGATAGCTATGAACCGACAAAAGTCTTACTCGGATTTAAAGAGAAAGGGGATTGAATATTAAGTGGGTGATAAGGTGTTTCTTAAAGTATCACATTGGAAAAAGGTATTGCGCTTTGGACGAAAAGGAAAGTTAAGTCTGTGATTCATTGGACCCTATGAGATCTTAAAAAGAGTTGGTCTGGTGGCTTATCAATTTTCATTGCCTCCGAAAATGGACAAGATTCACAATGTTTTCCATATATCGATGCTTTGACAGTATCGATCAAACCCTTCTCATGTCATCACACCAGGGGAAATTGACATTCAGCCATATCTCACATATGAGGAAGAATCATTGAAAATTTTGGCACATAGAGTTAAAGAACTAAGGAACAAGATGATTCCATTGGTTAAGGTACTTTGGAGTAACCATAAACTGGAGGAATCTATTTGGGAACGAGAAGAAGGTATGAAAAAATGGTTTCCTCACTTGTTTGGATCAGTTATAGAATGAAAATTTGAGGATGAATTTTTTAAAGGGGGAAGAATTGTAATATCCCAAATTTTGGACTAGTGGCTAAAAAGTAAAATTTGAAAATTTAGGGCCTAAAGTGTAAAGTTATAAAAGTTTAGGGACTAAAAATGTAAATTTTCAAAAGTTATGTATTGTATCTATAAATGATAAATTCAACCCAATAATTTAGTTTTAGTGGGTTTCAAAATTTTGATCTAGAGTTTGTATAAAAGTATATTAAATGATAAAGATCAGTATAATATTTGGATAACCAGATCGAATCGAAAGATTACAAAAATTTAAAAGAATGTAGTTTTGACTTAGAAAAATTATAATAATAATTTGCATCAGTGGAATTTGATGTGGATTAGTGGAATTTGGTGGAATTTGCACTATAAAGTGGAATAGTGCAATTTAGTGATTAAATTGAATTTTGGAAAATTGGAAGGCACAGAGGGAAATTTGAAATACCCCAAATTTTGTCTAGTGACTAAAGTGTAAGTTTTGAAAGTTTAGTGGCTAAAGTATAAACTTTGAAAAGTTTAGGGACCAAAATTATAATTTTTAAAAGTTATATATTATATCCTGTAAATGAACAGTTTGGATTACAACAGAGATTTTAGTGGGAATCAGATTTTGGTAGGGAATTTTGTTAAAAGCTATAAAGCAATAAAGTTCGATATTGAAATCGAATATTCGAAGCGAATTGGAATTTTGCAAAAATTTGAAGGATGTTATAAAATGGTTGGAAATATTATTTTAATATTTTAGATCAGACAAATTTGGCTCAGAAATGTGCAGTTTTTCATATTTGACTGAAATAGTGGAATTTAGTGACTAAAATGCAAATTTTGAAAATTGCATGGTAAATTTCGTAAGTCAAAGTCAAGTTGATTCATCTTTGACCAAGGATTACTTTATTGGAAAATATGAAAATGACAATTGGTAATTTTTAAGTTTCATTAATGGAAAAAAAATGGAATTTTCTATTAAATTGAATAAAAAATTCAATTTAATTATATTTAAGCCATGTATTGCGATAATTATTATTATTATATTCAAGAAAGTTGAACATCTTTTAGCAGTAAACTCTCTCCATCGACACTTGAGGTTTTTCAAGGTAAGAAATTTTATTTTCAATTTTTGAAGTTATTTACTTGATTTTTGAGTTTAGCTATTAGATAAAGAATTAATCTACATGAAATTCTCTATTATTTGGTACCAAAATTTCATGGTGAGATAAATGTGTGATGAAATTTTATGTTTGAGGTTATGAAGAGTTTAGTGGTTTTAAAGAATTGGTTGTAATAATTGATAAAGAACCTAAGGATGCAAATTAAGTAAAACAGTTTGGATTTTTAAATCTGGCAGTGAGTTTGAAAATTTACCAGAAATTTTAAAAAAATTGTGTTCGTATATCAATCTAGTTTTTTTTTAAAAAATGGGGATGAATTTCAAGGTATATGCAAAAAGATATGAATTTTTAACCAAGGAAATGTTAGAAAAACGGAGCAGCATATTCTGCACAAAACATATTCTGTTGGTCAACTTTGAAAATTTACCATAAATTGTACAAAATGAACTAGAAGTATTTATTTATATGGATAGATTCTTATTCGAGTATAGTTTGTAATGGAAGAAACAGAATTGAATTCCAGTGTGTATATCAATACAGAATACTGATTCTTTAAAGGTAGTGTGAGTTGTATGAATATGGAAATTTTAGAATTCAAGTGGAAATGGATTAGAAACTGAAGAGTAATGTTTAAATGTTTGATTTGAATGTTGAGTATGTTTTTTTATTCTTGGAATTGAAGTTAAATGCCAAGAGACCATTTTGAATAAATTAGAAATGTTGAGAAGAATTCTAAAAGAATTCATTTTAATGGTTAGATGGTGGAGTTCGACAGGTTCCAAAACTTTGGGGACTTGTTTGCAAGTTCTTAAATGAAGAAGTATTATTTGAGCATTTTATTAAAGTGCTGGAATTTTTATATTTAATGTGCAATGATTTTAATGGTGAAGGACCATTCTATATAAGTTGGAAAAGTTGGTGCCATTGTTAAAAGTAATTATTAATTGTTAAGTATTTTGGTAGAAAATAAGTTTCAAATATATTATGGATTTTGATTTTGGGGATGTGTTTATGTTAGTACAATACTAGCATATGTATTGTTATGAATTTGCGATTTTGTACAGATCGTGATTTATTTATGATTGAAGCAAGTCAAGTATAAAAGGGTTTATTTTGGATCATAGTGAGGCACATATTTTGGAATATATAAAGTGTCAAGGTGAGTGCAATACATGCATTACATTGCACATAGATGTTTTATACATCATCTGAAAGACTTGCGATAAGTCGACCTTGTTTATATCAGCATGATAGTATACCATTTTTATAACTTCGATATGACATTGATATGTCACATTGTGAAATTATAATGCATTGATCATGAATAATGTGATATTTTACCATGAATGTTATTTTGGTTATGAACTGCCTAATGTTAAATTATGATAATATATTTTGCTAGGATGGATCAAATAAAAGTATACTATATGCCCAAGTATGTTATTGAGGGTCAATGGTATTAATGGCATGCCATAGAGTCTAGCAGTTGTATATTAGGTAGCACTAGAGTGTCTAGAGAAGGCACATAGTGAAAGCCTCAAAGTGTTTAGCGAAGACACGATACAAAACAGTACGGTGTACAATGTGCGTAAAACCCGACCTCAGCACTACGGTGCATTATTAGGTGAACAATGCTCGACCTCAGCACTTTTTTGCAATATTTGACTCCTATATCTGGGTCCTCATACAATTATACTTTGGGATATGGTTTATTGGTTAATAAATGGTAAGCATGCAAAAAACTTACGAGCTTATGGGATAAATGGCAAGTATATTGGTAAAAAATTTTATATCCGGTTATATCATATTGTATTATAGTAACATGGATGGTTTACAGGTAAAGTGATAATATTACGTTGAATGTTGTTACTCCTTTAAATAATGTGTTGCATTGTTTAAAATATTGGACAATGCAACTAACATGATCTTATGACATTTTTATTTTGACATTGAATTTCATGCATGAGTTGTATTGCACTGTTCATTGTTTTAAATTGCCTCACTAAGTATATACTTAGTGTGTGATGATTTTCACGCGTAGGTAAAAAGCTAAGTGTAGAGTAAAGATTAAAGCGCACTCCAAACATCAAGAAATATACTACAATATCAGTTAGACATCCTATGATGTGATTTTGACACAGTTAGTGGCATGTACTTATCAATGTCCTAGTTGCTCTGTTGAACTATTTTAAAATTGGTTTGTAATTACTAAACTAAAATGTTTTATTCTATTTCAATATGGATAGCATAAAGCCATATTAATATATGTTTTAAATAATACTTGATAGTTGGATGTAATATGATATTTTTATATTATCAATTACTATTTTAAGGAAATACATTTTAAATTAGTTTTGAATGAGAAAATATTTTGCAAAATTTCAAGTGACATCTATAATCTGTATAAGTATAATTATACGGGTTTTAGGTGTTACAAAATTGATAAATAGTATTTTTATATTTAAATAATAAAATTAAAATGGAGATAAAAGGATGGAATGGAAGTTAAATATTAGAATTCATTAATTGCAATTTTGACTTTCGGGCTAAAATGAAATTTTAATTCATTTTTAATTGGTTTTTAAGACACAAATTAGGAGATATTTTACAAGAAAGTTCAAGAGAAATCCTCCCACCTTCTTTAGCTGCCCATAGACAAGGTGAGAAATTTTCTTTTCATTTTTTTGATCCATTTTAGTGAGATTTAGGACTAAGTTGTGAACTAAGAAAATGTTCTACACTAGTTTCTCTACAAATTGGTGTAAGTATTGCATTGTTTCTTGTTGAAATGTGAAAATGGGTATTCTTGGTGGATGATGGGGAAGTTGAATTTGATTGAAATTAGGTTTGATTTTGATCTTAAAAGTGTTATGGAATCATATACAAGCTTAAAAGTTATTTAAAAACCACTAAGGGATTCATTTTTGGTTGTTTTTGTTATGAAAATGGTTAGAAATGACTGAGAATGGATGAAATTAAGTTGTGGGTGATGACATTGAGCTTGAAACAAAGTTGGAGACAATTAGGAGAAATTCTTGAAAGATTAGGCCTAGGAGGAAATAATTAGGAAAATTTTTGTAAAACTTTCTGTAATGCTTAGAATGGATATAGGAATGATTTCATGTGATTGGAAATAAATTTTTTGTTAAATTTGGAGTAATGTTAAGCTTAAGGGACTTTTTTGTAGGTTTTGTGAAGTTGAAAGATTATTGGGTAATTGTTGGGAAATTGAAGTACTATGCTGGAAATTAGTGTTAAAAATAGTGAATTGGAATATTTTGGAAGATGGTGAATGATGAAGAATTAAGTTGGAAGTTTAGGAAAAGTTGGTGATGAAATAGCAAAAATGCAAGATTGAAGTATTTGATATGAAAACATCATTTGAAGATGGAAATGGTGACTAACAAGGAATAAAAGTTATGAATAGGGACTAATGGGTGAGCTGTTCGAATTATAGGGATTAAATTTAAAGAAAAGTTTAGTTGTAGGTTAGTTGTGAAATTATGGGAAGTTAAGTGAATTTTGGTTATGGAATTTTAATTTCAAGAACTAAGAAGGGTATTTAGCAAAAGTTGGGTTAGAAATTAATTAAGTTGGAGAAAATAGTATCGAATATACATTAATTTTGTTTTCGACATTTTATTCGAATATGTGCATAATATGTTAGTTAGAAACTAACATATGTTTGAATTTAAATTTGTCGAATAATTGAATTTCTAAAGATCACGATCGTAATCGAAGTTTAAGTAAACAAAAAGGGAAAAACGAATTGGTTAGTGATTCGAACTTGATAATTCAAGCTACAAGTGAGGCAAAAGGTGAGTGAAACTAAACTTTTTATTAAAGATAATACGGGGAGGACTTGCGATGAGTCAACATTGATCGATTTTTATAGAAAAGGTTTTAAAATAGTATTTTTGAAATATACATTTTTTTTAATTTATTTTTATTCCATAGTATGTGAGTGTTTTAGATACGAATTGCCCAATATAGCATTTATTTAAATTTTATTATATTTGAATCTATGTATTGTTTTTTATATGCAAAATAGTATATGATTTTTGAACAAAGCCCATTGTATGAAACTTGAGAGTTAGTGGTACAATTGGCTTGTCAAGAGGTTGAGTTCTATTGATCGATCACACAGAGTTACATTTATGTACATCATAGTTACCAAATACATTTATGTATTCGGAAATCATAGGTATAATGTTGATGTGTTCTGCAATACCTGTACATTCACAAGGCACCTATGGTGCAATCACAAGCACTAAATGTGCAACATAGTTACAGGTAATTGTACTGCACATGGCATAGAACACAAAATCATAAAATTGCGTACCATATATTCTTATGATAGTACAGTAGGCAGTGATACGAATCTAAATAAAATAGTATAGATTTGATACATGTTTTATAGTAAAGAATTTTGATAATTGTTTTTATTTTATGCATGATTCATATTAATAATGTTTTTTTTATAATTGTTTATTTTTATATGTTATTTATTTAGTTATGTTTCCTCACTAAGTAGAAAATGTAGCGTGTGATCTTTTCACGCGTAGGTAAAAAAAAGCATACAAAGGAGTAAGGAGCCAGGCACAACATCTCATATTTTGGCAAACAAGTTTAGAAATCCAGAATCAATATGACATTCTCTCCATGTTTTTGTTATTCTAGTTGTCATGTATATATTTATGTCTTTTGATGCTCTGATTCAAATATGTCTAAACTATATTTGATTAAATTATATATGAATTGTATTTTATTTCTGTATAGATAAATTTTATATTATAGTTTCTAAATGTAATTAGCTATGCTAATGTTGATTTTAAATGAAACAAAATTTTATTGGATTTTGAATAGTATAAGTTTTATACAATTGATGTGACATCTTTAGCTCCTATACGGGGGTGTATACAGAATAGGGGGTGTTACAATACGTTTTTTTCTAACATAAAGTTTCCTTATGAGAATTTCTATGATTCTTATAGGCATTTTTTCGGATCTTTTCCAACATTCTCGAAATAATATCCTGCAATGCATCTCCTTTGCCCAAAAACACGATTTGATAGCGGTTTCAACTCAAACTCCAGTGCCTTAAAAATTAAAGGTAAAAGTTTAGATTGAGAAGGCTTTATGCACAAACCTAAATCAGTATTAGAAATATTTTCCAACTCTAGTGACACATCAGCTTCATCATTCTAGTCCTTGTACAATTCGTCAGGAAAATTATGATCAATAAATGGTTTAAAAATAATTATAAAGCTAATATTTGCCATAGATTTAGGACATTTCATGGCCTTGTAAACATCAAACTTTACTGCTTCACTGTCAAACTCAATAGTAAGTATTACAATTCGAATATTGATATTTTTTTATGCCATACTCAAGAATGTTCTTTGGAGCAAAATTTCGGAAGAATTATTTGATCGGTCATCCTTCATATCAACAACATAGAAGTCTACTGAAAACACTAATTTATTTACCTTTACCAAAATATTTTTCAGCACTTCTTCTAGATATATCACTAACCTATTAGCAAGTTAGATCGTCGCACTTGTCTCCTTCAAAGGCTTAACACTCAATAAGTTATAAATAGACAAAGGCATAATATTAACCGAAGCTCCCAAATCACACATAGCCCTTTTAATGCCAACGTTACCGATTTTGTAAGGATTTGTACTTAGGAAAAGATTTTTCATTGAATAACAACATAAACATTCTCACTTAAATTTACCTTTTCATTGTTAATGAGTTTCCTTTCTTTAGTACAGAGATTTTTCAGAAATCTCACATACCTTATAACTTTTTTGATTATGTCGAGAAGTGATATGTTAATTTTAACTTTTCAAAAAAATGGAGAATCTCTTTTTCTTCAGCCTTATTATCACTTTTGATGAGCCTTCCTAGGAATGAGGAAGGTACGACATATGAAGATGGAACATGTGGTTCCACCAATGACTTCAGTTCTTTATTTTTTTTTCCTAGGATTTATGCCAACTTCTTTTAGAGAACTCGATTTAATAACAGCTTCGTTTTGTAGGGTCATGGAGAATGCACTTTGTCTTGAATTCTGTTCCATTTGAGACAGAAGTTTTCCCTATGATTCCAAGCGACTCACAACTAATGTAATTTGACTCACCTGTTTGTCAATTTCTTAAAAATGTGCCTCGTTCTTTTGTTAGAATTTCTCTTTGGAAGCTGCAAGGCTCCCCACTATTGACTCCAAAGATAAATTATACGTTTGATACTATTGAGGCATAGGTGGTCACGATTGATAAGGTTAATTGTATCTAGGATTTAAACCAAAGCTAAAATATAGACCATCCCTCCAATCGATATTGTATGTATTTGAATAAGGGTCGTAACGCCTTTGAGGAGGTCTCAAGAAGTTCCCTACGATATTTACTTCTGTCGTATTATCTTCTTGAAGAGTCAGGAACAATCTGTCAGATGATCTGGAATCATACAAATTTCACATAAGCGAGCCAAACATGTTCTTCCTACAAGTAAATATTGAACACCTTTAGTAAGTTTATCAATCTTATATTCAATGGAAGAAGTACTTATCTCTTGAAATAGTCGAGTGGATTCATTAGAAGGAAAGAATTGTTGAGCATTGGAGGTCATAGTTGAAATCAAATCCCTAGTCTCACGAGGGGTCGTGTTTACAATAGCTCATCTGCTTGTCACATCAATCATTTTTATCTTCATGAGAAGTAGTACTTCGTAGAACTATTGTAGGTGAGTTTGTTCTGACAAGCCATATTGTGGACAGCTTGCACACAACTTTTTAAAATATTCCCATTTATCATATAATGATTCACTTTTCTTTTATCGAATCCTTACAATGCCCCTCCTTAGTTTGCTTGCTTTAGTCGCAATGAAAAATTTGTCAAGAAACAAACGAGACATGTTAGCCCATGTATCTATAGATCTAGGAGGTAAATAAAATAACCAATCATTCGCCGAATCGACTAAGGAGAAAGGGAAAACATAGAGTTTAATTTGATCTTCAGAAACTCATTTTAGTTTCATACTCAGGCAGACCATATGAAACTCTTTCAAATTTTTATGCGGGTTCTCGTTTTGTAATCCATGGAAGGTTAAAAAATATGGATCAAACTTGTCTTTAATACAAACGGTGTTTCACCATTCGAGAATGTAATGCAAAGTGGCTGTTGTTCATCAGGTGCCACAACAAGCTCTCAGATCGTCTGATCAACCATATGTATCGATTCTTCTTTTTCGAATATGAATAAAGCTTTGATGCAAGATATTTCTCCAAATTATGGATCAGGTTTCAATTGATGTCATTGTTGTCTCTTTTGTTTAAGAGTTTCTCCACGTAGTCTTCGGGAAAGTGATTTGATTTCAGGTTTGTAGTTTATTAATTGTCTCGAAGGCAACCTTATCATAGATTAAAACAAGAAACAATATTAGTACTTTTGTTGAAGTCCCTAACAACGACGTCAATTTGATAAACATCAAATTTTTCGGATAAACAAATACTCTAATCTCAAAATAATTAATTAAAATAGTATAGAGAAATAGAGGTCTATCAATAGAGAGTAAGTCTGAATAATTTTTTTTTGTTTTAACCACCGCTAAGTTTTTTTCACGTGAAGTCGAATTACGACCAATTGATTCGACTTTCAAACTTTAAGCAAAAACAATATTCAAATCAAAGTGCAATTTTTGAGTTGAAGATGTAGTAACTTCTAAAGGAATAATCGATTGCCACTTTCACTTTCCAGATAATCAAACTTTACAATTTGAAGCTATGAAGAGCAAGACTCAATTCTCACGGTTAGAATTGAGCTTTGCAAAACCTTTGGCTAAGTGGAGTTTAACTAAGCATGGATTGGATCATACTTAGCATTGTGAAAAGAAAATAATGAAAGAAAAATAGAGATGAAAGAAAAGTATAAATTTAATAAATAATCAAGGAAATATAAATTCCAATATATTTTTCAACTGTTAAACCTAAGGTATATTTATAACCCGAGAGTTCTAAGTAAAGAAAATAACTAATTGTTAAATAAAAAATAGTGATAAAGATAAATTAATCAATCTAAAAGTCCTACCAAGAGTTCTTAAAAAATAAAAAGCTTAATACAAAAATAGGTGCCCAAATTATGCCTTGAAAAATGTTTTAGTGCCTGAAGAATTTTACATTAAAAATAGGTGTCTAACGTTTTCTCGGTTATACTTTTAGGTGCTCACCGTTTATTTTTTATTTTTTAAATAATAAAAATATTGTTTTTTATTTTTATTAATAAAAATTTATTTTCTTTTAACACAAAAAACTTAAAATATTCTCATTCTTCTCTCTCACCGCTCTAGCACACCCCACCAGAATTGTTTTTCTTCCTCCCCCATCTCCATTCTTCTTCTCCCACCGCAACTGTTAAATCTTTCTTTAATTGCTTGGAGATTATTACTGAAATAATCTTAAAAATGTGTAAAATTAAAAGTTTTGTACTAAATATAAGTGGATCCCAACCTTATTACATTCAATGTAAAACTTTTATTTTACATCTTTTTAAGATCGTTGTATGAGAGAAAATCAGAAGCTGAGATTAACTCATTATTTTTTTCACTAAATATCTTCTCATTTCTTATTGTTAATCTCAACTTTCGATTTTTTCTCATCCAACAATCCTAAAAATATGTATACTTTTTTAGTTTTACATGTATAATTGGATCCTAATCTATATATGTTAACATATAATACGTATAAGAAACACAAGGGAGTATAAACATAGACTAAATCAATAAAACGGTAACAACAATTTATCTCCTATTATTTAATATAACTAAAAGAAAGAAATTATATTTATACATTTTACAATGTCAACATCTCACCGATATGAAATAGGTTTTTTTTACATTACCAAATTAAGTAGAAAGTGTTTTTGTAGTCAAACCCAAATATGTTAAATTAGGAGTAGATGTATTCAGCCAAACCCTATCGCTTTCTAGAAGAAAGCAGTTGGAGTATTGTCTGTGTTTTTGCAACATTTGACCAGACAAAATGGAATGAATCTGGCACTTGGGAAGAACATATGCACATGTACACTCTGTTTTATCTCTACATTGTTCCTGTTATTGTATATATACTTTAAATATCTAATTTGCATTTTACAATATCCCAGATCGGTCCTCTTTGCTTAGAATCTGTCAAATGAAATTATATCCATCCACAATAATCAGTAAAAAGTTTGGAAATATTGAATAATTTAGTTTCTATATAAGTGTTCATCAAATTATAAAAATTAATTTCCGTAAAATGAATTACATTTTCTAAAATATTTTTTAAAAATTATTTTATGATATTTGAATGAAGTTGCGCAAACTATTTTTCACTAATTGATATTTTTTAAGAAATTATTTATTTTAAATATTGAATATAATAAATAAAATATTATTTATTAGAAAAATATATATTATTGTTAAAATATTAAAAAATATTTAATATTATTTATGTAAATATTATTATTAAAATTTTATAAAAAATATTAAGAATATTACCAACAACCAGTTGATCTAGTGGGATGAGATATTAGATCCCTTAAGTAAGGTTAGAGGTTCGAATCCTGGCGATTACTAAGCAAGATGAGTTGGGAGGGTCACTCTTGCCTCTGCAATTCCCGATCCGGATTAGTCAATCAATAGATTGGATACCACTTATAAAAACATAATATTATATGTAAAATAATATTGTTTTGAGTGTTTATGATTTAAAGTGAAAAGTTCGAAAAATAATTTACGAAAAAACAGATGGTAAGTTATTTTTCAGAAAATGTAAATGAAATTTTAACTAGGAAAATAAATTACATTGTCCATCAACCAAAAACTAAAAAAATGAAAAAAAATATTTTTTTGAAAAAGTAATTACAAGAAGGGTAAAGTATAGTAATGGTCACTAAACTTTTCTAAAGCTTTCATTTAGGTCTCCCAACTTTTAAAACTTGCAATACAGTCCCCTAACATTTAGTATGTTTGCAATATGGTCCCCCAACATTTAGTTTGTTTGCAATATGATCCCCGACCTTTTGACGCCGTTACACTGCCGTTAGTACATTTGCAATATGGTCACTAAACTTTTCAGCACTTGCATTTAGGTCCCCCAATTTTTAAAACTTGCAACACAGTCCTAAATTTCATTCTAAACCCTAAATTCCTTTTCGATCTTGAATTTCCTTTTTCGTTTATCTCTTCTTATTTTCAGCGTAACTTTTTAGTCGGGGATGCATGGGAAATTCTAATCTAACTTTGAATTATGTGGAGGTGTTGACTTGAATAAGGGTCCATTGAGAGAAGACCCGACCAATGGACTATCGGGACCATAAATGATTCAAGGTGTAATGTTAGATACAGGTCATCTTAGGTGAAGCATGGATGTTCGATGAAATGTTTGTGAGAAAAAAATGAGGTTAGAAATGAAGAGTTGACAAATATTACTAAGATGAAGTAAGTATCATTGTTGAAAGTCACCAACAAATCTGGAATTATTTTGTATAAATGGCATGTAATAATTTTTTCGTTTAATCCTTGCGCTTAAAGATTTTCCAACAGATGATCAAATATAATGAAATCCCAAACAGCGCATTCACCTCTCAATTTTTTTCGTAATTTGAAAGGCATCATGACAGGGTCAAGTAGCTGCTCCAAATATACTACACTGTCATGATGCATTTCGAGTTGCGTGCAAGCAGAACTATCTTCTAAAGCTATAATTCAATACAATTCAACTGTAAAATTTCCAAAACATGTAAAAAAATTTAATTCTTTCACGATATATCAAACTCATAATCAACATGAACTTATTAAAAATAATACCAGCTCACCGGACGCCGAAAACCACAGGTCGAATCAATATAATTCCTAGTAAACTAGTACTAGTAGTCTCTCGGATTGAGCCTGGTGGTTTCACTATGTCAATAATCACAACCAATTCCCTGATTTAAAGAAAAACCAAACAAGAATATCAAAAAAATTAACCTAGGACCTTATTTCACTTCTATTCTGATGGACTGAATATCTTTAATAAGAAGTACTAAAAGTTTTTATTAAGAAGAAAGAAAGAAAATTAGATGGTTTTGGTTCAAAACTAACATTGAATATCTAGATCATTGACATATAGTTCCAGAAACATAAAAATTTCAACAAAAAACACACAATACGAGTTGAAAATGGGAAAGTGCGAAAGAGGAAAAGCATACTTCTAGATAGCCCAAAAGAGAAAATAAATACCTTCTTGCAAGTGAGGGGAGAGGCTAAGAAATAAAAGCAATAGATGTTGCGTTCAAGCAATTCTTCCTCCATTTTTTCTCTGTAAATAAAAAACTGAAAGACATAGGACTGCTTGGGTTTACAATTTTACATGGCGGAAAATTGAAGAACAAAACCAAACTAGAGGTGAATACGCTATTTGAGATTTTTTTATATTTGATCATCTGTTGAAAAATCTTTAAGTACAAGGATTAAACAAAGAAATTATTATATGACATTTATACAAAATAATTACAGCTTTGTTGGTGGCTTTCAACAATGATACTTAGTTCATCTTAGTAGTATTTGTCAACTCTGCATTTCTAACCCCATTTTTTTATCACAAACATTTCATCGAACATTATGCTTCACCTGAGATGACTTATATCTAACATTACACCTTGAATCGTTAATGGTCTCGATAGTACCTTAGTGGGTCTTCTCTCAATGGACCCTTATTTAAGTCAACACCTACACATAATTCAAAGTTAGATTAGAATTTCCCATGCATCATACTGAAAAGTTACGCTGGAAATGAGAAGAGAGAAGCAAAAAAGGAAATTTGAGATCGAAAAGGAATTTAGGGTTTAGAATAAAATTTAGATTGTGTTACAAGTTTTAAAAGTTAGGGGACCTAAATGCAAGCACCTGAAAAGTTTAGTGACCATATTGCAAACATACTAACGGCAGTGTAACGACGTCAAACGGTTAGGGACCATATTGCAAATAGACTAAATATTGGGGGACCATTTTGCAAATAGACTAAATGTTGGGGGACTGTATTGCTAGTTTTAAAAGTTGGGGGACCTAAATGAAAGATTTAGAAAAGTTCAATGACCATTACTATACTTTACTCTTACAAGAAAACAAACGGACTAAATATTCTAAACTATTACATGGATAAGTTTAACAATCATTATATTAATGGTCAAACACAATTTTTCTTGATCAAAATGTTTATTTATTAAATTTATAATGCATAAAAAACCACATTATCTCCTCATTCATTATTTGTTAATGATTGGTGATTTTATTAGCACATTTAAATAATTATGTAATCATACAAATAATTTACCTTATCTGGTAATGTAATGTTATATCATCCCTCAACATTTGTTAATAATACAATATCAATTTTATAATTAAAAATTAAAAAAATATTAATTATTTTATAACTTTTAAAAGTTTAATTTTCATAAAATATTATTTCAAGATAGTTTAATGGCTCATATATGTATTTTACTTAATATTTATCAAGTGCAACACTAACTTAAATATATAGTACGTTGATATCATGTTTTAAGGAAAACGATTCACTAAAAAAAGTAAAAAAAGGAAAAGATATTTATCAAATAATAAAATATATAATTTTACTTATCTATTTTCACTCATAAAACTATCTTAAAAATACTTAAAACTTTAAAAAAGTTACACTCGCTACAGCAGAACAGTTCAATAGCGGCGTCTCTAAGCACTGCGAAAAATGCTGCTAAAACTAACGCCGCGAAAGTTAGTGGCATTAGTAAATAAAAATGCCGCTATATACCATGATATTTAACGGCGTTTGTGTATAAAACACCGTTATATATTATGATATTAGCGACATTTTTATACAATGAAATTATTACCTTAATACAATTCATAGTATGGTTTTTGTTACTATTTTACATCTCACGCCATGACTCAAAATTGATCGGTAAAAGATTAGCATTGCATGCAATCACACCTAAGTAACCAGCCAGAACACGTTCTTCTACCCAATAGGTTGGCCGATATCATTACTCAAAATTTTCACACAGTCCCCAAGAGGAAGTTCGTATAATTCCTTCATTATCGTGTGACCTTTAGTCTTATGCCTTTGACAATTTTTAGCTACATAAGAAACAATCCAGTGTAAGTTTTCAAAATCAAGTCAATAAAAAAACCAACCACCATTTAAATAAATGATCGACATTACCTTCAATTTCTACAGTTTCTTCAACTATATTCAGAACTTCCGAAGATCCACCACTAATCGATTCTTCATTATATGTTTCTTCCTCCTCTTGAGAAGCTCAAACAATCTGCAAATCACTTAATTTCCTCCTAGGCATAATATATGCAATAAACAAATAACAATATTAGTAACTAGTTACAATTATACTATTAACGGATATATTATAAATTAATCAATTAAGATATAAATCTTACTACATTGTTATGTCATATCAATTTTTATAAATATCTTCATCCATGTCATCTCGAACCCATTGGAATTGTGAACTAGTACTTGTAATAGTTTCATCTAAATTTTGCGCGACAAAAGGCAAAGATTCTGATCTTGTTTCAATGTCATCTCTACTTCCATCCCCGATGTCTATCAAGGCTTTGGGTGTATTACAGAGTACAACATACCAACTCTCATCCATTGGATCGTGGCAATAAAAAACTTGTTTGACTTGAGAAAAAATAAATTTAACTCGACCATCAATTGTAGACCAGTATGAATTAATCGAGAGAAGTTCACCATTGTAAAACCTAATTGATCTCTTTTAATGCCTCGAGTAGTGTTTACATCAACCCAATCACACTGAAATAACACAACCTTTCATTTTTCATAATAATACAACTCAATAATGTCTGTAAGGATTCTATAATATCTACATCTCACTCCACATGATGATTATCTCTAGCACTAGCATAACTTGTAGTTTAAGAAGTAAAAACTACTCTACAATTTTGTGTCCTTCATAATCTTTCACAATATTTCTTGTAGAACCTGAACCCATTAATGATGAAGACATTGTATTTTTTAACAATTTTGTTTGAACCTTAACAAAGACATTTAACCTCTTCACTAATTTCCCTCCCACTCCAAACCTATTACGCATGAAAGGTGAATTAGTCAACATTTATATCAATATATTAAAACAAGAATTATACATTATTTACATGTGGTGCACTAATTTAGTTGCTTACCGTCTGCCCTAACCATTCATGAAAAGTTTCTATGAATAAATTATAAATCTCTCACTGATTTAATCTTTGGGATTGTGAACGAGATCTTAAGGATTATCTAAACTCACTATAAAGTAGATTGAATGGTTAAAGAATGAGAAATATAAAATATTAAGTGCAAACATTATAATTTTTATTGTAAAAGTTATTTGCATAAGGGATCGATTGAATCGTGATGAAAAAGAACATATCGGTGTGCTTGTACCCAAGACTTATCATCTAGCTGTGCAATTTCAACTTTTTTGAGTGATTCACCATAACTTCCAAACAAATAAGTCTTGGCTAAGTTATTGATATTGCACACTTCATTTCTATGTGGCCTATTCAACCTTGTTTCAACATCTTCCAAATATCTAGAGTAAAAAGTCATACACTCCTCTGCCAAATATATTTCAGCAATTAATCCTTCCGGATATCACTTATTACGATAGTAAGACTTCAACTTGTATAAAAATCTAGACACGAAACATAATATTATATTAGTATTTGTAATTAAAAGATATATTCAATAGCAGTTGAATACATATAAGTCAATTATCACCTCTCTATAGGATATATCCATTGATAGAAAAAGGTCCACTAACTTTAGCTTCGTGAGGGAGATGAACCAACAAGTGCACCATAATTGTGAAGAATAAAGGTGGAAATACCTTCTCCAGATTGCATAAAGTCAAGGAGGCTTGATCTTGCAGTTTCTCAAGTTCTTCAATTATTATAACTTTCCCACAAATAGCTTTCATTATATTGGAAAGTTCAATTATACAAGATGTCACCTTATTCGACATACAACCACGTAAAGTAATTGGAAGTAAATATTACATCAAAATATGATAATCATGTGACTTTAGAGAATAAAATCTCCGATCTTTAACACTGACACATCAAGATATATTTGATGCATACCCATCTCGGACCTTTATATTCTTCAACACCATACAAAACACTTCTTTTTCTTTCTTTGACATCATAAAAATAGAAGGTGGTAAATGAGATTTTCCATTAAGAAGTAATTGGGGATGAAGATCACGCTGAATTTCGATGTCAACAAGGTCAAGTCGACTCTTTAGATTATCTTTAGATTTACTATCGACATTGAGAATGTTCCCGATAATATTCTCAAAAACATTTTTCTCACTGTGTATAACATAAAGATTTTGTCTCAAAATGTGATCATTCTAATAGGGAAATATGAAGAAAATACTTCTCTTTTTCCATAAACCCACCTCATTTGGATCATCCTTTTCATTAGGCTCATCATCACTGTTTGTTCAACATCACAATCATACACATGCTTTACCTTTTTCTTTGATCGTGTGTTCTATGGTTGATTCATCTTTCCATAAATGAACTTGATATATTTCAACATTGACAAGATATTAGACCTGATTGCTTTCTCAGGTGTTTTTCTAAACTCTTCAGTACAATCAAAAATATTTTTTTTGATATCTAAATCTGTGATTTTCATCTAACCACCGATGATGTCCCATGTAAGAGAACTTATTTCCATTATACAACCACTTTGAACATGTCTGCACCGTACAACAAGGACAAACATAACAACATTTGATACTCCAACTAGATAAATTGCATACGCAAAAAGTCATTAATAGTCCATAATGTCAGAACCGTCTTTCGGGTGGGCACAAAATTGGGCTTCGACTTAGGAAAATGTATTGGAGCCACCACCGATCATTTATTTTGGAACAAAGGGGTTGATCGGATACCTTATTTCTTACCTGATATGCGTCTTACCAAATGATGTCAGATTCAGGAGTCAGCTACAGTCAAGGAAGGGTTAGCACCCTTGAACTGCCCTTTCGGTACTATGTAATTTCCAGTTGTCTTTAATTAAGAAAATTAAAAGCTTAAATTAAAAGGTAAAAATACGATCCCAAATTACTTACCTCTGATCGATTTGAAAGTGTATTCTTAAAATGTCAGGACACTTGTTAGAAGGGGACAAAAGTAATGAAAATAAATATAAAAGGCAATTAAAAAACAAATGAAATAAGTAAGATATGATAAAGAAAATAAAAATAAATAGGATAAATATAATAAAGAAACAAATAAAAAATAAAAATAAGAAGAAAAAAAGGACAAAATAAAATATATAATAAATAAATAAAAACTAGAAAATAAATAAATAAATACAATAAAGATAATAAATAAGATAAGATAAGATAAGATAAGATAAGATAAGATAAATAAATAAATAAAGAGTATATATAATGATAATAATAATAATAATAAAGGGAAAAATAAAAAAATTATATATGTTAATAATAATATTTATAATAGAAATAAAAAATATATACATATATATATAAATAATGTATAAACAAAGTAGTAGATAAAAAAGAAATAAAATAAAATAAAAAATAAAAAAATAATAACGCGAGGATTAAATTGAAATGAAATATAACTTGAGGGTGAATTTAAAAGGAATTAGGGGTTAAAATATATGATTTAAAAACTAGGAGGACCCATAACGTAGATTACCCTTTTTAGCATAAAAACGTACGGACCCTGATAGTGGGTCGAGTCGAGCACGGGTCACGAGTCAGGCGCGGGATAAGTATAAATCCCAAAATTTTTACCAAATCCCTTATTTGTTATGTTTTAAACAGAGAGCCCCCTCCTTTTTCTCCATTTTCTCTCAAATGTTCATCATCTTGATGAACAATCACCACATTTTGTAGAAATCGGCCACACGCCGCCTCGCCGAAGGGTAAAACATAAAAAAATTGTTTTTCCCGAAAGATCTTCATGCCCTTTTTCGAAAACCAACATAGTTTTTTTAAAAATTTCCTCGGGAGCTAGATCTAAAAAAAAATCTCGAATACCCTCCTTTTTCCTCGGATGATTTACCCCTTTTTGAGTTTTTCGAGTAAAAATGAAAGCAAAAAAATCAAACTCTACATGCAAGCACCAAAAAGGGTAAGAACCAAAATACCTCTTTATTTCTTCAAATTTTACAAGCCTTTAGTATGCTTCTCTTGCGTATTTCGTGTATATCTTGTGTGTGTAGTGTTTTAAATGTGTTGATTTATTTATAGGGTTTACAAAGCCTATTTTTGAGAGTTTAATCCCGAATGAAACTCTAAACACGTTTGTTGTTTGTTGTCTTGAGAGAAACGGCCAGCATTGGTTGTGAAAAGGGCGGCGTGCGGTTGACCGAGTTGGATGAGAGGCGGCGCTGGACGAGAAAAGTTTGAAACCCTAATATGCTCTAGGGTTTCAAATTGGGTCAGACTTCAGGATCGGTTCAGGCTGCTCCAGCGAGTCGCGTGCTCTGGAAACGAGTCAAGGTTGGGCTGCTCCAAGTGGGTCACGTGAAGTTGGGTTGTGGATAGAATGCTACACACGCGGGCTGCTTTATGATGGTTCTGGGTCTGGTCTGTTATTGGACCTATAATATGTAATAAAACCCAAAATAAATAATATAATATATAATATATGTTTAATATACTATATATTATAAAGGAACAAAATGTTGTGTCTACAACTGCCCCTCTTTGCTCATTATCATGCAACGAAAATAGGGCAAAGATTAAAAGACGTAAATTTCATCCATATCGAATGTACTCTGTCGTAGAGTTGAAATTCGATATTAAGTTTGGTTTCTCAATTTGGATTAAATCACGAAATGACTCCCCCATCGTGAGGTTGAGTTGAAACTGAAAAAAATTGAGTACAATATCCTTCGTCGTGAAGTTGAAATTGAACTCAGAGTATTGGAAAGTAGTTCCTGAATCATCTTCTAGCCCAAGACACTTCGTCGTGAAGGTGAAACTTGATCTGAAGACTTTGGTGTTGTTGTGGTAGATGACTCATTCGTCGTGAAGTTGGGTTAATCTTATGGGTACAATATCCTTCGTTGTGAAGTTGAAATCATGGATGGCTCATTCGTTGTGAAGTTGATCTTTGAATTAGATATCCTTCATCGTTAAGTTGAAATCCAATATTGTGTAAGTTGTGTTGTTTCGAGTCCAATATTCTTCGCCTTGAAGTTGAAATTGGCTTTGAACAAAACTGGAAAGTTGTTTGCTGACAGACGCTTCTTCGCTGTGAAGTTGAGCTTTGAATTGAATATCCTTCGTTGTGAAGTTGAAATCCAATATGAAGATGGATGTTGCTGGTGGGCACGATATCCTTCGTCATGAAGTTGAAATTGTGGATGGCCTATTCGTTGTAAAGCTGAGCCTTGAATTGGATATCCTTTGTCGTGAAGTTAAAATCCAATTTAAAGATGGATGTTCTTGTGGAAACGATATCCTTCGTCATGAATTTGAAAGCGTGGATGACCCATTCGTTGTGAAGTTGAGCCTTGAATTGGATATCCTTCGTCGTGAAATTAAAATCCAATCTTGAGTAAATGGCATCGCTTCGAGTCCAATATCCTTCGCTGTGAAGTTGAAATTGACTCTAACCATAACTTGTAAAGTTATTCATATATGTGATGCTATGGATGCAATGCTCTTAGGTGTGCCTAAAATGCATATACGAAATATGTTGTTTTGGGCTATGGAGAGAAATCTCGATCTCTGGTTGCCTGTCTGGAATCTTGAAGTTCTGATTCCCGATCTTGAACTCATCAAAGGTTTAAATCTGATGTGTAGATTTCATTTTCTCCTTGATTTGGGAAATCTTTCTCAACCATCTCAAGTATGTGCATGAGTCTTGATCGGTTTCCGAGTACCTGTACTTTTCAAAGAATCTTTGTACAGTAATATGCAATTATCTTTTGTAGAAGTAAATAAATCATTAGGTTTAAATTCAACTCATGATGCTCAAAAGGAATGGATTTAAAGAGAAGATTGTCTTTATTCATAAGGGAAAAAGAACAAATAATACATGACAGACAATCTGGAAAATGAATACATAATGAAGTGTGAATGAATGTCTTAGATCTCGATAATGTGGGTACTATTGAACTGATAAGCCGTTAGGTGACCTTGAACGCAACCTTTGCCAAGGGATCTTCGAAAATGCGACATGTTCAGGAGAGCTCAACCTTTCTCCGACTCGTTAAGTCTGTAGAAGATTTAAATGCCAGGATGTTTCCACTGTTTGGATTTCTTGAATCAATATCCAAATTGCTCTTTCGGGTTTTCAACTTGGACCCATCTTTGGTTTCAAGATGCCCTTTGCGCGTTTCCATCTTGAACCCACCTTATTTTCTTTTTTTTTCTTTTTTTCTTTTCTCTTTTCTTTTCTTTTCTTTTTATTTTTCTCTTTTCTTTTCTTTTATTTTTATTTTTCTCTTTTTCTCTTTTCTTTTCTTTTATTTTTATTTTTCTCTTTTTTTTCTATTTAGGCACCCTTTCGGGTTTTCACCCTAAACGTTTTTTTTCTTTTTTCTTTTCTTTTTCCTCCTCCACTTAGGACGCCCTCTCGGGTATTCATCCTAAGTGAAGTATTTCTTGACTGCATCCAAATTGACGAGATTTGGCAGTTCTGGTCCGTCCATTTCCACCAGGAAATTGCTCCTCCAGAAAAGGCCTTTTTCACGACATAAAGTCTTTCCCAATTTGGCATCCATTTTCCTCTAAAATCTTTCTGGATTGGCCAAATTCTTTTTAGCACTAGATCTCCTTCAATGAATATTCTCAGGTGCACCTTCTTGTCATGTGCTCGAATCATTCATTTTTTTATAGTTTTGACCATGATGAATGGCTTTCAATCTCTTTTCATCTATCAGGTTCACCTGATCCTATCGGGATTGCACCCATTCTGCATCATCCAATTTGACTTCTTTCAAGACCCGGAGTGACGGAATTTCTACCTCAATGGGCAACACTGGTTCTATCCTATAAGCTAATGAAAATGGGGTGGCCCCAGTCGAAGTTCGTACCGAGGTTCGGTAAGGGAACAAAGCAAAAGGTAATTTCTCATGCCAGTCCTTGTAGGTCTCAGCCATTTTTTCCACTATCTTTTTAATGTTTTTATTTTCTGCTTCTACTGATCAGTTCATCTTTGGTCTATAAGCAGTAAAATTGTGATGCTTTATGTTGAATTACTCACAAGCAGCATCCATCATTTTGTTGATTAAGTTTGTAGCATTATCGGTAATGATCCTTTCAGGTATACCGTACTGACATATGATCTTTTTCTTCAAAAATTTACAAATAGTGGATTGAGTGACACTGCATATGATACATCCTCTACCCATTTCGTGAAGTAATCAATTGCCACAAGGATGAACCGGTGACCATTTGAAGCCTTCGCGGATGTATTTTCCTGATAACGTCCATGCCCCACATAGAGAAAGGCCATGGTGAAGTCATCACATGAAGCAGATGAAGTGGAACATTTATTCTATCTCCGTAAATTTGACATTTATGGCATCTTCTTGCATAGTTGATGTAGTCACTTTCTAGTGTGGACAAAAAAATATATGCATCTCATTTTTTGTCTTGACATCATATGTCCATTAGCATGTGTTCCACAAACTTCGGCATGTACTTCTTACACTATCATTTTTTCCTCTTCTGAATTGACACATCTTAAAGAACTTGATCATGCTTTTTTGTACAAGACCTCCCGGTCAAGGGCATATTCAGCTGTCATCCTTCTAATGGTTCTTTTGTCAGTTTCAGCGGCTTCCTCTTGATAACTCCGATTCTTGAGGTATTGTATAATGTCATGGTACCAAGGCTTAATGTCTTTCACTTCCTCGATTTGGCAATAATAAGTCAGGTACTCATACGACTGCATGTCAATTGGCATCATTTCAGACTCTCCACCAGCCTTGAATGCGTCTGCCAAGGTAGCTAATGCATCAGCCATTTGATTTTCTTCTCGAGGCACATAGTGGAGTGCGACTTCATCAAATTCTTCGAGCAGATCCAGTATTAGCTTCCGGTACTCCACCATCTTTACATCATTGGTTTCCCATTCTCTATGGAGCTGATAGATTACTAAGGCTAAATCTCCGTATACCCGCAAGGTTTTTATGTTTTGCCCCACTGCAGCTCGACTCCCCAAAACAAAGCTTCATATTCCGCCATGTTATTGGTGCAATTAAAGTTCAGTCTGCTAGTGAATGGGTAATGATTCCCTTTTGGGGATATCAAGATTGCCCCGATGCCATATCCTAATGCATTTGATGCACCATCAAAATACATTTTCCAGAATTGTCTATAGAAGTACTCACTTATTCTACGATATGGCCATCAAGTCTTCATCTGGGAAGTCAAAGTCTAGTGGTTCGTTGTTTGCATCAGTTCTGATTGCCAAAAAATCCGATATGACACTTCTTTATGGCTTTCTGGCTCACATACTTGATGTCAAATTCAGACAAGAGCATCTGCCATCGTGCTAACCTTCCGGAGAGAGCAGAGACACCCATCATGTAGTTTAGCAGATCTAACATGGAAATCAGCCAAGTGGTGTGATACAACATGTATTGTTTGAGCCTCTTCGTAGCCAGACTGAAGCACATCAAACCTTTTCAATGGGAGGATATCTGACCTCGCAATCGGTGAACTTTTTACTCAAATAGTATATGACTCTTTCCTTCCTTCTGAACTCATCGTGCAGACCCAGGACATATCCCATTGAATTCTCGAATATGGATAATACAAGAATAGAGGCTTGCCCGGGATGGGGATATCAGGATAGGAGTTTGAGACAAATACGTTTTACTTTTTTGAATGCGGTTTGACAGTTCTCATCCCATACTCCGGGGTTGTTCTTTCAGATAAGGCGGAAAATTAGGTCACATTTATCGGTTAACTGAGATATGAATCGTGCTATGTAGTTCAATATGCCTAAAAACCTCAAACTTCTTTTTGTGCTCTTGGGGAAGTTAGGTCTGGATAGCCTTAACTTTATCAGGATCAACCTCGATGCCTTTACCATTGACCACGAAGCCTAATAGCTTTCCAGAAGTTACTCCACAGGTACGCTTACTAGGGTTCAGTCGTAGCTGAAACTTTTTCAATCTCTAAAAGAGATTTTTCAGATTCTCGACATGTTTATTCTCAGTTTGTGCCTTGAAAATCATGTTTTGACATAAACCTTGATTTCTTTATGCATTATATCATGGAACAGGGTCACCATAGCTCTCTAATATATTAACTCAGTATTCTTCAATCCAAAAGGTATCACTTTATAACATAAAGTTCCCCATATTATGACAAATGTGGTTTCTCCATGTCTTCGGGATGCATTTTGATTTGATTATACCCTGAAAATCTATCCATGAATGAGAAGAAAGCGTTCTCGGCTGTATTATCCACCAAAGTGTCCGTGTGTGGTAGAGGAAAGTTATCTTTGGGACTTGCCTTATTAAGGTCCCGATAATCGACACACATGTGAACCTTCATCTTTCTTCGAAACCGACACTATGTTGGCCACCCACTCTGGATACTTGGCCACTTGAGGAAACCAATATTAATTGCTTCTTGACTTCTTCTTTGATTTTAAGGAGCATCTCATGTCGCATCCTTCTCAGCTTCTAATGCACGTGTTTGCATTCTGGTTTGATAGGCAGTTTGTGAACTACCATATCTGTGTCTAACCTCGGCATGTCTTAATACGACCATGCGAACATATCTCTGTACTCTTGAAGTAAGACTATCAAGTTTTATCTTGCTTCAGCCGAAAGAGTTGTGCCGATTTTAACCTTATTTTTATCCTCTTCAGTGCCCAGATTCAAGATTTCGATCTTCTCCTCATGTGGCAGTATTTGTTTTTCTTCTCTTTTTACCATTCTTAATAATTTGGTAGGCAAGTTACATTTTCTTCATTGTCGCATTCGTCAAATTCCCGAGACAAATGGCTTATTTAAAATCCACTTCCGGATCAGGATCATCAATGCCTGCATTATCGTTATCTGGAGACCTAAAGAAAAGAGAAATATGTATGCGTGAGAGGAAAATATCTCACACGGAACAACCAAAAATTAAGTTCGAAAGAGAATAGAATGGAATACTGAAATGAAGAAAATAGAAAATGAATTCAAAAGAAACGAAATAATTAAACTTGTTTGCCATGGAGGAAAAGAATGCATCCTTTATTGAATTTAAACAATAATGTTCATTCACCCTTACAAAAGATCACCTATTACCCCGGGTATAGGCGAATAGGGATAGTTCGAATATTACTCTGAAAGACTCTTGTAAACCACTGGTAGTTCTTCCACCAACCAGTTGCTAGGCACAAACCCAGGTGGCAGAGGGTGGATCCCTGATCTATCTCTTCTTAGTATTTCCTATGGTCATGGCGTTGATACTCAGATCCTTCATAGTCGCTTCCAAATCTGATGAGGTGGTCTCAAACACATAACCACTTATCTTGAACATGTTGTAAAGAGGTGGGAATACCATGGGTTCCCATTGGAATTCATCTCCAGTTAACCTAGCTATTATTCTTTCCTGGTTCTTCTAGATTTTCTTCCTCTTTTCTTGATTACTGAGCTGAAAACCTAGCCCAAAATGATCGAATTTTGAAATAGGAAGGACTGGATTAATCTTTTCTTGCATATGCTTCCCAAACCCTCTTCTGGTCTTGGCACCTCTTCCCAAAGTCTGTCTGATCTCTATTTTGGTATACTTGGAAAGTCGGGGTTTAGGAATCCTTCTTCCTTTATCCTCGTCTACTTCGATGTACGGGGCATCCGTGGTCACACATGCCATGATATATTCTCAGCATTGATAATTACTAAGGCGCCATCGATAACAAACTTAACTTTTTGATGCAGTGTGGATGGTATTGCACCTACTTGATGAATCCAAGGCCTTCCAAAATACATTTATAGGAAGGCATAATATCCATCACTAGGAACTCGACATTATAGGTGACAGGTCCGATGGTTAATGGTACCTCGATCTTGGCAATTACCTCTATCTTGGTCCCGTCAAATACTCAACCATGTTCTGGCAGGTTCTCATATGAGAGGTATCCATTGGCAGCCTCTTCAATATGACTAAAGGTATCACGTTCAGGGCTGAGCCATTTTCGATTAACACACTTAGTAAGGCATGCCCCTTACAATATGTGGTGATGTATAATGCTTAGTTCAGCCTCTTCCTCCAGATGAAATCTCATCATCTGAAAATGAGATAAGATTATCAGCTTGAATATTGTTTACCAGTCGATCCATCTTGCTGACTGATATGTTTTGTGGCATGGACGTTTGATTCAGGACTTTCAACAATGCCTCCTGGTATGCCTCTGAATTTAACAATAGGGCCAATATTGAAGTGTGCGGCGGAAAGCTGTGGAGTTGTTCTATGACACTATACTCGCTATGCTTCAAGAACTTGAGGAACTCTTTAGCTTCCTCCTCCTTTATGGGTTCGTTGATATGTAACACATATTCCTTGAAAGGTTCAAGTGGTTTTTGCCCCACTTTTCTATCATTTTGTTTTGAAGTACCCACCAGATATTCGTACTTCCATGGCACTTATCGATTGTCCTTGTATTGAAAAGGTTAGGGTGTTGTGATCACCACCTTTGCTTGTATCGTTATTGTTGTCTTTTCTTTAGGGGTATTATCAAAGGACTACCCCTACCATACCTTTTTCTGATGACTCTCCAGTAGCGCAAACTTCTACTTCCGGAGAATCTTGTACTTCTTCATAAAACTACAGCTCTTTCCTATCCATCATGAGATGGAATAATTCTTTGAATTCTTGGTAATCTTAGACCTCATGCTCTTCTTCTTTATGGTAACAATAGTGGTTACATCTCTGTTCCTTGATTTGTCCAAATATGGTGCGAGAAGCCCTGTCTTTACCATTAGGCTCCATATTCAATCCAAAGGAGATTTTACTTCTGAAATACTATCTTTGACTCTCTTTCCCTTCTCGATAGTGACTGCATTAATCCCAGTCTTCTGATGATTAGGCAAGGAATTATGTGCAACGTTTGGTGTTCCGGAGTTGAAATGGATCAATTCTTGTTTCGCATTCATTGTACAAGCCTCTTGAATGCGAGAAAATTTTCGATCGAATACCCATGCACATTGCCATGGTATTCGCATTGAGCATTCTCATCATACCATCTGGGGTAAGGGGGCTTAATTGGCTCCATAGGGTAATGTGAAACCATGTGAGTGTCTAAAAGTTATTGGTATAATATTTTGTATGCCATGGGAATAGGATCAAACTGCTCCCTTTTCATGTCCTTCCTTGGTTCTCTATGATTTTGTTTAGAAGTAACGGATGGTACAACTGCAATTGTTTTTGAACTTGAGATCGTAACATCTTTGTTGGTGTTGTAGGTATTGACATTGTTGATCTCTCTGCCTTTGTTCTTCATGGGAGGTTTCTTTTTGAACTCTCTTCCCTCAATTTTACCTTGCTTTAAGGCCAACTCAATAATCTCTCTGGCCATAACTAGATCTAAGAAACTTCCTGACTTGATTGTAACCAGGTGCCTGAAGTAAGGATCCTTTAGGGTCTATACAAAATGTTTTTTGGTTTTCTTTTCATCCAAAGGTGGATGAACATGCACAGTTAAATCCCTCTATCTCTGTGTGTATTATCGAAAACTCACGTTGTGCTTCTTATTTAGGCTTTGTAGCATAACTCGGTACAGTCTCATATCATTAATGTGTTTATACTACTCCAAGAAAGACTTAGCCAAGTCTTTCTATGACTTGATATAAGATCGGTTCAGCTGATTGTACCACCGGATAGCTGAATCAGACAGGCTCTCTGGAAACAATAGATTAGGAGTTGATCATTTCCCACATACCTTGTCATTTTCTGATAGTACATAGTGATGTGGGCTGAAGGGCAACTATTCCCGTCGAATTTCTCGAACTCAGGGATTTTGAGCTTTGGTGGAAGCACCAAATCAGGGATCAAACTTAGCTCCATCGCATCCACTCCATAGTAGTCATGATCCCCTTTAATCACCTTCATCTGATCTTCTAGCATCTTAATTTTTTCCTCCATCTTCTTCTCTTTATCTTCCTCATCAAAATCCGAGATATAGTAATCACCCGGATGGTTTTCAGGATTGGTTGTGGAAGTTTGCATCTTTGCAGTAGATGGGGCTTTTCCTTTTGTCACAGATAAGTCCCTGGTAGTCTGGGTAAGATCCTAGATGAGATAACCACTTGTAGGGTTGGTGGTATAGTTATCCCTTAGACACACCTGCCCCTGGTGCACTTGCTTGTTGTAAACCAGACAACTTGGCCACGATTTGATTGACCAAGGTCTCCTAGCTTTTCGTGATGGTATCCAAGGTGCTCTGACTGTTCTGGGCTCTCTTATCTTCCAGTTATCTCTATAGCTTCAACATGTTCTCCTCAAACTGAGCGATTTTAGCCTCCATTTGTCTTTTCTTCGTTCGAGTGTTGTGTGGATGATGCGTGTCCTGAGCTTGTGGAGGTAAACTTGGTGTTTGCTCTTTATGAGACATATTCTGTTAGTTAATATGAATGTAAAAACATGGAAAATATAAAAAATAAACATGAAATATAAAATGAAAAGTATGCAATGCATGATGTATGTAATTTAGAGGCATTGATCCAGAAATGTGTCTGTTATTATAAATAATTTGTATTTAAACAAAAGTGTTTCATCAGTCGTTTGATATGGATCCACTCAATTCCTTTCTCGCTACATTTGCGTCGGACTCAGTCAGTTACCCATTTTTCATCAACCCCTACAACCTTGGCCAATCCATTCTTGAAAGGCTGATTTTTAATGTGTTTGATGTATGCCCTCTCCTGTCTGATGCTTTCGTAGTGTATCAGTGTAGTATACTCTTCAATTGTGGGCACCATGTCCTTCTGGTTAAAGGTGAAATAATTGTACCCCGAGTTCCAAATTGAATTAATGCTCTGATTAAGGGTTCATCAGTCTTGACATAAAGCAAAAGTGCGATATCACCATACCGCTAGTTGAACTTCTATTTTCGATCACCCTTTCAACTATCCCAAATGCATCGTAGCTCTTGGACATCATTCAGCTTCAGTCTGATAGAGGCGTAGCTAACCAGTTCTAACACATAGCTTCCTTGAAGACTGTCTCCCTTCTCTTTTTGAGTCTTCTCGACCATAGTCGTACATCGGCATTTTTTTATCTCTTGTATTACAATACCTTTGTCCATTAGTTCAGATTATTGGGTTTTAACAAACATGTTTTAGCGGATCAATAGCCTTTTTTATGATGCAAATGCTAAAAAATGACAAAACACAAAAACACAAAATTAGTAAAAATAGGAATAAAAATGAAAGTAAAAAGGTAGAAAGAAAAAGCAAACTGCATGGTTAGGGTAAAAATATCCTAGGGTTTGAAATGAGGTTTTGGGGTAGGCTCTAATTTCCCATAGTCTTGCGATTTAGGTTCTAAAAAAATTACCCGAGTTCTCCTTGCTGGTACCCCATTGGGTTTGCCAGACCTTTAGTCCTAAACCCATTACAGGCTCATGTGGACTAAGTTAAACTTGAGAGGATGCATTCCCTTATGCCCGCACAGTGAATAAATTTACTCGAAGACATAAGGTATATGAATCCCGAAGGCTACTTGCTAGGCCCACACGGAGAATAAATTCTCACGAATGCGTCACTTTCACCCCCACTTAAATAGGTTCAGAGCTCAGGTATAGAGCCTTAGATGGAAAAACTTAAAAAGGCTGAAATCATTAAAAGGAGACCGTCAGTACAACTTTTTATTTGAAAAAACATAATCAAAAGTAAGTAATAAAGATCGAAATAATTACCTTAAAATTTAAACTTACCCTTTTCATTAAAAAGACAACTGAAAATTACCTTAGCCTGACTCACTTACCTGTCCCCAGCGGAATCGCCAAGCTGTCGGAATTATCTTTCGGGTGAGCTCCGAATTGGGCTTCGACTTAGGAAAATGTATTGGAGCCGCCATCAATCATTTATTTTGGAACAAATGGGTTGATTGAAAACCTTATTTCTTACCTGATCCACGCCTTACCAAAAGATGTGTCGGATTCGGGAGTCGGTTACAGTCAAGGAAGGGTTAGTACCCTTGAACTGCCATTTCGGTACTACGTAATTTCCAGTTGTCTTTAATTAAGAAAATTGAAAACTTAAATTAAAAGGTAAAAATACGATCCCAAATTACTTACCTCTGATCGATTTGAAAGCGTACCCTTAAAAAGTGAGGACACTTGCTAGAAGGGAAAAAAGTAATGAAAATAAATATAAAAACAATTAAAAAACAAATGAAATAAGTAAGATAGTATAAAGAAAAAAATAAAATAAAAATAAATAGGATAAATATAATAAATAAAAAATATATAAAATATAAAGAAAAAGAAAAGAAACAAAGGAAAAATAAAATATATAATAAATAAATAAATACTATAAAGAAATAAATAAATAAATACAATAAAGATAAAAAATAAAAAATAAAAAAAAAAATAAGATAAATAAAAAAGTGTATATAATTATAATAATAAAGGGAAAATTAAAAAAATATATGTTAATAATAATAATAAATTATTATTATTATTATACAAATAATAAAAAATATACATATATTATAAATAACGTAAAAACAAAGTAGTAGATAAAAAAGAAATAAAAATAAAAATAAAAATAAACATAAAAAATAATAACGCGAGGATTAAATTGAAAGAAAATACAACTTGGGGTGAATTTAAAAGGAATTAGGGGTTAAAATATATGATTTAAAAACCAGGATGACCCATAACGTAGTTTACCCTTTTTAGCACAAAAATGCAGACCCTAATACTGGGTCGGGTCGGGTCGAGTGCGGGTCACGAGTAGGCGCGGGCTAAGTATAAAGCCCAAAATGTTTACCAAATCCCTCATTTGTTATGTTTTAAATCGAGAGCACCCCTTTTTCTCCATTTTCTCTCAAATGTTCATCATCTTGATGAACAATCGCCACATTTTCCAGAAATCGGCCACACGCCGCCTCGCCGACCATCGTTGATCGGCGTTAAAACATAAAAAAAATATTTTTTTGAAAGATCTTCCTGCTTTTATTTCGAAAACCAACTTAGTTTTTTAAAAATTTGCCTCAAGAGGGCTAGATCTAAAAAATATATCTCGAATACCCTCCTCTTTCCTCAGCCACCCCTTTTTGGTTTTTCGAGTCAAAAACGAAATCCAAACAAAAAAATCGAACTCTACATCCAAGCACAGAAAAGGGTAAGAACCAAAATACCTCTTTATTTCTTCGAAAATTTTACAAGCCTTTAGTATGCTTCTCTTGCGTATTTCGTGTATATCTTGTGTGTGTAGTGTTTCAAATGTGTTGATTTATTTATAGGGTTTACAAAGCCTATTTTTGGGAGTTTAATCCCGAATGAAACTCTAAACACGTTTGTTGTTTGTTGTCTTGAGAGAAGCGGTTGGCGTTGGTTGCGAAAAGGGCGGCGTGCGGTTGACCGAGTTGGGTGAGAGGCGGCGTTGGATGAGAAAAGTTTGAAACCCTAATATGCTCTAGGGTTTCAAACCGGGTCAGGCTCCAGGATCGGTTTAGGATGCTCCAGAAGGTCGCGTGCTCTAGAAACGAGTCGAGGTTGGGCTGCTCCAAGTGGGTCACGTGCAGTTGGGTTGTGGCTTAGGCTGTTGCACATACGGGCTGCTTTGTAATGGTTCTGGGCCTGGTCTGTTATTGGACCTATAATATGTAATAAAACCCAAAATAAATAATATAATATATATAATATATGTTTAATATACTATATATTATAAAGGGACAAAATGTTGTGTCTACACATAATAAAGATACGCATAAATTAAAGTTCTCATTCTTCAACACATCATATGTATCGACAATCACCTATAATTGTTTCAACTGTTCAATAAGAGGATGCATATAGATGTCATTATCATTTCGGGACCTTTTCACCGACGATTATCATTGATAAGATAAAGGATGGTCGTTTCGTGCAAATCCACTAAGACAAATTGTAGGGAATAAGTAGAGTAGGCCAAGTACTATACGAAGTACTCATGATTTTAAAAGAATTAAACCCATCAAATGCAAGATCAAGCTGGACATTTTGAGGATAAAAAAAATGGATGTCCCTTGTTCCCATGTGTAATGGGGTAAGGGGGAGGTAAGATAGTAAGCTGCCCCCAACAGTAGGTTGAGAGCAGCTTCCGTAGGAGACCTCCAAATTATGAAATGCTCTCCATGGGACTCGATCCCACGACCTCAAGGTTAAGAACCTTGTGCTCTACCAACTGAGTTGGATGATCATTTCACATTTTGAGGATATCTTGCAAAAATTGGAAATTTTTGGTCAAATGAATTCCAAGCTAAACAATTTGCAAGATGCCTCAATAATCCATCATCGGTTCGTCCATCATGATGTCACCTCATAGACTTAGTAGTCTTTGAAGACACAAAAAGTCTTTGAAGCCTAGGTATTAGAAGAAAATATCACAAAATCTTTACTGGCTTTTTTCTTGATTGTGCTTTAATTTCTTCCTTACTTACATTTTATGTGTCCTTATTCATTCATTGAGATTTTCCGCATACATGATAGGATTTTGATTTTTTCGATCACCCCAGTACAACATGCAATCATTTGGACAATTATGAATTTTCTCATAACCAAAGTCCAAATCCTTAATCATTTTCTTCATATCTTTTCATGAGTGAGAGATTTTATAAAAGGAAACATTTCTCTAAAAAATTCTAATAACTCCGTAAAAGAGTTACCATTCCATCCTCCCAAGCATTTTAAGTGGAAAAGATGAATGCAAAAGGAGAGTTTTGAATATTTTGATCCCTCATAAAGTTGTTCATTCATTTCATTAAGCAACTTGTAAAACTTTTTCGCTTCTCCATTTGGCTCTTCATCACATCCACTCCTTTCCATCTCAGTGAAATCATTAAGACCAACATCACAATCATCTTCTCTAACAGATTAACAATAATTGTGCATATCAAATAAATCTCGCAACATACCCTCCATGTCATCTTCTCTAATAGGTCGATGATGAGAATTAGAAGGATAATCTGGATTACTCGTGGAATATATACGAGGTGTCATCTCTCCATGGAATATCCATTTTTAATAGCCCCAAACAAAGCCAAAAACAATTAGATGTTCGTAAACAACTTCACGAATGTGTCAATTAATGTTAGCACACTTCTTACAAGGGCAAAAAAATCATATTCTCTTGGCTTGCTTTTACAAAGTTAAATTTAGAAAAGTTTTGACTCCATTTCAATAGTCGTCGCTTATCATTGACAAATTCATCCAACTCTTATCCATTTCGTATTTCTGGAATATTCATTTCAAATGTTAATTCCTAATACCTTAGAGAAAGTAAACAATTAAATATAATCATTACTATAATATATAAGAGATTTATCCATTTCGTATAGAACTCAATATTGATGGTGAATCCCAAACTAATAAACTAATTTATCAATGCACATGAATCCATTATTTCAATTGTTAAAACTATAGACTGCATTTATTACATCTAAATGTTATGAATTCACCAAGACAATTCCAATAATCAACAACAAGGAATGAAATGTTATGAATGAATTCAATCAAATATGAATGAATTCAACAGAATAATAAAAATTACCAATGGGTTTCAGTCTTAATGTTGAAGTTGAAACAAAGCACATAACACAATCAATGGTTCTATTCGACCTGCACACAAAGAATAAATTCAGTTTTAACACTTTAATTTAGTTGGTAGTTTAACATAATAGCTATACTCTAATATAAAAAGAAAAAAAAAAAGTACTAAATCTGTCATTTTCTATATCTGCCATCTAAATCTGCCCTCCCATTTTGATTTTTGTTCCATTTTGATTTATCCATTTTGATTTTTGTTCCATTTCCCTCCCATCTAAATCTTCCATTTTCTATTTCAAAAAAGAAAAATCTCAAGTCCTAAGAAAACCTCAAGTCAATTCACTTCTAGTAATTTAAAGGCAATTCACTTCTAAATAGCAAATTCATGTAATGAAAAATTAATGAAACTACAGAAGATCGTAGAGATATGAAAAATTAGAGTAACTGATTGTAATTTAAAGGCAATTCACTTCTCAAGTCCTATGAAAACCTCAACATGACTATCAGAGGCAAAAATGGGTAGGTTCTCAACAACTGCCAAACTCTAGACATGAATCGACATTTTACTGAACACATATTATTCTCCTCTTCATTAAACTTCAATCTCAACAAATCAATTATCTCACAAGGACAAATACAAAACTTTAAAGGAGATGGTTGGATGCATATAATAAAAACTTGCGGCATCAATTATCGAATAAAAAATGGCATTCACCTTCGTCATTTAAGAGCAGTAGTCCAATGACCATCAAAACAAGATGGGCGTGCAATAAGCACACTAAAATGTTGACTTTACTGAAATGATTAAAAAAATCACAATCATCTTCATACGTTGAACAGAGAAAGATGTGTTTAAGGATCTTCTGCAGTAGCTAACCGGCTTGGTTTTTAAGAGTGACAAAAAGACAGTGTGACGGCGAAGACAGACATACCGAAAGCTGACCGCAACGCAATGGTGCTAATGGTTGTGCGGTGCTTCACTGTGATATATGTGCGTTGGACGGGAAATTAGAAAAATGACAATGAGAAAATTAGGGATTTGTAACCGGGATTGTTAATAACTGAACAATTGCGTCGTTTTCGTAAAAATGCCACTAACTTACACAAGGTAGTGGTGTTTATCTACAAACGCTACCTTATATTTCTCTATTGTGACGTTTTCTTTCCAAAACGCCACCGGAAGTAGATGAATATTGCGGCGCTATCACGTAAACGCTGCTAATGTTTTTTATTTTGTGGTATTCTATCTATAAACTCCGCGTTATGTACAAAATTTGCGGTGTTTTAGTTTTAAACGCAGCTAAAAACACCGTTAAAGATTTGTTTTGCTATAGTGACTATATAAATGGATCCTAACTTAATATTATATAAATGTATTATATCTTGACTTAATACAAAATTAAGTATCCAAACTATACTATTTTTCTCAAAGTAGTACACAAACTTTTTTGCTTATTCCTAACGTTACCGCTTTACATATCTAGAATGTAACAATTGTTAAAAAAAACTTCGTTAAGTGACACATTCGCGTTCTATTAATTTTAAAAAATATTTAAAGAAACTTAAAAATTAAAAAATATCCAAAATTCTTTAAAATTACAAAAAAAAATCTAAAACCTTTGAAATTCCTAATTTTAAATCTATTTACAATCATCTTGATCATCTCTAGCCACCACCTATGTTGTGGGCCAGCAACTAACTGTCCATCACCTTTGTCGTATCCTAAACCCCTAAATGCATAAACCCTAAATCTCTAACTCTAAATTTAATGAGTAAGGGATTTAACTGAGATTTAATCCCAATAATCTTGATAGTTTAGACTGGGGAAGAAAAAAAGCGATGACGATGAATTAGTAGTCATTTTAGCATAGTCATGAGTTTCTTCTTTCTTAATAATAATTATAATAATTGTAACGTTAAACTTAAATTAACTGAAAAATTAAACACATAAATAAAAAATATATAATCTAAACACTTATTTTTATATTAAATCTTATATATTTTCAAATAATATATCACATATGTTTCCCGAAAGAAAAAAAAAAAAAATAATATGATAATCCAAGTGAACATGGTGATTGAAAATCTGAAAATACCCTCCATCTTGCAACAAATTTACCCAATCAACCTCGAAATGAAACAATTAAATCATGAGATTATTTTATTTTAGTTTGGTCAAAATTTATTGAATTTATTTTTATGAAGGATTCTTACTAATTATAAACGATTTAAATGATTTTAACACCACGAATTAACCTAAGATGTGATCAATTGAAATTAAAAAATTGAAGTTATTTTAAAGGGTAAACTGTATGAATGACCATCCAACTATAGGATTGGTGTTAATATGATCACTATTTTTAAAGTTGAGTCAATATGACCACTTAAGTATTTAATAATATAGCTACCAACCGTTGACATTTAACAGAAGTACTTACGTGGCAGTTAACAAAATTGATATAATTACATATTTGATTATCAATACTTGTACATTTAATCAATTTGATCCTAATTTAAATTTTATTTAATAAATTAATCATCCAATCATGAGATGACACTTGTCAACAAATTAGCCATATTTAATTCAAGGTTTAAAATTTAAAATAAATTTATTATTTTTACGTTTTTAATCTAAATTAAATAATTTTTTATACTTTTTTATAATTTTATATTTATTTTTAGAAATATAAATATAAAAATGTTGAATTTAATTTAGAAACATAAAAATAATAAATTTAATATGAAAAATATTTAATTTAATTTAAAAATAAAAAATAAATTTATTTTAAATTTTAAACATTGTATTAAATACAATTTATAATACATATAATCTAATTATAAAAATGTTATATTTGTTTAGCTGATGTAAGTGCTCTTATATTTTATAATTAGTCTAGGTTTGAATCCTTATTTGAATGATTTTATTTCTTTATTTTTTTCTATCGTTAACAACATTATAAGATAAATATAGTTTGTTGTAAAACTTAACCAAATGCAACATTTGGCCTAATGGCTTGAGTGTTTTTTCCAGCCAAGTGACCCAGATTTAAATCCCCAAACACATAAGTTATTTTTATTTATTTTTTATCCAGTCGGGAGGTGACACATGTCACCATTTAATTGGATAAAATATAAATTTAATTCAAGAAATTAAAATTTATAAAAAAAAACTCTGATCAAGATTTGACACATGTCAAATGTGACATGTGTAATGATCACGTGTTGACATGTGTCACCTCCTGATTGGATGATTAATTTATTAAGTAAAATTAAAATTAAGATCAAATTGATTGAATGTAAAAGTATTGAAGATCAAATATGTTAACGATGTGTGGCTATGTTGGAAGCAATTAAATAATTAAGTGGTCATATTGACTTAGTTCTGAAAATGGTGGTCATATTGACACCAATCCCATAATTAGTGGTCATTCATATAGTTTACCCTATTTTAAATGATAATTAATATTATTTTATTATAATTTTTATTATTTTATATAATATTTTAATAAAATAATTCAAATTTAGTATTTAAAATTTAAGCATATGATTAATGAAATTATTATTACATCTCAAATCGTTTACTAAATAATTTAAAGGAATATTATTTTCATGTCTCGGTGTCTCACCAAAAGAATTTAAAAAGATAAAATTGAAATTCAACTTCAAACTTTACTTTAGAAAGGGTAAACTATTTATTTGATCACATACATATTATTTAGTCTCTGTTTTGGTCTCCTAACTATTACCTTTTTTAAATCATATGTAACATAACATAACATTACATTTTAGTTTTGTTTTGGTCATCCACGGTTAAAAAATTAACAATAATGTTGACATCTTATTATAAGATAATGCAACATCAAGATTAAAAAATAATAAAAATGTCACGTCAATATCACTGTTAAAACATGTGACTAAAATAGAATCAAAATGTAATGTTAGATATAATTTTGAAAAAATAATATTTAAAATGGCCAAAAGAGAAATTGAGTAATAGGTGAGTGACCAAATAGATTGTTTACCCAAAATTGTAACAAAGGTTACATCGGACAATTTCGTAAATATGACCAGTCCACTATTGGAGTGTAATGGGTACAAGTTACGGTATTCAGGTGTAGATAACGGTAGAAATGGGGTGGGTATCTTGGTATCCTCTAGGCTCAAGGAAAATGTAGTTAAAGTTTGTAGGTACCGGGATAGGATCATGATGATTAAGGTTATTATAGAAGCGGAAGTGGTGAATGTCCTTTCAGTGTACGCCCACACGTTGGCCTAGGGGAAGGGGAGAAACGTTGCTTCTGGGATCAGTTAGAGGATGTACTTAGGAGCATTCCGGAGGACCAAAGAGTTTTCATAGGGGACTTCAATGGCCATATAGGTAGTGCAAACGACGGGTATGACGGTGTTCATGGGGGTTTCAGTTTTGGTAGTAGGAACGAAGAGGGGCGTACGTTGCTTGAATTTCCTACTAGACACGATATGGTGGTCACTAACTCCTTCCTTAATAAGAGAGATGTGAACTTGATTATGTTCTATAGCGGGGGACATTATACCCAAATCGACTACATCCTTGTTCGAAATTGGGATCGATGGGCTTGCATTGACTGTAAAGTGTTCCCGGAAGAGACATGTGCATTACAACACAGATTGTTGGTTTTAGTGTTCCGTGTATGCCACAGGTGGAGCACTCATAGGAGGGGTAAACTTGGCAACCTAGGATCCTTTGGAAAACGTACATGGGGCGACAGCTGATGACTTTAGGAGTAAGGTTTTGTCTAATACAGGTTTTGGAACTACAAACTCAAATAATGCAGATATGTTATGGAAAAATATGGAAAATACCCTCAGAGATGTGGGCAAAAACACCATTGGGTTATCGTCAGGGAAGGTCAAGGAACATAAAGAATCGTGGTGGTGGAATGACGAAGCCCAAAATAAGGTGAAGACAAAGCAAACTTGCTTCAATGAGCTTCTACAATGCAATGACGACGAAGAAAGATCGAGCGCTAAACAAAGATACAAGGAGGCAAAGCGGGAAGCCAAGAAAACAGTGGCTAAAGCAAAGCATAAGGCATACGAGGAAATGTACAAGAGATTAGACACCAAGGAAGGACAAAACGGCATCTTCAGGCTTGCAAAATCCAGGGAAAATAGGAAAAAAGATCTAGGTAGCATTAGGTTTATTAAGGACAACAATGGTGTTCTTTTAGTGAAAGATCATGATATTAAGATGATTTGAGGTAGTTACTTCTTTGGCTTATTTAATGGCGGTGCCTCTCCCTGTAGAGATAGTACCGTTGATGGGTCAGCCGACCATCATACTACGATAATTGACTGCCCTACAAGTAGGATTGGGTTTGAGGAAGTCAAAATGGCTCTTAGAAAGATGGGAGGGATAAAGTTGTCAGTCCAGATCAAATTCCTATCATGTGTGGTTGGCCCTAGGAGAAGAGGGAGTTAAGTGGTTGACCAATATCTTTAATATTATTTTAGAGACTGCCAAGATGCCAGAGGAGTGGAGAGAGTCTACGGTGATACCAATCTATAAGAATAAAGGAGATCCCCAACGTTGTGGCAACTACAGAGGTATTAAACTACTCAGCCATACCATGAAGCTATGGGAAAGGGTGATAGAGGTTAGGTTGAGATAGGTTACTAGGGTTTCGGAAAACCAATTTGGCTTTATGCCAGACAGGTCTACTGCGGAGGTGATTCATCTACTTCGACGGCTTGTGGAGAAATATAGGGGGAAAATAGAGATCTTCACATGGCGTTCATTGACCTTGAGAAGCCGTATGATAGCGTGCCCCGCGATACGATATGGAAGACCTTGGAAACGAGATGGATCCCAACTGCTTATATTTGGACAATTTGTGATATGTACTGTAGATCTACTACATACGTCAGGACTACAGTTGGCAACACTGAGGCATTCCCGTGGAAATCGAACTCCACCAGGGGTCGGCTCTTAGCCCTTACATCTTCGCCTTGATTATGGACGACATCTATTGTGCGACACCAGACGGTGTTCCATGGTGTATGCTTTTCGCTGACGATATTGTCCTAGTTGCTAAAACAAAAACTGAGCTGAATAGTAGACTGGCTACCTGGAAGATTGCTTTGGAAGAAAAAGTCTAAGGATCAATACTGAAAATACAGAGTATTTATGTTCAAACTTCAATGGGAACTAAAACTATGAAGATGTAGATGTATACATAGAATGACAAGTTCTCCCCTCAAAGGATTGTTTCAAATACCTAGGGTCTATGATACATAAAGATGGATGTGTAGATGATGATGTTACACACCGTATAAAGGCGAGATGGCTAAAGTGGAGAGCTGCTACTGGAGTTTTGTGTGACAAGAAGGTGCCTCTAAAACTTAAGAGAAAATTTTTTTTAGAATGGCAATAAGACCAGCGCTGCTGTATGGATTAGAATGTTGGGCAATAAAGAATGATCACGTAAGGAGGAATGAGGTCGCTGAAATGAGAATGCTTCTATGAGCATGTGGTAAGACTCTGTGAGACATGACACTAAACTCTGCCATTAGGATGCCCTTGGGGGTGGTGCATGTATCCGAAAAACTGAGGGAAGGAAGACTACGGTGGTTTGGGCATGTCCTTAGGCGACAACCGTCGGATGCAGTCAGGAGGGTAGAGTCGATTAAAGTTGACGATGCCAGAAGGAGAAGACGACCAAGGCGGAAGTGGGAAGACTGCTTGAGATCTGATTTGAAGGATTTAGCCCTTACCGAGGGCATGACCTCTGATAGGAAAGTATAGAGACTTAAGACTAGGGTAGCCGATTAGTGCGGGTCACAACCTTACGGTGTAACATCTCTGTCTTCTTTTTATGCATTTGTAGTAATTCTCATGACTTCTACTTTTTATACGTTTTTGTCATTGGAATTTATGAAGGCTTAGAACTAGGGTAGCGGAGTAGTGTTGCCTTAGTGTAAGTTTTAACCCATTTGACTTTAATCCTTCTCGTAGCTTGCTATCTTTGACTTATGCGTATCATTCTCTTCAGGTTTCTTCTTTTTAAATTTAGTCGGGTCTTACGTTTCTGTCTATATGCAGAGATTTTTACGCAGGGATTTATTTGCAGGGATTACTTCCCATTTAAGACGTGCATATGGCTGGCTGGCTGGCTGTCCCTTGTTCACATATGTAATGGGGTAAGGGGGAGGTAAGATAATAGGCTGCCCCCAACACTAGGTTGAGAGCAGCTTCTGTAGGAGACCTCCAAATTATGAAATGCCCTCCATGGGACTCGATCCCACGACCTCAAGGTTGAGAACCTTATGCTCTAAGGAGACGTGCATATGAAGACTGTATATGAAGAATGTTCAACTATGTATTTATTTATTTATTTATACATGTATTGCATTATATCTTTATTTTTAATTTTTCTAATTGCCGGAGGTCTTACACGAAAGTTGCTCCCAACCTTGCGCTAGGGTCAGCCTACTACCCTATCTCTCCTTACCCCATTACATATGGGAATAGGGTTTTGTTGTTATTGTTGTTGTAATTACTACGCTTTTGATTTTTCGACCTAAATCTTGAAGCCCCGCCGTCGTCGTCGAACCTGAGCCGACAAAGCTCCGGACTCTCGACCTGCCCGCCCAATAACGCTTTCGACTTGGCTTGGCAATTTCAAGATCGCTTTCTTTTATCTTCTCTTGGCCTAGCGCAACTCTTCAATTCCCCGTTCTCGTCCCCGCTTCACTGATCTCGTCCTCGAAAATGGCTTTCATTTTCAATTAGGGTTTCTAAGATTAAACCCCTTAGTTTCCGAACCCAATCTGCACCACTTCTTTTTCTATCTTATACAATTCATCAACATGGCTATTCGCGTCACCGTCAGTTTCTCCGGCTACGTCGCCCAGAACCTGGCCTCTACCGCTGGCTCCCGTCTCGGGTCTTTCTCATCTCGATCACTCCACGAGTGCTGGCTCCGCTCCCATTTTGTTCCCCCCAAACAGAAATCAGACGTCGATCCTTCCACTCCCAGTGCCTACCACGCCTCTTTCGTATTCGATCTACGCCACCCGCGTCCGATCATGTACTCGACCGTCGCGTCTGAGATCCTCAAAGACGGCGGCAATAACCCAGTTTTCGCTGGTTTGATCTTGCTGATGAAATCAACGGCTTCTGGTTCTTGTTCCTCGGTTACCACTATGGGAATTTTGCCTTTTAAAGCCGCCACGATTCTCCCTTTCTGGAAGAATTCGAAGTGGCTGCCGCGTAATGAATCCGCCCCTCCGGTCGGAGTTGAGAATACTGAGGTGGATAGAATAGAAACAAGCGATGATCGAAATTTGTGCTTGGAGTTGGAAACCAAAACTTTTGTTAAAAGCAGTTGGATTTCAAGGATGATACACAATTGCTCCGAAGATGCCAAGACTGCTTTTACTGTTGTAACCGTTAGTATACTTTTGCGGTCGTTCTTAGCTGAGCTAAGGTCAATTCCATCTTCTGCTATGTACCCTACATTGGATATTGGTGATCGCATTTTGGCCGAGAAGGTAAAACCGCCTTCTTAGACTGCGAAATCAAGATTGTACGTTTAATTTTCTTTCTTTTCTCTATTATGAACAGGTTTCATATTTCTTTAGAGAGCTGAAGTTTCGGATATTGTAATATTCAGGGCACCTCCTATCTTACAGGTAGGTCTTAAAATCTGCTCTTTTAAGCTCAAATTCCATTGCCTCATAATTTGTATGCGCTGATTGATTTATTTCAATATGTAGGAAATTGGGTATAGTTCAGGCGATGTTTTTATAAAGAGGATTGTTGCAAAGGGCTGGAGACTGTGTTGAAGTAAGCTCTTACAAATCCAAATTCATTCTTATTAAACATATAAGGTCTTTGTCCATGCCTGTCTTCATTGTTTATTTCACTTTTCCCATTTATGATTTTTCCCGTGTGAACTTGTCTGTAAAATGTATAGTTGGTTATAATTTCTTGTAGGTTCGTGACGGGAAACTGTTGATTAATGGTGTTGCACAAGATGAAGATTTTGTTCTGAAACCATTGTCTTATGAAATGGAAACTGTTGATTAATAGTACTTGTTTTTTCCGTTTGTATATTGTACATTGTTTCTCTGGTTCTTCATCTAGCTTTGTTACATAGTCTTTGAGTTGATGCCATTGGTGAAATAGAGTGTGTGATTTCTTTTGGGTTGTTTCTGCAGGTTGTGCCTGAAGGTTATGTTTTCGTGTTGGGGGATAATCGTAATAACAGCTTTGATTCCCATAATTGGTAATTCTAAAATTCCATTACCACCATTAACCATATAGTTTGGGAATGAATTCAATGAGTTGCGGAAACAAATTATGCTACATGTTTTTCTAGCTTATGAAAGAATCTGTAATTGATTTAGGATTAATTCTGTTTCTGACATCTTGTTTGCAATTATCTTCTTTGACAGGGGTCCACTTCCCATTGATAACATTATTGGGAGGTCCGTATTTCGCTATTGGCCCCCGTCCAAAGTTTCAGATACCATACATGATGCACGTTCGGGGAAGGATGCTGTAGCTGTTTCTTGAGATCCGAGACAACTTAATACTCACATTTACATGGTTGTGGCTCATATTGAGCATCTTTGAATACTCATGTCTCTGGACGTGGTCTAGGATGGATTTCGCAGAATCAAGAACAGAAAACCTGATTAATTTCAGTTACTTGGAGCGTTTTTATCCTGATTTTGTTGTTTTTATCTTTCATATTTCATGCTAGAAAGTGAGCTGCCCTTGTGAAAATGGTGATTTGAATTGAGGAACTGGAGGTCTAAGGTTGTTGATATAAGAGTTGCAAGGTTTTGTAACTTGAAGCACGAGTGGATTGTGCTTTGATGGCTGGAGAAAGGGGAAGTTGAAGGACAACATGCATACTACGAACACAAATGACCCTTTAAAATAGGGAGAGGGTGGTAGGCTGTTGATTTTCGACAACAATGCTGTTGGTTGTTTGATGTTACATTATTTGAACTTCATTTTCATATATGCCATTCAATTAATTGTGGTGGATTCACCGTCTTGTTCTTCTCTGTTGGATCAGTTCAACATAATATAAAATAAAGTGTTAGATTTTTGGTTTTGGAGATTATAATGTTTTATTGAAAATTTTCATAACCAAAATAGAATTTTCATTATCAAACTAAAAGTTTGGTCTAATTATAATTTATTTTTTCTGTTATATTGAAATTTGAAATTTAACTAATTTATTTTCATTTAATACAATTTAATTTGTTTATTTTTTAGCAAAACCACAAAGGGTGTTTGATCCCCAGTCCACCTCTAGAGCTCATATACTTTTTTTAATTGTATTTTTTGTTTTGATAAATTCTAAATCTAATCTTAATCTTATTTAGGGGTAGGGGAATGAAGACTCTAAGAAAAGGAATAAGAATGCTCTTAATAGATTTAAAATCCATGACTTAAGAGAATATAAGTGAATAAAGATGAGTAACTTGACCAACCGATCAAATGTACTTACTCTTAAATTGATTTTTAATAAGTATATCATGAAACATTACTTGTCACATTGATGAGTTTAGATAAAAATTATTAAAAAAAAATAGAAAAAGATGTTGAGAGGTTTATTTGCACATCTATAACTGATGGTTTTACTTCTATGAAAACAAGTAGGGCACGATTCTAATAAATTTGACTTGTGACTCTAAATTATATTTATATTTATATTTTGTATTAAATTGTTGATGCACCTAATTCTAATATTCTAATTGTCTCTGTTTATAATATTATTAATAGGTATAAAATGATATAGATAGGTAACATTTAATTTTGAAAGTGACAATAATTTTTTATATAAAAATAAAGTCTGAAGTATTTGATTGATATGTAAGTCTATTATTTGTTGAACATAACTAATGGAATTTTCATGTGTCTTTAGGTGACCGAATATTGAATAGAAAAAAACGAAGTCATCGTTCAACTAATAATTGTATCAATTTAGATCTACTAATTACTTTATAAAAATAAAAATATCAAAATTTTTTTAAATTATAGTAAGAGAATTAAATTGTAAACGTGAAAATATTAGCAAGATTGAAAACACAATTAGATCTAAGACAAGGTCATAAAGTTGGGATAAAAAAGTCTTACCAAAGTGCACTGGATTCAATCCTTGACGAAGTTTAGTTTTATTGACTAAAATAAATAAAAGTGAAAGAGGGTTTGGTTAACATCCAACTCCCAGGCAAAAGAGATGGGAGAAATGGCGTCGTTTGACGGCTGAGTGTTTAAACATTGAAAATCATTTCATTTAACTAACCCACAAGTTGTATTTAAATCATCTCCAACCCCTTTTTCTTCTAAGTATTGGGTTTCCACCCAATTTTTGGTGACCAAATGTCGTTCTTCAACTCTCTTAAATGACACTTTACACCGTTCCCTAATGAGAAAAGAATATGTGATTGTAGAGATCGGTCCAAGTGAAGAACAACGAGAAAAGAATTCTTTCCTATATAAGTTTTTAACTCCTACTCCTATTACCATCATTTCAATTACCAAGCTTGGGAGATGGCTTCTTCTGGTTTCAATGCTCAACAAATCATCCTCTTACTTGCAGTAGCTGCCTCTCTTTTGACGGTCACTCGAGCCGCAATGGTGGTCGTTGGAGACTCTGGAAACTGGCGATATGGTTACAACTACACGGAATGGGCGGCCAACACCGCGCCCTTTTACTTCCAGGACACCTTAGGTACTTGATGTACAACAATGTTAAGTTACTTGTTCTGCAAGACTGATACTTAGTTTACCATTTTGTTAAACATTGCAGTGTTCAAATATGATAACGCAACAGTTCATAGCGTGTACATGATGCCAAACTTGAGGAGTTACTTACAATGCGATTTCAGTAAAGCAAAGCTTTTAGCCGATCCAACACAAGGAGGTGGTGATGGCTTTCGATTTGTGTTGAACCAATGGAGGGTTTTCTACTTTGCTTCTGGTGAAGGCAATGACTGCAAAGATGGGCAGATGAAGATGGTCGTTGTCCCTTGGCCACGTTTTTAATAAAAACCCTTTGATATCACAAATGGAAGACACACTGTGCTAGTGCTATGATAAGCAGAAATAAGATTGTTCAATTATTTGGGACAGGCCTAAATGAATAATTAAATAATAAACTCAGGGCTTGATCATTAGGAATACTGTTGTTGATTGTTGGTACATTTTGTCTTGTTTTTCCTTTTTATTAGGTGTAGGGGGTGAATTTCGTTTTATGTCAATCAAAGGAATTTCCTTTTTATATAATGATAAATACACATATAATATTGTACTAAAAAGGTCAGGCAAAATCTATGTGTCTTCCTTGATGAAGTTGAAGAAGAACTGCAGTCTATGCGTCTTCCTTGATGAAATTGAAGAAGAACCGCAGTCTATGCTTCTTCCTCATGATATTGTAATAAATGTCCTAGTTCAACAAATAATTCTTTGAAGGCACTATGAGAGAAAATGTTTTTCCCCCACAACCTAGGATTGTGCTCATATACTCTCTAATTTCTCTAACAATATCATCCCTCATCACATTACAAAACTCTGCCGGCACTTTCTCATTTCCCATCCTCTCCGTCGTTTGGCTTCCTCTACCAGGCACATAATAATTAATTGTGATTGCGGCGTTTATTGTGAATATAGTTGTTGATGCTGCTGAGATTAATTAATTTGGACCTAGTAATAATATTATAATAACAGACTACAATTATCTAACTAGATAAACAACTTCTTCTTATGTGTCCTTGTTTCACTCTCTAGTGCTATCCTCACAATATCCGATCCCATTTCCTTTCGAAGCACGCTGGTGAGCATCGGTAGCTCGATCACAAACATCGGCATGCAATAGGGATTGTCTTGTATGGCTAACCAAACCCGGCTTTTTCGGTATCCGAAAATCGTCACCGTCATTATACCGTCCTTCAGCAATGGCTTCCGGGGCTTCCCCAACAATGCAGCCATCTTACACCCTGAGGTTAACATAGGGAAGAACTTGAACATACGCAAGAAGCCGCCGGAACCGGTACTACTCGTCGAACTCGAATTACGATGCTTATCTTTTGGAGTAGGCCGGAGCAGCGAAAGTATAGCCGGATTGTCCATTTGGAAATATGGACTAGAGTGACCATATGGCATTATTGGATTTTGTTTAAAGTACTTCCAATCCAAGAAGCTAGAAGGGAAATGAATTGGAAATCACTTGGTTTTGATTGTCCTTTTGGAAAGTTGGAATGTTTTCAGAGTCATTGAAGGGGGGGGGGGAAATGAGAGGATAGAGAGCCTATAAAACTTGTTGAAAAGCAATAATGAGACTAAAGCTTGATGTGACCAAGTTTAGTGATGTAAAGGAGGGTGGGTCCACAACTTTTTGTGAATAAACTCTTCGGGTGCATAGAAGTGGGTGACTGGAATATCGTTTATTAAAATTTTAAATTATTATATATTTTAAATATTTTTTTATTTTTTATTGATAATCTATTTTATAAGTTTACACTTTCTTAAAATTTAAAAGTTTAATGTAAAATCTTATGTTTCGACAATGTACTTGAAGAAATATGAAAAAAAGGACTGGTAATGTTGGGGTTTTTAGCATGTGCCTCACTGATCGTTACATATGGCATCAACATCACTTGCTTTATGTTATTTCAAACCCCCAGAACTCTCTATTATTATTGAGGTGCAGCTCATCTTCCCTTCACTGTTTATCCACCAAAATGGATAGAAAGACATCCTTTTGCTTTTGCTTGTGACTGATTCTTTGTTTGCCTCTCAATCACTTGTCCTTTTTCTATTGTTTCGAAACACGTATCATTCGAAGGAGGCATTTCAGGCAACAGCACAGCTTAAATATTGTTCTTCAGGCTGTTGATGTAATGCTATTGTAGCATGCAAAGTACATTATAAACCCCACTTTTTGAGTCGAAAGTCTTAGCAGCCATGTGAAAACAAATGCGCAGGTTGCTGTCTGAGAGGGATTTGTCTGAATTTTCTCAATGCTTTTTTTTGGTTCCTGGCCCCCTCCTACATTTATTAGATAAGTGTTTAAATTTACTTGGCGTGCATGAGTTAAACATCTTAACAGTGTGGTGTTTGTTGCAAGCTAAGAATGACTTGCATATCGCAAAACCAGCAAAAGGTCTTCACTGTGTTTGAACATAAAAAGCTAATCAGAATTCAAAAAGATAGCTAAACTACGAAATGGTAACTTTCGTTTCATAATTAATTTAAATCTGTAATTTTTTAAACATTTATATTATTTAATTATAATTTTTAGATAAAATATTAATTTAACACTTAAATTTTAGATAAAATATTAATTTAACACTTAAATTTTAAATAAAATGTTAATATAATTCTCGAATTCGACTAAAGAACCATGTTGTCGAATGATGGTCGTCTCTCACCACTGTCAACTGCCATCGACCAATTTTAGACCCAATATTTCCGATTCATTCATCCTTTTCTTTTGAACTTAATGTAGTATCTATTCATCAAAAAAATATTTTATACTCTAAGAATCTAACTTAAAACCCTTTAAAAAATAAAGACACGACAAAACTTTTGGTTTAACTTTTAATTTTATCAAAAGCCCAAGTTCTCCGCTTGTTTAAACGCATCTATTCATCAAAAGTACCTATATCTACAAATTTTAGTATTTCCACTTGTATTTATATTTCAATATATATACCATCTAGCAGTATAGTTTTATCTGCACCAAAAGTTAACATAGGGTTGGTTTGTTTCACTAAAAACATTTTATGGATAATGAAATCTGGAAAATGTTTTACAAAAATATAAAACATTTTTCAGAAAACATTTTTCAGTGTTTGGATGGTTCATTGTAAAATGTTTTACATTGTTTGGGTAATTTTCCTGAAAATTGTTTTCAGAATCTGTTTTTAATGAAGAAACTGTACATATTGAATATGTTTTATTATTTATTAATTTTTAAAGGTTAATTTTTATATATAATTATATTTTATAAAAATATGTATTTTAGATAATATTAATAATTAATTAAAAATATATTATAAAAGTTTATAAATCCTAAGAATGTTTAATTAATAGTACACAAAATTAAAACAACAATAGTACATAACATTGTACTAATAATAATATTGTCAAATTAAAACAACAATAATATCTAACCGTGATAATACATAGTCTAATTCATAATTAGTGCTACAACACATCAATCCAACAATACAAATACTGAAGTCTATACTACAACACATTAGAGTTAAAAAGTTGTCCAAGTCATAAAAAATTATACACCACATTTAAAGTTCACATCTTAACCTTGGGTAAACTTCTGAAGCTAAATTTTCCTATGCTTTGTTTTTTAGCCAAGAAAGCTTTGGCCTCAAGCTCATTCTTAGCTAGAAAATCGAAGACCTCACAAAGAAATTCGCTACCAAATCCTTCTTTCTCCATTGACATAACTTCTTCTTAAAGATATGGTGTCCTATCATCGGTAAAGTTTTTGAGTGCTTCAGCAATTTCACCAAGTTTCTCACCTACAAACTGAATATGATCATCCTCGACGTTTTCTTGGACATTCTTCCTTTTACGTTTTGATGTACCAGATGAAGATACGTTTGTTCTTTCCTCATCGACATGTTGAGTGTCGAAATTTAACGGCATTGATCCTTCATTAATATCATCCAAATCTATATCGACAAAAATTCTAGCAAAACTCTCTGTTACCGTATCTTGACTGACAACAAGAGCCATCTCATCATAAGAATCAATTTTTTTGTTAAAAAATTGACCATATTTCGGGTGTGTCTATTAAATATTATACACAATTAGAATAACAAGTAAAATTTAACTTTCAAGTAAAAATAGTATATAGAAATTACCGTCACTATAGCGGTATATGTAACTCCGTCACAGGTTATTATTTTCATGTTGTCGTCCCATCCTAATCCACTGTTTTCACAAATTGTACATATAGTTTTTCATGTGTTTTTTACAATCCTCAAATGATTTTCGACGTGTTTAGCGTCACATTGGACTCCAAAATTTCCGAAAATAGCTGTTGCAACTCGCTTTATAGAAATTGATTTGAAGGTATTAGATGGCTTATTACCTTTTTGTGTCTCATCTGCAAGTATTTCGAGGAAATGACGTTCCATTGGTTTTGTTCACCTAAAAGTTTTTGATGTGCTCATTGCTAATAAACATATAAATATAAAGCAATTAGACGATGGAACGCAAAATTTTAAAACTTACAATAATAATGATTAAATTTCAAACATAACATTATATATTTCATAGTATAACAAACTTAAACCAACAACCTAAAAATAAAATTTAACTTCAATGTTATATGAACTTAAAACAATAGCAAGTTCAATTTCCAACAAACTAAAAACAACAATATCCATCATATGTAACATACAAATACTTGGAATAAATATCAACTAATTACATATTTCTATTTATATAATCAATCCACATAGCTTCTGAAATTTCATTTCTTTTACTAGTCCATTCTGTAACATCCTCAATGTCGGGTTAGTGATTGAATTGAAATAATTCAGAATTTGTTGGTTAAAGTAGATAAATGGAAAAGTTTGGGGACTTATATTGAGAATTTTGTATAGGATTAAATATCAAAGAAGGAGAAATAGAAGAAGGGCAAAATGGTCATTTGACCTAGAAATGAATTAAAAATACATATGGAGTATATATTTATACACGTGAGAAATGAGGATTAAAGGAAAAGTCTCCAGAAAACTCTTTCTTCTTCTTCCTTCTCTTCACCGTGAAACCCAAAGGAAAATGTGAGTTTACTTGTTTGTTGGTTATTTGTTGAATTCAAGTTTGGTTTATGATCCTTAGGTGACACTTAAGCTTAAGGAAAGCTTAACTAGTCTTAAAACCATAAGATGAGGGAGTTGGGAGAGATTAAAGATAATGAGTTTTAAATGAAATTCTAGGAAAGAGTTGATAAGTGGATTTTAAAACTAAATTTGACTTGTTAATAGTTGAATTAAGAGATATGAAGTGATAGAATTGAATTTAGAACAAGTAGAAAATTTGGTATGATTCTTAAATTCTATATGAAAGATAGGATTTTGGGGTTAGAGATATGATTAATGATTAGAAATGGGTTTAAGCATGTGTAGATGAGTTATGAATATGTAAAGGGTTGAAACATGAAGTGTTTGTGAGGAAATAAGTGAATTTTCAGGCTTAAAATGTGATTTCTGGGCAAGGGGTATCAATACCCATTCAACAGGTACCGATACCTCAAGAGTAAAATTTATGAAGGCCTTCAAAGGTTACCGATACCATAAGGGAGGTATCAATACCAGGGAAATATCGAATGAAATTTAGGTACCGATACCCGTCTTGGTATCAATACCCTCAGCTAGTGTGGTACTAATACCCTATAGTGGGTATCGATACCTCTTCAAAGGGAAATTGAAAATAGACTTTTCTTTTAGTTTAAGGAATTAAAGGTATAATTATAGTAATTGGAATGTGTGATTGTGTAGATTTCAAGCACAAGCAAGTTCCAGATCAATCACCGAATTAGGATTCGATTCAAAGAGGTAGTTTTGCAAAATAAGTGAGGCCAATATGAGTGCATACTTTAGGCATAATTCAATGGAAATAAGACTTGTGATAAGTCTATTTCCTATGTTGGTTTCATAGTTCAACAGTTATAAACATGCATACATGATGATCATTATACGTACATGCATCAATTATATATATGTATATGTGATTTGATAAATGAGATTGATGATTATATGTGTATGTGACATGAAATAGAAGAAAATACATATGTGATTATAAGAGATATGACAAGAGTACATGAATATATGAAGTATAACAATAATGCCCATGTTATATGCGGTGAGAGCTATAGGTATAGTTGGCATGCCAAGAGTCGAGGGTTTCATAGGTCCTTCGGGACATATTTCACATGCCACTCAGTGGACCCTTATACGAGTTATGGTGACAGCATATGTGCACAACCTCATTATACTCGCATACCTTAAGTTCTCAGAATATGCATGCGCCTATAAACAATATAAAGAGTATGTATATGTTTTATATGATATTATGTTAATATTGGTTATTATGAATCATATGTAATGGAAGGCAATCATGACATGATAGTGATGTTCTAAGTTGAATAGTTGCATTGCATGTTCACTTTTATAAGAAATGTATTATGATAGTTTTATGCCTCACTAAGTCTATGACTTAGCGTGTAAGCGTTTTTACACGTAGGTTCGGAAGAGTAAGAGGATCAAGTTTAGGAGTTTGCAGAGCGGTATATCTCCACTTAAAGATCAAATCAGAAGTAAATTCACAGTATGTCTTTTATTGGGTCAAAAGTGTTGGCATGTACAAAAGTGTAATTTACGCATGCTCTGATCAATTTTGTAATGTCGAACTCAATTATGTATATATATGGCTTTTTTGTTAATAAAAGTTTAAAGTTTCGTACAGTTTTTACTAAAGTATATGCTTTGAAAAGTTAATGTGACACTTCGGACTCGTATCCGGTTCGGGTACAGGTTGAGGGTGTTACACATTTTTTAGTTTTTTCTCTCTCTTCTCGTTGTGTAAGCATTGATGTTATCGAATAAGGCTCAGGTTCCTCATACATTCCTTTATTAATTATATCATTAGGATCAACTCCCATTATATGGTTATGAATGATATTACAAGCCAAGACTACATCTATCTATGTTTGAAAATCCCAAAATGGTTCAGCATCTAACACACGAAAAAGTTTCTTTAAAATTCCAAACACTCGCTCAACAGTTGTTTGCAATGATGAATGACGAAGATTAAAAAGTTCCTTTGCATTTTCTGAACGATGATTACTTAAATCTTTTAAATGATATCGAACACCACGATATGGAGAGAAAATTTCATTTCGGATGCCATATCCAGCATCAGCAAGATAATATTTACCTACAATTTAACAAACTGTTATTATTACTTAATATATTATGCGTTGAAATTAATTAATTTATATTATTAAAGCTAATTATTACCTTCTGGAATACTAAATCCTCTTGGGCGTGTAAGTGTATTAGTTAAAATACGAGAATCATGAGCACTGCCTTCCCAACCAACTAGAACATATGAAAATTTCAGGTCAAACTTAATGGCAGCTAATACATTCTGTGTCGTTCCCCCTTTACGACTACGAAACCTTCCTTTAATGTTAGGTGGAACAGATGCACTAATATGAGTTCCATCTAATGCTCACATATAATCTTTAAAATATGGGTAAAACCTTGAATTGTTTATTATTTCAGGAGGAGTTGACTCATCGGGTAACCTAATAGTTAATTTATATAACTTCAGAATAACCCTCAACACAAACCTAAAATAACGGTGAATTGTCTCAATTAATCTATAATATCTTGATCCAATCACTCGAAATCTTACTTTATGACCAATTATATGTAAAAATATGATAACTTTCTCCTTAAAATTCACTGATCTTGTCGAGTGTAATTCCTAGTAAGGATGTCACACAAATTAAAGAACGCAAGTGGTCGTAATTGTATTATGTCGATACAATTCTAATCACATGTATATAAAATACTATTGATGTAATTTTCTATTTCATCATCTCGATTCACCTGACATTGATGACTTATTTGCTTTCTAGATTTTATTATGTGAATCCAAAGAGCCCCAAAAGCCAATGCTGAAGCAGCAACTCCCACTATTGTTTTATGAATAGAATTATGTTCCATCTACAAAGAAATGATCGTAATAATTTATGAATACTTTAACTGTAAAAGAAATACTTGAGGTAGTTATGGAAAGATTATTTCACATTATTCTTGAGGTAGTTGATAATAGTGATTGGAAAGTTTTAAAATTATCTAGAAGAGGCACTAATGTTAGTCATCTATTTTTTTGAAGATAACCTTCTTTTATTCATGGAGGCTAATGTAATGCAAGTTAGCAAAGCCAAGGAATGCCTAAACATATTCAGCAAAGATTCAGGTCTTTCGATTAACCTACAAAAGTCAAAATGTTCATCTCCCCTAATATAAATCAAGACACGACAGATTACTTGAGCTCTCTGAGTGGAATTCCTCTAACTACCAACCTTGGAACGTACTTGTGAGTGCCAATTATTCATAACAATCACAGCTCAAATGTTTATATTCACCTATTGGAAAAGGTTATGAATATTTTATTCGCCTATAAAATTTACCATAGGTGTATATTCTAAATATTCAATGTCATTTTTTTAAATCATTTCACGTGTAATTCAATTAATCAATGTCTAACAAATTGAATTCATAGTATTTCTACAGCTAAAAAGACGTGTTTGATGGGAAAAATAATATTATTATTGATCCAATCAGAATGCCTAAACATATTCAGCAAAGATTCAGGTCTTTTGATTAACCTACAAAAGTCAAGATGTTCATCTCCCCTAATATAAATCAAGACACAACAGATTACTTGAACTCTCTGAGTGGAATTCCTCTAACTACCGACCTTGGAACGTACTTGGGAGTGCCAGTTATTCATAACAATCACAACTCAAATGCCTATATTCACCTATTGGAAAAGGTTATGAATAAATTAACCGGTTGGAAAGGAAAAGTTCTCTCTATGGCTGGACGACGTACTCTAATTCAAACGGTCACAACAACTATTCTAGTCCACACGATGCAAATGACTCAATAGGAATTCTGTGTTAAAACTCCTTTCAAGAACATCGTGAACAGAAGTGAGGAAAAATGAAGCGACCTTCAAAGATAAAATCAAGAACCCAAACCATATTTTTCAATATGGCCGCAATCTAGTACAATATGAAGCGACCTTCAAAGATAAAATCAAGAACCCAAACCTTCAAAGAAATAGGATAGGATATCATTTTTACCACTACAAAACACATCTACTAGGAATACAAATATCAAAAAGGCTTAAAACACCACGAAACAAAACAGAACAATTCTTGTGTCCATTGTAGACACAATAATAGATGAGTTGAGTTGATGGCACCCGCCCAACCGACCAACATCAAAAATAACACTAGAAATTAAAGTTTCATAGCTTCCGCTAAGCAGACTAAGTACCAAAAAGTAAAGGTAAAAATGATGATTTCTCAGTTGAGATTAAATTCATGGAAATGGGATTATTTAACATAATAACCACTATAAACAAAATCAGAAATCGAAGAAACTATAAACAAACCCAGATTGAAATTTCACATAAACTATAAACAAAATCAGAAATCGAAGAAGTGAAATAAGGAAAAAGAAAAGGGAGATGAAGAAACGAGAAATACCTGAGAAATCGTACAGCCCGCCTCGCCGATGAGAAGGATTTCAAACAGTCGTCGGTGTGGAGCAAGGGATGGGAGAAATCAATCTTGGTTTTCTCTGTGTGGAGCATGGGCCGCTTGGAAAACAACTTACCCTTTTAGAAACGGTGAGTTGAAATACCGTGGATTTGCCTAAGTTTTCCCTTGACCGTAAAATGTTTTACGTTGACTGGGAGTTTTACGCGAACCAAACACCCAAAAACGGGGAAAACATTTTCCTTAAAATGTTTTCCCAGTTCCATACAGACCTTTAATAGTTATATTTGTACTGAGGACAGACTATGATCAAATGTTAAAAGAGATTAAAATGTATTAAATTTTTAAATTCAAGAAATAGGAAGATAAAAATTATATTTAATTTATATTTAAATTAATAAAAATTAAAAAAAATATTATTTATATAAAAAATTGAGGGGTTACAGCTAGGGGTGTTCATGGTCGGTTGACCGTACCGTTTAGTCTAAACGGTCGGTTAACCGTTATAACGGTTATTAAATTTTATTAACCATAACTTAACCATTAAGAAACGGTTAACCGCTAACGGTTAATCGTTATTAACGGTTTAGTTATATGACAACCTATGGTTAACCTATTACAATTTTTTCAAATATAACAAAACTTAAAATTTTCAGTTGAAAATTTATAAATATATATTATGATATTTATTTTTTTACAGTTTAAAATCTTGTGTGTGCATTTATATTTAACATCATATAGTTCTTCCATCTATGTTTGATTTAATGTGATCCTATATAAGATAAATATGATAACTAAAAAATAGGATGAATCATTTTGATTTTATTTTTTAATTATATTCTCTAAAAAATATAATTTATTAATTATAATTTATTAATGGATTAACCGATGATTAACCATTTATTAAAATTCATTAATCGTAATTATAACTGTTAATTGATATTTTTAATAGTTCGATAAATCAGAACCGTTTAATCTTAACAGTTCGATTAATTAACCTATAAAATGTAGCGCTTACATCATGTCCCACCCAATAAGTGGCTTGTATTTACACAAATCATCATAAAGAAGTATCCAAATGCAAGTTTCAAAGTTTGATTTACTGACTTATGGTTTATTTATGCTTTGAGTAGTTGATGTTGAAGAGAAGTGATGCCCAAGGAGCAGCATTCATTTTCATAACACAAACAACTAACAAAGTCAAAATAGTTTGAAACACATTTCTAGTGTCCAATGTTATTTAGACAGGCCATTCGACTATTTTTGATGTTCCATAGAAACCAAACCTCCAGCTATCAATCCGCAATCTGCATTCTGCTTGACAGCCTCGCATGGTATACTCTCCCATTGTATTCACGCTTTGTTCTTGCTATGGATGAGCAGTCCAACCTTGGATGGATTGGATGGGCTATAAATTTTGAAATTATCATATATTTTCGATTCTTTTTATAAATTTTTTATTATTAATCTATTTTCATCCACTAAAATTTTATAAGTTATCAAATGATGAGAACCCCAACATGTAAATTTGCCGAGTATCATCAGCTTCAAAACTTTGGTTGCGTAGATGGTTGGATGACACAAACGACTAACAAATGATGGAAAAAGGGAGTGGATAAAATATTAAATCTATCTTCACGAGATCAAAAAATGACTGTCCCTTTTTCCTATATATATGGGGTAAGGGGGAGGTAAGATTGTAGGCTACCCCTAACACCAGGTTGAGAGCAAAAAGAACTAATTAAAAAAAGTTTTGGGGTCTAACGAAATAATAAATTATGATATGTGACGATAGATTTTAGTCGAATTCATGGGTTAAACTGATATTTATTTAAAATTTCAGAATTAAACTAATATTTTATATAAAATTTAGGAGTTAAATTAATATTTTATCTAAAATTTAATGTTAAATTAAAAATTAACTTCTTTTGCTAACTAGCCACACAATCAATCAATTATCAAAACATTATAATTCAAATGTGGACATTTATTTTCATCCGGCCTAATTTTTTTTAAGCCGAAATATTTTATTAAAGTTGATTTTAAAGCATGAAATCCGAATGGTTGTGGAGGAAGGAGTTTGATCAAGCGGTTGTGGCATATGATTCTTTGAATGTGGTACGACAGATGGAGTCTCCCGCTTCTGATCTATCTATACTTCTTTCGTAACGCGTTGTGGGTCGTAGGTTGCTCGCCGATAATCTCCAAGTTATTGTTCGATATATTCGTCGTTCAACGAATGGTGCAGCTCACTCTTTAACCACTCATATTTCCAGTTCTTCTATGTCATTGTATTTCGATAATGTTTACTCGTATTATAGTTTTAATGTTATTGTTGCTGACACTGTTTTCAGTTCATGAATGTACAGTTTATTGTCAAAAAAATAATTTATAAATAATTAACTGAATCTTAATTCACTTAATTTTTAAAAAAAATATAAATTTAATTATGTTTAAATGTAATATTTTCTCATTTTATAAATTATTTTTCAAATGAAAATAAAATTACATTGTTAGTTACAAATTGTTTAGAATTTTTTTAGGTTAGAAGTATAAATAAATGATAATATATATAATTAGAATCTATTGAGCGGTCAAAATATATGTTATTTTTCTTAAAGGATTGAGTTCGAGTAATTATGTATGTATGATCACGTATAGAGATGGGCATGGAATCCGAATTTGACGGGTTCCAACCCATCTTGACTAGAACGGGTTATATTTTTTATAAAAAAATCTGGGTCGGGTTTGGATTTAGAATGAAAAATCCGACACGAGAAAAACATATATTTATATTTAGAGATAATTACAATAATATCCCTATATATATTATTTTTTTTTCAATTAAATCCATATTTTTATTGAATACAAATAATGTTTTTTAATAAATATATTATTTCGGATCGAGTCGGGTCGGTTCAGATTTTATCTAGAAAAAGTCGAGTCGGGTTCGAGTGGAGGGTGTATAATTTTCATATCAGCTTGACCGAAAATCCGACCCGACCCAACCCATGCCTATCCCTATGAACGTATGTTGTCAGTTACCAAAATATATTATGAACATATACTATCTTGTAATCATTCTAGACTATATATATATAATTGCAAGTACAATAATATATGTTTTAAATAATATAATTGTATTAATAATTAAAATATATTTAACTAAAAATCATAATAAGAATTGAATTAAATATTTGAATATTTTCCTCCACAAGAGCAACAGGTAGAGACTCTTTCGAGACACTGAAGTCTGTTTGAATTGCTATAACAAAGTTGAAGACATTTTCCCACAACAACCGTCATATAATACAAGCAAGATAGTCATATCAGTAAGTCTTCATTACTGTGTAGTGTGTACCAACAAAGAAGAAATTGAAGAAGAAAATTTCTGTACCTTATCTTCCAGTCCCTGAAAGAGAATGATGGTACAAGAAAATTTATCCACAAAATTTGATAGGCGATCGTTCAAAGTAAGCCTTCTCATCTCCTGGAATTGTCAAGGATATGATACGCAACTAAATTGATAAAAATTAAAATCAAACTCAGGCATTGGTTATCCTTTTCTAATTACCAACGAGTTTATCAATATATTGGGATTCAAATTTATGCATTTCGACTCTCAACAAGCTCAGGTCAGCTACCTGTTCACAGAGAATTATGACACGTAAAACAACCTGTCAGTTTTAAGTTTCACTCGAAAGATCCAAGGAAACATATATGCATACGGCGTTAATACACAAAAGACAATGAAAGATGCCAAAGTTAAATCGAAAATAATGATGATATTAATTACCCCATAGAGGGAAGCTCCAGCCTTGAATGTATCTCTAAAAGCAAGCGCCGCTAAGGTTGTGTACCCGCCAGCAGAGCCTCCTGTTATACAGAGTCGTTCCTTATCTGCTTTCCCATCCTCCACCTAGAGAACAGAAAAATGTATTGTCACGACTGGGCAGTGTCATATATACTCGATCCATTAGTAATTTGGAATGACCTAACAAATTACCAAAAACCTAGCACAGCTGCAACAGTCATCAACATTGACAATTCCCCAGCGCCCCAAAAGTCGTTCACGAAATTCTCTTCCATAACCTACACAATTGTGTCATGTGATTCAAGAAAGGCAGCGCATTAAATGAGATATAAACAGAATTAATTTGTTCAAAGATGTTATGGAGCAGTCAAGGATCTGTCTGCATGTTTTGCTAAAGGAAAGGAGAACATACCAGTGCTTCCACCATATTTAACAAGTTTTTGAAATAAGTAAATATCATACCATGAATTTCCAACAGCAACGGTGGCTTTTCTTCCTGGCAAGCTTGATGAAGGGAATTTTTTTTGGTGGATAATAGTATGCATAGGCATTTTGGCCAGGAACCTCGGTTGGAAATTCAATTAACTCTGGCCGACTGAAGTAGGACTCGTACTTTAAGCAATCCAATGAAGATGACCAAACAATCTTGAAATCAACTACATTTAATTTATGACCACCTAGCATCACCTTCGAAGACAATGAAAGATTGCTATGACTGTAATCAAAGGATCTCTAAAATATTATAGCAATGTAAAGAAGAGGACAGCCTTACCTTAGCCACTGATGAAGGTTGAACTGCAGAGGCTCCCTCAACATACAGATAATTATTCCATGAAGTCTGCAAAACAGATAACATGCATCTTTAAAAAGACGTTCCCACACAAAACTAAATTTAAAGATAATATTAGGAAAATTTTTGGGATATTGAAAGTACAATATTTTCTATATCTGTGAAAGGAATATCAAGCAGATAAAATGAACCCTGAACATCATCCAAAATTCCAAGATATGACCTCCCATTCTGCCTGTGCATTAAGACATCCACAGTTTCACTCAAAAAAACCAAAAACATGTTTTAGTTTTCGAAGGCCTTATCCATATTATGAAGTTTGATGGCCAGTAATTTTTTATAACTACCTGTAGGTGCAAGCAATTAAGGTTTTTCCAGCATCGCTCTTGATGAGCTCATAAGAATTCATTTCAAATACCCATAATGGTCGTGTGAACTCAGCATTCAAGGGATAAAGTGCAAACACCTCATTCTTAGATTCAACCTGTTTCCAGAGATGATAGGTGGTGATTAATTTTGATAGACACTCCAAGCTCGGAGAAGTGCACAGTGAAGTAATATAATGCAGAAAACTACTGACGCGATTTCGGAGGGGGGAATCGAGAGAGAACGAAAGATATGTTTTGTGGAGATGTTGGCTTATGGAGAACTGTTAGCCATGTAAGACTAAATGCACAATTGATACCTTGTTGTTATTGATTTTTTTAAAAGAAGATGCATCAGGTAACCATGGACATCAGGCTGAGCAAGATACTGCTGGCTAGAAAATGCAGCTTTAAATTGCCAAAAAGGAACTTACCCATTTATGGAGATTCCAGAATCCATTTTTTTCTATCTGTAATGAAAAAAAAAGTTCTGCACATATTTGAAAAATATTTGAAAATTTCACTGATAAAACTGTCAAACAACCTATACATGGATAATCACTTTCCTATAAGATCAGAAAATATCAAAAGGAAGAGAAAAACATCAAATTAATTGGTCCAAACCAGGCAGAAATGTCCCAGTCAGTATTTGGGCATTGATATTGCAAGAGTAATGTCAAATTACAGGATTTCATCGCTGTTACTAAGAAACAAAAAGTTGGGGGGGGGGGTGGAGACAAAGACATAACTGTTGAAGACCATATTATTTCATTGAAACTCTAAAACTAAATTGTTTACCAAAGTACAATGTCATGAAAGCCTATATTTCATATTTAGAACTGTTCATGAAATAAGAAAATTATTATTGAATACCAGTAGGGGACCATTTTGGTTCTGTAGGCGACTCTACAACTTCAGGATCGTAGCCAGCTACACAAACACGTCTGTACACATCTCTGCATGACATACCAATTGATAGATATCGACATATTTATCGTACCAAAAATGACTAGAATCAACAATCGAGAACAAGTAAGCTTTCAATTTGGAAAAGGAGCTAAAAGTGCTGATAGAAAACTGGTTAAAGGAAGTGAAAGGAATGCAGAGAAAAAGCTATGTGGCACCGAAAGAATTCAACTCACCCTTCTCAGAAATATACCCAACCCAGAACTCTGATTTATCCCACGGCATGTTAGGGTGACTCCATTCGATCCAAGCGATTCTTTCACCTTTGGGATCCAATCGAGGGAAAGCACAGAAATCATTTCCCTTCACCGATACTTTTGGTTCTGGAAGTTAACAAAAGATAAAATCCATTGCTCATAAACATATGAAACAGCAAACAATAGCTGATAATATTAAGTTTAACACACAAGGAGAGAAACAAAAATACAAGTCTGAAAAATCATATCATAATAAAAAAGCACAATAGCTTACAAACAATATAAAGTTTATTTCTAGAGATAATTTATACCTTGGACATTTCCGTCATCAAGTGGTCTGCTGTGATTGTTGTTGTTGAATTTATACTACTTACACGGCGATCTATCAAGGTGATAAGACTGAATCAACAAAAAGGGAAAATTCCACAACCCCATTAACACTAGAGAGCAGTGGAGGATCCAAAAATTTAAGAATAGAGTTCAAAATTTTAATTTTCCAAAAATTGTAAATTTTTCATTTTACTTAACACATTAAACTAAATTTAACCACTTTTTAAAAAATAATGGATGCACGCCCTTATGCGGGCTTAGTGCATCCGCCAGATAAATGTTGGAACCGACTTTTGGTTGGGCCCGGAATTGGGCTTCGACTTGGATTAAATGGATTGGAGTCGCCACCGACCACTTTAAAACGATATTAGGTGGGTCGGACACCATCTTACTGATCTGCGTTGTATCAGAAACGCGTTGGGTTCGGGAGTCGGTTACGGTCAATGAAGGATTAGCACCTTTGAACCGCCCTTTCGGTACCAATTAATTTATAGGTTGTCTTTTATTGTGAAAATTTAAATTTTAAAATATTCGATTCGAGATACTTACCTTTGATCGGTTGGAGTTACTACTGGAAAATCAAAAATGTTAGATGGTAAATATAAAAAATATCGAGTAAAATTAATAAAAAAATGAAAAGGATATTAAATTTTAAAAGGGAAAATTATTGAAAAAAAGACAAAATAAAAGGAGAAAATACCAATATATATATATATATAATAATGGGAATGACAATACCAATAAAAAATATAAACAAGGTTGAGTTGTGAAAGGAAAAAAATGTTAGGAAAATAAAATAAGAAAATAAACTAAAAAAAGTTAATAAATAAATAGATAAAGGGGCCAAAATGAATTGAATTGGACTTTGTGGACTGAAATTGATACTAAAACCAAACTGTAAAAAAACAAAATTTGAGGGTTAATTTGCAAAGCATAGATAGTGACTAAATTGAATGAATTGAGAATCCATAGGTGAAATTACGAACGATGACCAGATTGTAATGCAACTCAAAACAACAGGGACCGCAGAGAATTTAAGAATCTACTATTTACAAACTGGTCCTCGTTATATAAATACCCAAAAAAGTCCCATTTCACTCATTTGTAACATTTTCTCTCAAATTCCTTCTCTCAGCCGAGAGAATGCTCTCAAACCTCTCCCTTGGGCGATTTCCGGCCACCCGCCGCCACCGTCCACAACCGTCGAATGCCGCTACGGCCGTCGCTCGCGGCGGTCGGGAAAATCTAAACTCCCACAAAACGCTCTCCTCTACCCCCCCAAACACAAATTCAAAGCCCGTTTCCCCTAAAGGGACCCCAAACGTTATAGATCTACGCTTAAAGCTTGGATCTTTTTACCTTTAAACCGACACCTTTCGTTTTCCGATGGCTTCTCCGAGGCCTTTGGCTTTATTTTGCTTGGCTCTTGGGTTGGCTTTTCGTGTATTTTGGTTTACTATTGTGCTTGCTTGTGATTCGTTTTCTTTTTGTTTTGATCTGATATTTGGCTATGGGTGTTGAGGTTCGATATAGATGGTTCTGTTGGTTTGTGGTATGTTTCTCGTTCGATGATTTACTGTGTTGATCGATATTGTGGTCTCAGTTTTTGGCCCTCTGTTTCTCTCCTGTGTTGGTGGTTCTGTGTACGTATTTATAATGCCCCGACGGGGACTGTTTCCGACTATCTTGGGGTCGATCCCGGATTATTCGGGGTTGTTCTTGTTACGGGCTATTGTGATTTCTTGTTTCACGCCGGCCACCTCGGGATAGTTCAATCCCGTTGGCGTGGCCAGAAAATGCGTTGGGTGTTGACTGTGTTGTTGGCCCGATGATGCTTGAGATTTCTTCTGGCCGTTGGATTGGGTCATATCCAACGGTTCATATCTTCTTGGACAAATGATGTTTTAGGGTTTGTAAACCCTAATCCCTTACTATAGCGTTGTTAGAACCCCTAATCTAAACTATGAGATGCCCGAATTGGGCTCATCCTTGGACCATTTGCACCCTACCTTTGAACCTGAACTAGAAGAAAAAAAAACGAAATAAATAAATAAATAAATAGATAAATAAATAAATAAATTAAAAACATTTTTTTAAAACTATACAATATATGTTTTAAAAAATAATTTTCAAAACCATATAATATATATTTTTTAAAAACTAATTTTCAAAACTATATAATATATATATTTTTAAAAGCTAATTTTCAAAACTATATAATATATATATTTAAAAACTAATTTTCAAAACTATATAATATATATGTTTTTAAAAGCTAATTTTTAAAACTATATAATATATATATTTAAAAACTAATTTTCAAAACTATATAATATATATGTTTTTCAAAATATTTTCAAAACTATATAATATATATATTTAAAAACTAATTTTCAAAACTATATAATATATATGTTTTTCAAAAATATTTTTAAAAATTATATATTATATATATATATTTTTTAAAATAAGTTTTCAAAACGATATAATATATATTTTCAAAAACTATATATCATATATTTTCAAAACATTTAAAAAATCCATATATTATATAATTTTTTAAAATGATTTCAAACTATAATATATATATATATATATATAATAAAAAAATGAACGAAAATTGATGTCAGCAACACATTACAAAGGTCTAACCTTCCATTACAGTGATATAACGATTAAACCTTGAATCAAAAATTCCATCAGCATAACTGATAACCGGTCCTCCATAGTCTGGAGTGATTGGTACTGGACAATAATGTGCTTCGCCATCCATTAGCATCAGATAATCAAAACCAATAACTTTAACGAGTGAAAACAAAGTGAGCATCCGAACCTTTGGAACGGATTGATTGCTTGTACAATCTCTGATCTTTATAATTGGAGAAAATCAAAGTGTCCCCATAAATACTAAAATATCCTCCTCCATACTCTTGGACCCGCGTCCGCACAGAAAACTCCGGTGGAGTAACATCATTCGATTCATTCCCAGCTTCCTATTTAAAAAAAAAATCAGAACTTGTAGCTTCAAACATAATGGATATTGGGGAGTTTAAGACTTGGAAATTACCCTGAGTCATAAGGGCGTGACTCTAGCCAAAAGAGATGGCCTTGAGGGTCCACAGCGGTGCCTTCAATCCGTTTAGAGGAGCCCGAAACGTCATCGGCGGTGATGGGGAATTCCAGTAGCCGTACGGAGCTGTAATTTTGTTGCCTTGGGAAGAAGCCATTGTTTAGAAACACTGGGGTTGACTCTTCTTCCTAGTAGCCACAGGGAAGATTCTTTACTGAAGCAGCGGAAGTAAAGAGATGATCGAGGTGGAAAAATCATCGGTCTTTGACTCAAATGGATCACAGTTAGAGATGGTAATCTGACCCAAAACCAATGGATTTTGATCTGATCTAATTTGAAAGTTCGAATATTTTTAAAGAAAATTGATTTAAGTCGGATCTGATAGAATTTTTTAAGGGTAAAGTATAATAATGGTCATTGAGCTTTTCTAAATCTTGCATTTAGGTCTCTCAACTTTTAAAACTTGAAATACAGTCCTCCAACATTTAGTCTGTTTGCAATATGGTCCCTGACCGTTTGACACCGTTTGAACTTTTCAGGCGCTTGCATTTAGGTCTTCCAACTTTTAAAACTTGCAACATAGTCCTCAATTTCACTCTAAACCCTAAATTCTAAAATACTTCAATTTAGGGTTTAGAATGTAATTAAGTATTTTGGAATTTGGGGTTTGGAATAATTGAAGTGTTTTGAAATTTTGAACATGAATTTGCTATTTGACAGTGTTTACTTTAATATAAATTTGAGGTTTATTGCATGCACATCCAACGGCTCCTGCACTTTGAACATGAAGAGTGCACCTATCACAGTTATTGCATAAACCGTTGAAGTAAAAGTAACAAGACCAATTTGTCTTGTTCGTAGCTGTCGCACTTTGGTATGGAAATCCAATAGGTTTGGATGGAACTTGAGCATGCACATCCAACGGCTGTGAAAATATTAAAGAGTTTTAGTTCATAGGACTACAACATACATCCAAGCAATAACTAAAATAAACCAAGAATATCAATTAATAACTCATTCAAAATGAAGACTTAATAAATAAAGGGAAAGAGGTTCGATTATAGTCACTACAAAAGCTATGGCGTCAAATGGGTTGTTTAAGATAGACATTAGATGCCAAATACAACATTACCAGTTGCAAATACAACATTAGACCTCATAATTCTTGTAAATTCATGGCATATCAACAATAAAAGACATTGTAAAACATAGAGGACACTGCAACAAACATATATGTCAGAAATGAAGGTGCAAATGTGCAATGATTTGGCAATGATTTGACAACATATCAAGTAGCTGCTCCAAATATACTACCCTGCATGATGCCTTTCGAGTTGTGTGCATGCAGAATTGTCTTCTAAAGTTATAATTCAATACAGATTCAATTGTAAAATTTCCAAAACATGTACAAAAATTCAATTCATTCACGATATATCAGTCCCATAATCAACATGAACTTATTAAAAAGAATATGAGCTCACAAGACGTTGAAAATCACATGTCGGATCAATACAATTCCCAGTAAACTAGTACAAGCAGTCTCTCGGATTGAGGCTGGCAATTTCACTATGTCGATACTCACAACCAATTCCCTAATTTAGAAAAAACCCAAATAAGAAGATTAAAAAAATAGCCAAAGACCCTCTTTCACTTCTATTCTGATGAACTGAACATCTTTCATAAGGAGTACTAAAAGTTTTGATTAAGAAGAAAGAAATAAAATTAGATGGTTTTGGTTCAAAACTAACACTGAATATCCAGATCCCTGATTTTATTAAAATAAAATTATTATTATATTAATTATTTATTAAAATAAGAATAATATATTATTAAGTGTATTAATTACTAATTAAAATAAGGGTAAAGTATAGTAATTTTTATGTTTCTAGAACTGCATGTCAAGGATCTGAATATTTAGTGTTAGTTTTGAACCAAAACCATCTAATTTTATTTCTTTCTTCTTAATCAAAACTTTTAGAATTTGGGGTTTAAAATATAATTGAATTATTTTAGAATTTGAGGTTAAGAATGAAATTGAGGACTGTGTTGCAAGTTTTAAAAGTTGGGGGACCTAAATGCAAGCGTCTGAAAAGTTCAGTGACCATATTGCAAACGGACTAACAACATTGTAACGGCGTCAAACGGTCGATGACCATATTGCAAATGGGCTAAATGTTTGGAGGATTGTATTGCAATTTTTAAATGTTGGGAGACCTAAATGCAAGCTTTAAAATATTCAGTGACCATTACTATACTTTACCCTTTTTTTTAATGAATGAGATCGGGTCTATTGAGTTGAAACTTGTCAAAAAAAAATGACTCAAATGCAGCTTTAAATTGCCAAAAACGAACTTACCCATTTATGGAGATCCCAGAATCCATTTTTTCTATCGGTAATGAAAAAAAAGTTCCTCTGCACATATTCAAAAAATATTTGAACATTTCATGATAAAACTGTCAAACAACTGATACATGGATAATCACTTTTCTATAAGATCAGAAAATATCAAAAGGTCCAGAGTAAAACATCAAATAAATTGGTCCAAACCGGGCAGTAATGTCCCATTCAGTATTTGGGAGCTGATATTGCAAAAGTAATGTCAAATTACATGATTTCATTGCTCTTATTAAGAAACAAAAAGTGGGTGGTGGGAAGACAAGACATAACAGTTAAAAGACCATATTATTTCATTTATACAAACTCTAAATCTCAATTGTTTACTTAAGTACTTCAACACCAGGTTTTTGTTCAGGTCCTATTTCAAATGTATTTTGGATTTTATATTAGATTAACTAGATATATATAGATTTTTTATTATTATTCTTTTTTTACTATTGTTATTATTATTTTATAAATTTATTATTATTTGATTATGATAATATAAATATATGTAGGTTAAAATATTGATTAGGTCATTGTATCAGTAATAGTTTCGATTATTTATTAAAATAATATCTATATAATAATTACTTAATGATGAAAAAAAGATATTAACAGTTTATTTATTATTTTTACAGTCCAAATATTATAAGGAGACAGCCCAATTACAAAATAAATAGTCAAATCGTTAAAGCCCAACAGTAGAAGCCTATGGGAGTTCACATCTTTGAAAACCCTAGGGGTGTAGTGTTGTCATACTACCGGCCGTTAGAATGAGTGAGAATCTCATAGCATATTGTCTAGGTTTGGAAATTTTAGGTCTTCCCACACAACCAATTGTCAATCGTTGGATCCATTTTGAATCCAACGAAACTGAAATTAATGATCTCCCCATTAAATAGGAGTTGAACTTTTAAAAGAATAAATATAATAGTAAAAAATTAATATAAAAGTCAATTAGATGGTGTTTGGTTAGTATTAATCCCTTAGAATTGGTGGGAATTAGAATCCAATTTCATCACTTTCTCATGTTTGGTTCAAGTTTTCTAAGGGAATTGGAATCCCTCGTGGCTTTAACTTTCCATCAAATGAGGGAAAGTGAATTTCATCTAAGAATTAATAGAATTCAATTCCCTTATTAGAGGGAATTGAAATTTGACCATACTACCATCATCAATCTTTTGATAGTTATTCATATATTAAATAAAAATATTTTTTTATTATTTCAGGTCGGGTTTCTAATTCATATATTCGGGTCGGGTCGGGTGAAACTTTATTTTGGTCGAGTCGGGTCGGTTTTTTTAAGTGTGATATTCGGGTCGGGTCGAGTTCGGGTTTAGGGTGAAAAATACCCGACCCGAAAATATATATAATTTTACCTTATATATTTAGGAATAATTACAATAATACCTTTCTATATATAATTTTTTTCAATTAAGTCATTGTTTTTATTGAATAAAAATAATTTTTTTTATTATTTCTGGTCGGGTTATATTTCTAATTCATATATTCGGGTTGGGTCGGGTGAAACTTTATTTTGTTCGGGTCGAGTTAGGTTTTTTAAGTGTGATATTCGGGTTTAGTAGGGTCGGATTTTTTAAGTGTGATATTGGGTCGGGTTTTTTTAAAGTGTGATATTCGGTTCGGGTCGGGTACGAGTTTAGGGTGAAAAAAACCGGATCCGACCCGAAAAAAATATATAATTTTACCTTATATATTTAGGAATAATTACAATAATACCCCTCTATATATAATTTTTTTCAATTAAGTCAATATTTTTATTAAATAAAAATAATTTTTTTATTATTTCGTGTCATGTCGGGTCAGATTTCTAATTCATATATTGAATAAAAATAGTTTTTGGTAACTAATTAACATACTCCAATTGGAATGTATCGAAATATTGCTCTATCTTTTGATAACTTATTAACATATTTTGATTGCGATGATTTTAACTTATGATGTTTATTAGCATGATTTTTATAATTTATTGAAATGAATAATCAATCAATAAAATGAAAATTTAATATTTTTTAATTTTTTATAATATATTACTACATGTAAGTTATAAAACAAACTAAAATAAAGCAAAAAAATAAGAAGGACAATTCTGTCATTTTACATTACTGAAATCAAATTCATCTGACATGTCTACGAACCAAACAGAATATAGAATTGAATTCCAATTCCTGACAGATTCCAATTCCTTCATAGATTCTAATTTCCTCAGAAACATTCCAGCGAACCAAACGCCACCTTAGGGTTTTCTTCTCTGAATTTCTCGAATTTTGTTTGGTGCATGATACAGTTTGGTCAGCAGTCGTCGATGACGGCTACCACCTCTTTGCCGATAACGTTGGAGGGATCAAGGTTTCGCTACAAGAGGTAGACGTGACGGTTGATAAGAATTGACCTTCCCTGATTATTTGATTCTTAGAGAGGATTAATGAATCCATTGATAAGAACATGAGAAGAACGATTGTAGTGAGACTTTTAGGCAAAACAATTGGTTATTGAGTTTTGCTTAACAAAATTAAAAACTATTATGGACACCACAAGGAAAGTTTCATCTTATTGATCTTGATAACAGATACTTCTTGGTTAGATTGGATTTGGAGAGTGATTACACAAGAATACTCACGGAGGGACCTTGGGTAATATTCGGAAGCTATTTAACGGTGCAACCACGGAACAGGGATTTCAATACTTCCGACGATCATCTTTCACAAGTAATGGTATGGATCCGACTGCCCAACCTCTCTTATAGATATTACACAGTCTCTATTTCGACTATTAGTTTCTGAAATTGGGGAAGTTATTAAAATATACTATAACAATAATGTTGGGGAACGAGAAAAAATTGCTAGGCTGGCAGTAGTGGTGGATCTGAACAAACCGTTACTTCCCTACATTAAAATAGATGGTTTCATACAAAAAATTGAGTATGAAGAGCTCCTCCATATTTGCTTCAATTGTGGTATTTATGGGCATTCACAAGAGCAATGTGGATTTACTAAAGAACAACCGGTAACAAAGGAAGCCGACCCAGCTAGAAGGGTAACCGAGCCACAAACCACTAAGGTAACAGTAGAGAAGATGTACGGACCCTGGATGATTGCGCCTGGTCGAAAACCACACGAGGGAAAGGAGGTTGCCTGGGGGGGCATACCTAGAAGATCACACGTTTTGAAATTTTGGCTGAGAATATTGAGGCTAATGATTCTGAAAGTACCAACCCAAATGTCACAGTGGTGAAAAAGCGGTTTGTCATATTGGCGGAAAGATGAAGGATAAAGGAAAAAGTACGAATGTACAATCTAGTACGGCTATTAATACTAGTGGTTCACAATTAGTGGAAACTTCGAAGGGCGACGGCGATTAGAGGTGTACAAAAAATTTGAATGTTTGATTTTGTGTAAAAAATATTTGAAATCGGATTTGGGAAAAATCGATTTTTTTAAACCGGATCGGATATTTTAAAACCGGATAGTATAACCGGTTTGGGAAAAAATTGAACTACCGGATTTTTTACCGGATTAAAAACCGATTTTTTAAAAAATCGATTTTTTTCAAACCGAAACCGATTACATCATCCGGCCCTCCAAACCGGTTATGATCCGAACCGGTTTTTTTATAAACCGGTTTTTTGACTTAGTGAAAAAACCGGATCGGATTTAAATCTGGCTATGTGCATCTCTAATGACGACTTCTAATATGAATAATATCCATGCAACTAAGCTCCAACAAGGGGATAAAGGTAAAAGTAGTAGGGTATTTCAAGTGGAACCTTCCGTGAGAGGCCGTGAACAGTTGGTTGATATCCAAGTTCCGAACATAAAGGGTGGTGAACATAGAGCCGTAACCATTGATGAGGGTGGCGCGAATCATAGGCCATCAATGAGAGAGCGTATCAATCATCTTAGAATAAGTCAAAACAAAGGGATGAATGAACATGGGGAGAAAGGATTAAAAATTAAAAAGCAATTGGAGTACAAGGCTCCTACGAGACCATTGCTATCAGATTGGGTTCAATCGCCACAAATTTAGTGGATGTGATTGTTTAGGAACAATAGTCTTCAGTGCTGGTTGGTGATGATATGTAGCCCGTAAACGGGGAAAATCACTCTTAAGATTTCTTATGTTTATTAGTGTGACATGGAATTGTTAGGGCGCGGGGAGTCCTTAATTTTGTCATTGTTTCAAGCAATTTTGTAACGACTTACTGTCCTCCTATGATAGCTTTGTTGGAACCTAGGATTAGTGGAATCCGTGCTGATGGGGTGATTCGAAAGTTGGGTTATCCGAACTCGTTCCGTATTGAAGCAAAAGGGTTTAGTGATGACATTTGGCTTCTTTGGCAATCAAATTTTGATATTGATATTCGGTGTTTTTTGAATCAGTACATTCACACCGTTATCCACTAGCCGACATTGACTCAGTCGATCTACACTACCTTTGTTTATAGAAATCCGAGTATCTCAGTTCGAAAATTCCTTTGGGGGTGCTCTAAACGATCTCTCTTCGAGTTCTAGATTTCTTGGTTGTTGACTTGGCAATTTTAATGCAATTCTTCGAGGTGATGAAAGAATGGACGGAGCCCCAGAAATAATTGGTGTGAGCAGAGGGTTTAATAATTTTGTTTTTGATAACATGTTGTTTGAGGTTAGAATTGAGGGTCCGACTTTCATTTTGGCTTGAGGATCGCTTAGGCAGCAGCTTAACAGGTGTTTAGTTAATGATGCTTGGATGGACATTTTCCCAAACTCAATTACATCCCATTTGGATAGAATTGGATCGAACCATCGACCAATTCTATTTGCTTCTCATCCTCGGTCTCAGTTGGTTTCTTCACCACCTTTCCGTTTTGTTTTTGCATGGCAAAGCCACCCTGACTTCAATAATATGTTGCGCTCGTGGTGGTCCTCTATGATGTCGTATGTGGTAATATAACGGCCATCCAACTGAAGCTCCTAGAGTGGAACAAAAATGTGTTCGAATCAATTACTACAAAGAAGAATCGCTTGTTTGCCCGTATCTAGGGGATCAATCGTGCTTTGGCTTCACGCGATTCAGAATTTCTGATGTAGTTGGAAAAAACGTTGAAAGTCGAATTGGAGCAAATACTTCAACAGGAAGAGAGCATTTGGCATCTTTTAATTAATCTCAATTATGTGTTTAAAATGAATTTCTATTAGATTTTAAGGATTCTAGGACTAATTCAGAAGAAACTAAACCTGAAAGGCTTGATTTTCTAAATTTGTTAGTCTAATTCTAAAGATCTTAAGTCCTAAAGGCTTTAATCTAATCTAAAAATTTAATCTAGTAACCTAATTAGAAGAATTACAAGGTCTAAAGCTTTTCTAAGCTTAAAGGTTGAAATTAAGGACTAAATTATAAGAATATAAAATCTAAAAGACCTAAAAGTCAATTTCTAAAGAGTGACTAAATCTAAATGGTTTTAATAACTAATTCTAATTAATAACTAATCTAAAAGAAATTTAAATCTAAATGATCTATTTAAAGATTTAATCAGTGATTAAAAATAAATAATTTAAAAGTTATCAACCATATATAATAATTAAACACATTTAATAAAAATTACAACAAATGGAATTAAAATGGGACTGAATTGCATTAACTGAAAATTGAAGGAAACATTTAATGTACATGTAGTGACCAAATTAAAATAAATAAAAATAAAGATCTATAAATAAAAATACATGATTCTATGATGACCTGTGTAATAATTATCCCAAGAAACCCACCAAACACTAAAACCTTTGCGTTTTACGTGGAGCTTGTCTCAGAAAATGCATACTAATATACATCTAATATACAGTATTATCATATACATTAAAAGATATTTAATAAATTTGGTTTAGTACTACTTATTTTGTTGAGAGACTAATAACGTTGTAGGTAGAAAATATAAAAAATTATTAAAAAATTTGGTAACCGGTAAACTTTGGTTATCGGTAAGTATCGATACATATATATAAGTGTGCATACTTATTTCACTGTGAAAAATATTAGTTTAAAGTGTGCATACTAATAACGTCTAATGATTTATTTTTATGTTATGATATATATTATTATTAAATTAAAAATAATAAACATAAATATTACATATTTATTATTATTTTGGTTAAAATTGTTAAATTTAAATTCTAAATAATATTTTATAAAATATCTAAACAATTAAATATTTTTTTGTATAAATTAAATTATTAAATTAATATTGTAGGTGGAAAACATGAAGCATTATTAAAATTTTTTGAAACATAAATTACATAACTTTCAACAAAGTATTGATACTTTCAATATATTTAGTAGCTCTTTACCGGTTTTGTCATATTTTTACATGTTATATTGTAAAGTATCGATACATTTTTATAAAGTATCGATACTTTCAACATATTAGATAGCTCTTTACCGGTTTTGTCATAATAAAACCGATTTTGTCATATTTTTACATGTTATATTGTAAAGTATCAATACATTTTTATAAAGTATCGATACTTTCAACATATTATGTAGCTCTTTAGCGATTTTGTCAAAATGAAACTGGTTTTGTCATATTTTTACCTGTTATATTGTAAAGTATCAATACATTTTTATAAAGTATCGATACTTTCAACATATTAGGTAGCTCTTTACCGGTTTTGTCATAATGAAACTGGTTTTGTCATATTTTTACATGTTATATTGAAAATTATCGATACATTTTATAAAGTATCGATACTTTCAACATATTAGGTAACTCTTTACCGGTTTTGTCATAATGAAACTGATTTTGTCATATTTTTACCTGTTATATTGTAAAGTATCGATACATTTTTATAAAGTATCGATAATTTCAACATATCAGGTAGTTCTTTACCGGTTTTGTCATAATGAAACTGCTTTGTTCATAATGAAACTTGCTTTGTCATATTTTTACATGTTATATTGTAAAGTATTAATACATTTTTATAAAGTATCGATACTTTCAACATATCATGTACCTCTTTACCAGTTTTTTCATAATGAAATTAGTTTTGTCATATTTTTACCTGTTATATTGTAAAGTATCGATACATTTTTATAAAGTATCGATACTTTCAACATATCAAGTAGCTCTTTTTCTGTTTTGTGATAACGAAACTGGTTTTGTCATATTTTTACCTATTATATTGTAAAGTATCGACACATTTTTATAAAGTATCGATACTTTCAACATATCATGTAGCTCTTTACCGGTTTTGTCATAATGAAACTGGTTTTGTTATATTTTTACCTATTATATTGTAAAGTATCGATACATTTTTATAAAATATCGATACATTTTTATAAAGTATCGATACATTTTTATAAAGTATCAATAATTTCAACGTATCTGGTAGCTCTTTACTGGTTTTGTCATAATGAAACTGGTTTTATCATATTTTACCTGTTATATTGTAAAGTATCGATACATTTTTTATAAAATATCGATACTTTCAACATATCCGGTAGCTCTTTACCGGTTTTGTCATAATGAAATTGATTTCGTCATAATGAAACTTGTTTTATCATATATTTACCTGTTATATTGTTATGTATCGATACATTTTTATAAAGTATCGGTACTTTATAGGTGCTATTACTGCTTTTCTTTTAAATTCTAAAAGTGTCGATATTTATTTAAATGGAATCAATACTTTCAACATGTTTACCTAATATGTTGTAATAACAAATTAAGTAATTAACCTATTTTATTATATAAGCTCTACCTATTATGTTATATAAGAGCTATCTATTACATTATATAAACGCTACCTAATATGATATTGTGTTTGATAATATTTCTAATAATTAACCTGTTATCTTATCCTTTGTAACATTTTAGGCGTTTACCTAATATGTTGTAATAAAAAATAAATAATTAACCTATTTTATTATATAAACGCTACTTAATATGTTATTGTGCTTGATAATATTTCTAGTAATTAACCGATTATGTTATCCTTTGTAACATTTTAGGCGTTTACCTAATATGTTGTAAAAACAAATTAAGTAATTAACCTATTTTATTATATAAGCGCTACATATTACATTATATAAGTGTTATCTAATATTTTATTATATTTAATAATATTTTCGGTTAACATAATTGATTACTTATTTATCTAATCAGACTATTTTTAGCCGTTTTTTAACTGTCGTACAGAAATACTTCCCGTTTTACGTGTGGCTTCATTCTTTCACCCTGTTTGTAACCTGACGCCTCCATCTCCTGTTTGTTCCTCACTTTTTTTTACACTTATTCCAGAAACTCCTTATTTCCAAACACTCACCTATCAGAAGATCAAACTCACCATATTCATACGTGTTCATATCAAAACTAATCCTTAAAAACATATTTTGATCTTCAAAAATACTAAAATCCTTCCTAACTTTTATTATTTCGAATCTATCTCTAAAAAAAAGAACTTCAAGAGCATTTATCTAATTCATCCAGATAAATAAATCCATTTCACCACCTACTCCGACCAAAACTCTGACAAAACCGAGATAGGAAAATCAAAAGAGGACTCACCTTCTTCAAACCTTTAATGAATCTTGAACTCTGACGATGGTGAGCTGCGACTACGGTGACAGTTGATGGTGAAGAACAGAAAAGAAAATTTCAGCGGTAATGGATCAATCTAAACTTCCTTCTCTTTTACTCCATTTTACCTTTCCTTCGCTTTTTGTATGAATTTTTGGGTTTTTTTTTCTCTGGTGCTAATGACGAGTATTTATATTGATCCAGAAACTCGTTCAGTTTGCTTGTTCAGGGTTATTCAACAGTTACCGCTCATTATTGGTTAAAACAGATTTCTGTCTCATAACTGATTTTCTACCTTTTTTGCATTTCCAGTGACTTTCTGTTGAAAACGGCGGCAATGGTAAACTCGGAAGACGAAGTAGATGACGCGTGAATAACACGCACCGGCGGTAATGGCCACACGCTTGCCACGAGCCGGTGCTGGAAGGAAAGGGATGCTTCAGGAATTTTATTCTTGGTCCTTGGATCAAATCTCAATCGACGGTCCAGATGTGCTCTTGTCTCATGCCACAGGTTGCTGACGTGGCAAAATTGATGGTCTGCCCAAAAGTAGCACCTTCATTAAATGCCTTGTCTGTATTCAAAATTCAGAGGCCTAAAAATTCCCTCCCATTCCAACATGAGTGGCGGCAGCAAGCTTGCATATGAAAAACTAGGGTTTCAAATATTTCAAAAATGTATTGGGCTTAAAATTTCGGCTTTTAAATTTTTGTAAATGGGTTTCAAAAAGAAATGTATATGGACTCTAATAAAATTGGTTTTATTATTTATTTTACATGGATATGGACTCTATCTTTTTAAAATGGTTTGGGCTTATATCTAATACAGGTTTATTTAATATACGGACTATATCAACATACTGTACTAACGTATAATAAGAAAACTATATAGTATGTTTATCAAAGCTATATACTAATATACCTAGTTAATATGAAAATCAAAACTATATAATAATTAATTATACTTATGAAAACTATGTTATTTAAAAAATCATATTTATCATGAAAATTATACTAATGGTGTTTATAAAAACATATTTATAGTTTTATTATTTTTTAAAGACCATGTACCATAGTTAATAATACCACCCGGATAAAATGGATGATGACAATATTATTATTTACTGATGAGGCACCTAGATTGCATATTGTGTACACTCGTCTAACTCATGTATCTTGCATTCTATTTATATATACATTGGGGTATAAATATGAATTTTGAAAGTACTGATTATGAGAACTGATTATGTGATCGAATAGAAATGAATATTTTATCAATTGTTTTGATTTGACATTTGATTGTAATGATTTTTACGAATATGTGAGATATTGGTTTTTTTTACAGGTTTAAAGATGAGGAAATGACTTATTTAAGTTGGTTTGTAAATTCAAATGTTTTATAAGATGAATTATATTGTCTTATGTTATTTTATACTTTGTATCACTTTGTTTAATTTATAATGTCTAGCTAAGTTATACTTAGCGTGTGATGATTTTCACGTGTAGGTTTAGAAAATGATAAGAACGTGAAGTGAAGAGCACTATGAACATCTCTTTTTAGAAAATCGTATTTACCTACAATATTAGGAAGACATCTATGATGTTATTTTGGCTTATTAGTGGCATGTATATTATGAATGTTTGGTTGCTTTGATAGATTAGTTATAAAACTGGGTTGTAATAGTAAATTAGAATTGCTTTAATATGGTTAGTATTAATTATGTTGATTACTATAAATGAATAGTATTTTATAATATTATGCTTTAAAAGTTAATTGGTTGATTTTTTTAAATTAGGTAGGTTTTAAGCAGTTCTATATATGTATATATATGATATGAAATAATAATGAACTGCCTAGTTACTGTCTAAAACCGAATTTAAATTGGATGTTTAAATATTATATTTTGATTTCATGTGACTAACTTAATTTAATTGATATTTTAAATTTGGAAATTTTAAAGGAACATATTTTTATTGATTTTCAATTCTAGAATACTTGTACATGTTGTGTGACATCTTTGACTCGTATTCGGTCACGTATACAGGTTATGCGTGTTACATTTATTGGAATTAGAGCTGCACGTTTAGCCGATTCTTGGCCTAAAATAAGCATATATTATGTTTAAAATGTGTACCTACCACTAGGATGTCAATATTATTGATCTGGTATGGTTAGATGATTTAATTGTTGACGATGCTTCTTACTAACGTAAGTTGGAAATATGGTTGTGTTTGATGTTTGATTCGGAAGGCTCGTGATGAGCTACTAAGGAGGTGGTTCCTAAGGGAACTGGTAGTGGAAGAAACAAGGTCGATCATGCACCTTCTACTCAGTCCGATCAGCAGGGAGCACCGACGCAACAAGGAGTACCAACTCCGGATCAAGGGATTTTCTCCAGGCTTTAGAAGCTATTCTGGCACATTATCATCCAGTACCAACTCCTCCTTCACCTCCACCTCCTCATGTTCCTCTGGCTCCTAGATCTTTTATTCTGAAAGATAAAAAGTTTAGGAGTCCCCGAATTCAAAGAAGAGGCGAATAAAGTCCCAGTAGCAGTTGATATATGGTTAAATGATGTAAAAATTATACTAGATAGTCATCATTGCACTGATGAAGAGAAATTAGAGGGAATAATGTCATTACTTCGAGGGCAAGCTAGTATTTGGTGGACTAATATGATAATGCATACTCTCTAGAATAAGTCAATTGATAGTTTTTCCAAAAAGAATTCAAGAGAAAGTGTATTGGAGAGCAATTCATCATGCAAATGAAGCAGGACTTGTGCAACCTAATTCAAGGCAAAAAGACAGTGTATGAGTATAAATGTGAATTTAATAAGCTGATTCGATTCGCTCAGAGCTAATTCCTACTGAGAAGGATTAGTACAAGATATTTATTGAGGTCCTACATCACAAAGTGAAGGAACTCCTATCAACAGTGAATATGTCTACTTTCCAATAAGTGGTGAATTGGGCTAAGGCCTTATAAAGGGCTCAGACTTAAAGAATTATGATTGAGCAAGAATGAAATCGATGAAGAGATTTGTATTATCATTAGTATCATTTCAGTGTAAATGAGGTCAAAGTTTGAGTTCTCAATATCATAATAAATTTGAGTGTGGTGTATCCAGTCGTAGAGGGCCTGATGCTAGAGAAAAAGTGTAACACCCCAACCCGTACCCGACCCGAATACGAGTCCGAGATGTCACATTGACTTTTAAAAACGATTTACTTTCAAAATAATTGAGCATTTTAATTTGTATTAAGAAAATACGACCATATATGGTTCACTTGTGCTTGTTATAAAATTTTGAGTTCAAAAATACGTATTCGTGAACAGTACAAATACGGTATGAACAGTGAACAGTGAATAGTGCGATAAACAGTGGGGGTATCGATTCCCTGTAGCAGGGAATCGATTCCCCTTTAAGATACTGGAAAATTTTGTTCAAACTCGCGGTTACTGTTCATGCTACATAACTGCTACAGTATTTTCCGAAATTTACATATTAACTTATAAAAATTAACCTTTCATCACTATAAAAATTCCCATCTATGTTTCCAAATTTATTTAACAAAATAAATTGAATATTATTAATTACATATACTCATTAAAACATTACAAAACTCATTCGTATGACTTTTCAAAACCGATTAAAACTTATCAGATTTGATCATTTATTTACATGCCAACCACTATCGTTATTACAAAATACACATTATACATTTCTTTTCTGATCTGATCTATGGAAAGGAGAAACTGACCTGTTTTGAGTAACTTTTATCAACCGTCATCTTCTCGTAACCTACGCGTGAAACATTCACACGCTAAGTCATTGACTTAGTGAGGCATATAAAACATAATTATATGTTAACTGTAACTTCCACAATGCATGAACATTTGATATTACCTTATCATACCAAAGCATATAATGTAAACTATAAATCATGCCATTGCATAAACAATTTCCAATCTCATATGACAAATACATTCCACTTAGGGAAACATACAATATAACATATGAATCTTGTAAATACTTTCAATGTCTTTTATAGGCCCATGTGCATTACTGAGAACTTAAGGTATGCGAGTACTGTGAGGTTGTGCACTATGCTGTCACCACAGCTCGTATAAATTTGCACCGTAGTGCCACGTAGAATTTTGTCCCGAAGGACCGCGTAGAGATGCACCGAAGTGCCACGTAGAATTGCACCGTAGTGCCATATAATATGTCCCTAAGGACCTCATATAAACTCCTTAAGAATCATATATATATGCTAAGGATCAAACATGTGTCTCACAAGACCTCATACATGCTCCAAAGAATACATATACGTCCCGAAGGACCACGTAGAATTTGTCCCGAAGGACCGCGTAGACCCTCTACTCTTGGCATGCCAACTATACCTCTAGATCTCATGACACATATCATGGGCATTATTCTTTATATTATTTCATATATTCACATAAACACATAATTCACTTACACGTAGAACATTTCCATGTGATTCACATTCACATGTGCATATAATCACGTGGTTTACTTTCATGTAATACATATCACTTTTCATATGAATTTATATTCATATATCACATAGCTTATACTTTGTTCTTATGTCTTCTCATAGACATATATTCTTTCTCACGTAGTCACATAGATTCATATCATATTACCTATATTATTTCTCATATATTCATGTAAACATGCATGTCTTATTTTGTTCACATATGTTCATATATACATCATATAATCCTTTCCTAAAGTTCATACTCTATTTTCCCATATGGCATATCACATAAATCACATAGCACATATAAGCACATATCATTTCATATAATCAAGTATACATACATTTTATGTCATTCACATCCTTATAATCAATAATCCATACACAACAACTATTGAAAATAGACTTATCACAAGTCCAATTCCTTATAATCCTATAAACTAAAATGCACTCATAAGAATCATACCAATCATATAACATTTTAGGAGTCACTTCTTACCATAGTAACTCCGTCACTGGCTCACCGCGAGCCAATGTTTTCCGATAGCATAAGTACAATTAAATTGCACTCACCTTAGCCTTGCTTGCTTTGATTCAATCCTAATCCTTTGATTATTCCAAAAACTTGTTTAGGCTCAATATCTACATAAATATAACATTTCAAAACGACTATCAGAAGCCTAAACCTTAAATTTGATGTTAATAACTTAAGCCGATTTAATAAACTAAATTTCCATTTTTCATTTAGGGGGTATCGGTTCCCTTTGCATAACCTGGAAATTTTCGTTCCAACCCAGAAAATTACTGTTCATTACACGAAAATTCTCTATTTTCACTTCAATTCTTCATATTTCATCCCCTTTCATATTCCTACCTCAAGTATACATACTTAAACTAATTTATATCTATTTATTTCATCTTAAACCTTAGAATTCTATTCTCCATATAGAATTCAATAATCATATCAAATTTTCCATGTTATCCAAACTTAATTGTAATACTTCTAACTTCTTATTCTCATAGATGGCAAGTCAAATTCAACCTCCAAAATCATTTAAACATTTCTATTCAAAATTTCACTTCAAAACCCATTTTCTTTAATCTGTCATAACTCCTTTATCTTTTGAATTTAAGATAACTTAAGCTTTCCTTAAGCTTAATTATCATTTAATGATCAAAACCTAACCTTTAATTCAACAAATAATCAACAAAATCGAAAACTCACCTTTGCCTAGTCTTCCATGGTTGGAGAAGAAGAAGAAATGAAGAAGAAGATAAAATGCATTCATCTCCCACGTTTTTATCTCCTATTAAAGGGGATAAAAATATCTTTAATGTCAATTGACCATTTTGCCCTTTAATTCATTGGATAATTACTAAAAACTTTCAGGAAATATCCTCAAATAAATCATTGAACTATTCAAGTATTCTACTCTTATCATCAAATTCTGAAATTTACAATTTGGTCACTAACCCGTAGTTTGGGATGTTACAAAAAGGCCGAAAGACTCAAACTGCAGCTGTTGGAAAAGGCAGATCATCACAAGTACAAGGTCAGTTTTTACCATGTCAACTTTGTTGTAAAACTCATATTGGAGTGTGTAGAGTTGCTACTAGAGCCTACTTCCAATGTGGTGACACTGCTATTTTATCAGAGACTTCCGATGGCATCAGGAGAGAGATCAATACAAACAGAAAGGTTTATACCAGTGTCTCAGAGAGGAAGAGACAAAGGTAGATGGAGAGGATTCTTAGAGACATCTTCTCAATATGATATGCACACTTCGTCCAGAGTATACAATACCAAGACTGGAGAGGACCGTGATGATCCAAAGATTATAGCAGGTACTTTTCATCTCTATGATGAACGCGTGTTTTTTCTAGTTGATCCTAATTATATACACACTTATGAGTACGAAATTAGTTAGAGAAAAAGGCATTCATTTAGAACCTATTGATAGTGATATGATAGCAACGAATTCGTTAGGTCATAATACTAAAGTTAAGTGGATGAGCAGAAATTTTTCAATAAAGATTCAAGGGGTTGAGTTCCCAATGAATATAATGGAATTACTTTTTGATGAATTTGATATCATTTTGGGAATGAATTGGTTATCTACATATCATGTCATGATAGATTGTCCCTTGAAGCAATTAATATTGAACTATTTAGAGGACTCGGAGATCCTAGTAAATGGCAAAAAAGAGAATTCACAACCTTATATGATTTCAACGGTGTCTGCTAAGAAATTATTGTTACAAGGGTTTCAAGCTTTTTTGGATAATGTGGCAGAAACTTGGGTATCGAAAGTCAAGTTGGAAGATACTATGATAGTTCAAGAATTTCTAGATATATTTCTAGATGAATTACCTGGATTACCTCCTAATCGCTAAGCGAAATTCAAGATTGATGTATTTCAGGGTACTGCGCCTATCTTGATGGCCCCGTACAAAATGGCTCTGATTGAAGTTAGATAATTAAAATCAAAATTGTAAGAATTTCTATATAGGGGTTTCATCAACCGAGTGTATCTCATTGGGTTGCACAATGTTATTTGTTTAAAACAAATACGAGTTTATGTGATTATGCATAGATTATCGTCAATTGAACAAAGTGACGGTAAATAATAAATATCCTCTCCCAAGGATTGATGATCTGTTTGATCAACTTAAAGGTGCATTAGTATTTTCAAAGATTGATCTTCGATATGGATATCACCAACTATAGATTAAAGAAGAGGATATTTTGAAGATGACTTTTAGAACCCGATATAGTCACTATGAGTTCGTAGTGATGCTATTCAGATTAACTAATTCTCCTACATAATTGAAGAATCAGTTGTTTCATCCATATTTGGCTAATTTTTTTATCGTTTTTATTGATGATACTCTAGTATATTCCAAGACTAAAGATGATCATGATGCACATCTTCGTATTGTACTTCAGACTTTGCAGGATAAAAAACTTTATGTTAAATTTTCAAAGTTTGAATTCTGATTATCGGAAGTTTCTTTTCTCAACGACGTGATTTCAGTAGAGGGAATTTGAGTTGATCCCAAGACTGTACAAGAAATAGTGGAGTGGAAGACTCCGAAAAATGTTTCCGAAGTTCAAAGTTTCTTAGGATTAGTGGGTTATTATCGAAGATTTGTAAAGAATTTGCCGTTTACTTTTCCACTTGCCAAATTATTAAGGAAAGATGTGCCTTTTGTTTGGACCGACAAATGCCAAGAAATCTTTGATACGTTAAAGAATATTTTGATAGAGGCACCAGTTCTAGTGCAACTAGAATCAAGTAAATATTATGTGATTTATAGTGACAAATCTCATAATGGTTTGGGATGTGTACTGATGCCAAAAAGAAAAGTGGTTACTTATGCTTCGAGGCAACTTAAAGCCATGAGAGGAATTATCCTACTCATGACTTGGAATTAGCAGATGTGGTGTTTGTTTTGAAGATTTGGCACCACTATATGTATAGGGAACGATGATATATCTATACATGTCATAAAAGTCTGAAGTATATGTTGACTCAAAAAAGTTAAATCTGAGACAAGGGGGATGGTTTGAGTTTCTTGATCGCTTGTGAATGTATATGCTAAGGCAAGCAAATCTATGCAAGTATACACAATCGATGCAAGTAATATAGTAGTAAGTAGAGTTATCACGTACTAGGTATCAATAATTAGTCTTGAAATTCTTGTCGAACCAAAAACAAGTAGTACCAAAGGAAATAAACGAATGGGAAAGTATTGTCTAGGCAAGAAATATTATGAAGTATAGTGTGCAGAAAAGTTTAGTCGAGGCAAGGAAAAATTGTAAAAGTAAACGAATCAAAATTATTAATGCAATTAAAAGTGTTGGGTTCAATATATTCAGAGAAACCTCACACATAAAGACTTTTTTACGGAGCACTTAGGTTGGTTTTGCTAAGGTGAAAAGTTATTCTATTTCTAGAATGACTTAATGTGCTATGCTTAAGTTGCCCGACATGATTAATGGAGTATTCAAGAACAGTTACTACAACAATACTACTCGACGTGAACTACAACCATTGGTTTATCAAACTGTTGTTGCGGAAATACCCCTCAGCGTAAACTACAATCGTTGCCTATCCTACTCAAGTAGTTACCCCTTTTAGTCAAATGAAACCCTCTCCTTATCTATAAGGAAAATTAGAACCTCATCATCTTGATCAGTCCCATTATTCAAGTAGATCTTTTAACTCTCTTGATATTAGGCATATATTCCTACAAGAATGGCAATCTCTCGAAAGCTCTTACAAAGTCTAGGAATGTCTTGTCTAGGTACCAGGGAATCTTTCAAAAGCTCTTAAAATGTCATGGAAAACTATTAAAACAATGAACAAAACAATATTAAGCATAAACAAACTTCTTCATTCAATAACATCAAACAACTTTTCATCAAAACCATAACCAACACCAAGTAAAGCAGTTCATGGTGCGAAAAATATCATCCAATAGTTAAACATTAAGTACAATCCCTTTAAGTGAATTAGAAATTAAGAATTTAGGAAGAAACACTCCCAAACAGAGCTTTGTCATGATATTCTGACCACCACCACGCTTGCTCCAACGGCCAGCCTTTCTCGAGAGCCTAACCGCTGCTTCGGTGAAGTCTGTCTATGAAGGGAACCAAGGATATTCGAGTGAGGGAACGGTGGAAAATAAGGTGCTATAGCCGCTTACACCAAGCATAGGGTAAATCCTCTCATTGCTTACTTTTTTTCTTGGTGACTATAATGAGGTATTTATAATGGGAATTTCTAGGGTTTTGTGTCCTTGGAAATTCCCTAAATACCCTCGTTGACTTACCCATGTTATGAATGGAAAAACGGCTGAAAGTGGTCAATTTTCTTGAAGGGTGTGATTGCATGCAAGGATGAAGTTGGGCAAATGATGTCAACAATTGTTGAGCCACGTCAGATCTGCAAGATAAATCTTGCCTTGACAAGATAAATATGTTCCTCACTATCGTCTTCTTATGTTCCTCTAGCCCTGGGAAATAGTTTTTTTGTCTCAGCAAATAAATTCTTCCTTAGTTATTTACTGCATCAACACAGCCAACAAAGAACTTTCCTCCTCAGCAGCATCAATATGACCTAAGTGCAACTAAAATGCTATGACAACGACTTTTAAACACACAATAACTTGAGTAGAAAGATAAAAAAAACATAGTCTTTTTATGGAGTTATAACTTCTAAAAGGTTATGACTTGATTATCGACTATCATCCTGGTAAGGCTAATGTAGTAGCCAATTCATTTAGCCGAAAGACATTCTCTGCTTGGAGAGATTTAGATGCTCGGTTATCAATGAAGGAAGATGGTGCACTCATTGAATAATTAAAAATGAGGCATGCATTGATAGATCAGATTAAATATCTTCAGAGTAAAGATGAAAAATGTCTAGCAAGAATTGAGCAAGTAAACAAAGGCAAAATTAAAGACTTTGAAGTTAAATCAAATGGATGTTTGTATTATCGAGGCCAAATTTGTACTCCAGTGATGGATAATTGAAGAAATATCTTCTTTCTGAAGCTCATTATAGTCTTTTGACAATGCATCCTGGAGGAAATAAAATGTATCAAGATCTAAAGAGTAGATATTGGCGGGCAGGCATGAAAAGGCTATAATTGGGTTTGTATCTAGATGTTTAACATATCAAAAGGAAAGCAGAACATCAGTTACCATATGGACTGCTACAACCTATTTTCATTCCTTAGTGAAAATGGTAAAGAGTTACCATGGATTTTGTGACATGTTTACCTTTGACACCAGTAAGAAATTTTTGATCTGTGTAATTGTAGATAGACTGACTAAATAAACATACTTTATTACAATTCAAATGGACTATTCGATGGACAAGTATGCTGAGATGTATATCAGATAGATTACATGACTTCATGGAGTACCTATATTGATAGTATCTGATAGAGACCTAAGGTTTACTTTGATATTTTGGAAATCATTGAATAAAGCCTTGGGAACTCAATTGAATTTCAACATAGCTTTTCATCCACAAATAGATAGAAAGTCTAAGTGAATGATTCAAATCCTTGAAGATATGATAAGGGCGTGTGCTATTGATTTCAAAGGATCATAAGAAAAGTACTTGCCTTAAGCAGAGTTCACTTATAATTATAGTTATCATCCAAGTATTAAGATAACTCCTTTTGAAGCTTTATATGGAAGAAAATATCGAACACCACTGAATTGGTATGGATTGAAAGATCGAGATATAATTAGTCCTGCTCTGATCAAATAAGTGGAAGAAAAAGTTAAGATTATTCAATACAATCTCAAAAAGCTACTGATCGATAGAAATCTTACTTAGGTTTGAAAAGGAAAGAGATAAAATATCAAGTCGGTGATAAATTATTTCTTAAAGTATCATCGTGGAAAAAGTTTTATGATTTGGGCATAAAGGAAAATTGAGTCCGATATTCATTGGCCCGTATGAGATTATAAAAAGTTTGGGTTCAATAGCTTATCAACAAGTATTAACTTCGAATATGGACAAGATTCATAATGTATTTTATGTATCGATGCTTTGAAAGTATCTTTCAGATCCTTCACATATTATTACACTAGAGGAAATTAAGATTCAACTGGGCTTGTCATATGAAGTAGAACCAATAAATATTCCAACTCATGGAGTCAAAGAACTAAGAAACAAGACAATTCCACTCATGAAAGTTCTTTGGCAGAATCATAAAGTTGAAGAAGTTACCTGAGAACTAGAGAAAGATATGAAAAAGTAGTTTCCTTATCTTTTTACATCAAGTATGTAAATACGTATGAAAAAATTGAGGACACATTTTCTATATAGGGATAATTGTAATACCCAAAATTTTGGATAATGACCAAAATATAAGTTTTGAAAGTTTAATAGCCAAAGTATAAATTTTGTCAAAGTTTAAGGACAAAAATTATAATTTTCAAAAGTTATATTCGTAAATGAATAGTTCACACTGAAAATAATGTTTTCATGAGGATCAAAATTTTGATTTGGGATTTGTATTAAAAGTTATAAAATAGTAAAGTCCAGTAGAATTTTAGATAATCAGATTGAATTGGAATTTCGAGAATTTCTTAAGGATGGTAGAAAAAGGTTAGAAATATTATTTCTATATTTTAGGACGGTGAAATTTAACATGGATTAGTAGAATTAAGGTCGATTTCCATGTTAAGCCAAAATTGTGAAATATGGTGACTAAATTGCAAATTTCAAAATTTTCATAAAAAGGTGGAAAGTCAATATTTTTTTTCATATTCGACTTTGCAATATTAAAATAGAGGATATTTCAATGGCAAGTTGAAATTATCATGTTTCATTAAGGGAAAAATAATAGTTTCAAATTAAATGAATTTTAAATTCATATGTATAAGATTAAAGCCGAGTGTTTTATGATAATTATTATAGAAGAATAAAGAAAAATTCAACTTCTTCTCCAAGCTCAAGTTGTGAACTCCATAGTAGGTAAGAAAAGCTTTTCATTTTGATTTTTTATGCTTCCATGGTTGATTTTTGGATTAAGTTATTAGATAGATAATTAATCTACTTGAAATTCTCTATCATTTGGTATAATTGGTTTATTAAAAACATGTTTGGATGATGAAATTGATTATTAGGGTTCATGAAGGGGATGTTGAACTATGAAGAATTAAAGCATGATTCTTATGTTATTAGTGTTTTAGATTAGTTTGGAAGCCTTTTTTTATTATCAAAATCAAGTAGAAAAATATATAATCAATTTGTCCAAGCTAGGTTTTATGAGGAATTGATTGAAAGTGATGTTAGGAAGATTGAAAATGCATGAATTTAATCATAGGAGCTTGAATTCATGCTTGAAATTGAATGAAAGTCTTGCCTTATTACTATATATAGGTTCGACCATGGGGATTAAATTAGGGTAAAATTATTCAAAAATTCCTATGATTTATATTTGATATTGGAATGATTCTACATGTTTTAGAAGTTGATTTGGATTAATTCAGAACCTTATGAAAGTAAAGGGACTATTTTGCAAGTTTGGAAATTATGGGACATTGAAGTATGAAGGCTCAATTATGAGTATTCAATGATGGAAATTAATGTTTAGATGTTAAATTTGAAGTTAGAATATTGAATTTGGGCCAAATTGCAAATTTATTAAATTATAATGATTAGTTCAAAAATATTGGAAAGCTTTAGGGTTGAATGACAAGTTTGCAAATGTGAATGTATTAAAGTGAACATATTATTTCAATATTGGAATTTTAGTAGTAAAATGGTGAAGGACCATTTTGAATAGATTCAAAAAGTTGGTATGAATTCTAAAAGAATTCATAAATGGTGACTGAAATTCAAAGTTTATGAAAGTTGAGTGGTTGGTGATGAATATGAATATTTATGGAATTGAATAGTTATGTTTGTAATTTTGAAGTTGTTATGGAATAGTAAAGTGAATTTTATATTGACTAAGTATCGATTATATTTATAGAACTTTTATTATTGGATATAGATTATGTTAGTATAATACTAACATATATTTTGAATTTTATGTTGTGCAACTGATGTTGTTTAGACTGTGGTAAACCTCGTGGTCGAAGCGAATCAAAAGCCAAGGATAAAGTACGAGACTAAAAGGTTATCATCGTAAAAGGTTCTAGTGAAGCAAATAAGGTGAGTGCATTTTATTTATTTAATTATACTGATTGAGGAAGACTTGCGATTGGTCAACCACGATTGATTTCTAAAGAAATGTTTGAATCAAATTATGGAATATTTCTATAATGTTTACTGAAAATGATTTATGTTTTATTTTAGGTATGAACTGCCCAATATGTCAACTTTTTGATAAATGATATTTAGAGATGTTATCAATTGGATATATAAATGAAAATGATTTTATGGTAAGCCCATTGTATGATGCATTGAGAGTATTAGGTACAAAGAGTCTTGACTTAGGAAAGCTACTTGACTTCTCATACAGTCTACCATGTTGAGGCTAAACTTTTTGCTGAGGGCTGGAATTTTAAACCACATGATTGTCCTAACTTTTTTGCTTTGCCATGGCAATTTATTGTTTTACTCTTATTATCCATTGCTTGAGGACAAGAAATAACTTAAGTTTGGGGGTGTGATAACTCTATAAAAAGACTATTATTTTTTTTCTTTCTACTCAAGTTATTGTGTGTCTAAAAGCCGTTGTCATGGCATTTTAGTTGCACTTAGGTCGTATTTAAATGTGGTGGATAAGTTTTACCCATGTAAGATTTATTTGGCTTAACTAATACTGCTTAGGAGTATGGTTCTTTGTTGGCTGTGTTGATGCAGGAAATAACCAAGGAAGAATTTATTTGTTGAGACAAAAAATATTTCCCAGGGCTAGAGGAACATAAAAAGACGATAGTGAGGAATAGATTTATCTTGCCGAGGCAAGATTTATCTTATAGATCTGACGTTGCTTAACAACTGTTGACGTCATTTTCCCATCTCCATCCTCATGTGCAATCACACCCTTCAAAAAAATTGACCACTTCCAGCCGTCTTTCCATTCATAACATGGGTAAGTCAATGAGGGTATTTAGGGAATTTCCAAGGACACAAAACCCTAGAAATTCCCACTATGAATACCTCATTATAGCTGCCCAGAAAAAAGGAAGCAAGGAGAGGATTTACCCTAGGCTTGGTATAAGCTGCTCCAACACCTTATTTTCCACTATTCCCCCACTCGACCGTCCTTGGTACCCTCCATAGCTGGACTTCACTGGAGCAGCGGCTAGGCCCTCGAGAGAGGTTGGCCGCTGGAGCAGGCTTGGTGGTGATCAGAATATCACGACAGTGCTCTATTTGGGAGTGTTTCTTCCTAAGTTTTTAATTTCCAATTCGTTTAAAGGGCTTGTACTTAATGTTTAACTCTTGGATGATATTTTTCGCACCATAAATTGCTTTACTTGCTGTTGATGAAACCTTGTTTGATGTTATTAAATGAAAAGTTTGTTTATGCTTAATATTGTTTTGTTCATTGTTTTAATATTTTACCTTGACACTGTAAGAATTTTTGAGAGATTTCGTGGTGCCTAGACAAAACATTCCTAGACTTTGTAAGAGTTTTCGAGTGATTTCCATTCTTCTAGGAATAGATGCCTAGTATCAAGAGAGTTAGGAAAGATCTACATGAACAATGGGATTGATCCGGGATGGTGAGGTTCTAATCTACCTTAGAGATAAGTAAAGGGTTTTATTCGAATAAAAGGGATAACTACTTGAGTAGAAAGACAGAAAACATAGTCTTTTTATGGAGTTATCACACCCTAAACTTAAGCTATTGCTTGTCCTCAAGCAATGGATAATAAGCAGTAGAAAAATAAATTTCCATGGCAAAGCAAAAAAGTTAGGACAATCATGTGGTTTAATTTCAGCCTTCAACAAAACGTTTAGCCTCAACATGGTAGACTGTATGAGAAGTCAAGTTCCTTTCCTAAGTCAAGACTCTTTGTAAGTGTGTGTGCGTGATTGTATAGCAGTCTATGCCTTAACGTGGTTAGAAAATTCCTTAGTAAGCACTTCTGTTTTGCCAAGGTATCAAATTATTCATCAATCATAGTTTCACTCCTATTTATTCAACATGTGTCTTCAATTTTTTTTAAACATACTTCAAGGGGAGTCGGTTCATCACTACTACCATCCCACACTCTAGGTGAAAGGGAGCATACCTTCCACCCCCAAGCTAGTCAGTCAGAGTCATCCTGTAACTGCTTTCATTCACTCATATGTCGAGGTAACCATTTATTTAAGGTATTATTTAGGTCTTGCTATCACATAAAGGAGTGTCCCTTTATAATTATGCCAAGGCAAAAATTATATATATATATATATATATAAGTATAAACACAATTAAAAATAACAAGGAGTTCAATTTAGCTTTTTAAACATTTATTACCATGATGCGCAAAAAGTTTTTTCCTAAACATTTTCTAAACACCTTAAGCAAAGAAAACATACAATTGTGTTTAAAGAGTCACAAATAATCAAGTCCTAAGGTCGGTTATATAGCCTTCAACACTCGTGTAAAATAATTCTGGCCTAGGCAATAAAAAATTTCTTTCATCATCAGGCATCATCAAATTTTCCAACATTATCCTAATAAAACTCATGCCATGACAACAAATATTCTAACCAATTATTATCGCAAATGCAAAAACTAAGTACGGAGTACAACACTTCCCCAAACTTGAGGGATGCATTATCCTCAATGCATGAATACAAATGCAAGTGAAAATTACTCTAAAAAGCTAATGCAAATGAAATTAAAAGAAATATTACCTCATTGTGGTAGAGAGGCTTGACTGGATGCGTGGGATCTACGTTGCTTGAGAGGAGAGGGCTTTCGGATCTAGTATCTCCTGAAGGAAGCAAAGAGGGAGATGGCTTTGCAAGAGGACCAGTTATTCACTTGATACGTCGCCACGTGGTCGGGGCACTAGCCAGTGAAGGCCTATCCTTGAAATGGGTGAGATCAGCAAGGGTGTCTTGAAAGTGGCTTCCTTCAAGGTCACAAACTGGTTCAGTATTGAGATCCATGGGCTATTTAGATACTTGTTCGGGTGTAGTCTGGTCAGGGACTAGGATGAAATTATCATTATCAAAGAATTCTGGGGGAAGTTCTTAGGTGTTCTCGGAAGAAGAAGAGGAGGAGCTGAGATATTCATCTGTTTCGCCATGACCTTCTTCGTGTATAAGGGAGCCATGCGTGGCAAGAGGAGTGACATTCACGGGGAACTTCAGTGGAATATTTTGTGCCAAGGCATGAAATGTGTTGCCGCCTAAAGGTGTCGTGTGTTGCAGGGTTTTTTTCCGGAAAAGACGGCAGGTCTGCATTGGTAATCGGGAGTAGCTCCTTAAAGAAATCATTCATTTGTGCATCCCATGCCTTGACATAGTTGAAGAAGGTTTGCATATGCCCTTCTAGAGGCTACAACCTCTCTCACGTCTCTCTAGTAGATATGACCACGACTGCTATTCCTGACGCGGAAACTGATTTTGCTCCTCCCTCCAAGCCCTCACGTGGAACATTATCATCAAAACTCATAAGTTCGGGCACCTTCTTTTTAGTGATGCCTTCCTTCGACTTGATGAAGTCCTCGAAAGGCTCCTCAGGGACTTTTTTATTCATGCACAAAATAGTTATCAAATTGAGAAAAAGAGGGTTACTTCAGGTCCTCTTCACACACTCGTGAATCTCCTCAAAAATTATCTCGTGAATGTGCGCCCGTAGATGATAGAGTGCAGCAACATTAATCGCCTCACCAAAACTATTGTGTTATGTGAAGTAGGCATTAACTTGACTTTAAAAAAATGATTCCACAGCTTTGTAACTGGCTTAAGGGCTCAAGCTTCCTCGGGCTTACGGTTGGGCGCATTCCCTTAAAACTTCACCCAACTTAAACACAAATATTCTAGCACACCATCATATGTATCTTGATCTGCCTCGGCAATGAATTTTTTATGTTGATCCTCCACCTTGTCAAGCTTGAAGTAGCAGTTTAGGGCCGAGGGAGTGAACCAAATGGATTTCCCTCTCACATACACAATGTGTTGGGTGGGTCACCTAAGTGGGTGTAAAACTCTCTGTTGTTGGCGCCATTGCCTTTGGATGACGGGTAAATTTCTCCCACTTATGCTTCCTACTATGTCTATTACCTCCGATCCAAAGGGTTCTTCGCCAGCCTCTAGGAAAACAAAGCCGTCCTCCAAATAAACTTGTCGTTTTTGTAGGGTTTTCACCTCAGCCTCGGCAATTTGAAAATACTCAAATCTTGAAGCCGCAACAGAGGATGTAGAAGTGTTTAGATTCCTCGTAGATCTGACCATGATGTTCATTGTGACAGATTGTAGGGAGGAGCATAGGATTCTCACGGTGGAAATGGAGGGTTCTAGATGAAAGGTGCATAAGAAAAGGAAAGAAAGATTGAAGAAAAAATTGAAAGAAATAAAGAAAAAATCGGTGAGGAGAAAGAGGAAACATGCAATTTTTTTAAAAAAAGTGGGTAATGGGTGGTTCTTGGCGGTAAAACGCTAAAAATAGAAAGGGAAATGAGATATAGTATTAATTATGAGATATTTCATTTGACTAAAGAAATTAATAAAATAAAGGGAATATATATTTTCCTCTTTAAAAGTGCCATCAAAACCAATTTAACTACGGTTTCTCTCCCTCCCATGTATAATCTTCATCCCTAAGCTATCACGTGTACCCTAAATACAAAAAAAGAAACATAAAAAATAAAATAAAACAAATAACTCATGCAAAATAAAATAAAATAGATTATTTATATACAGAGTGCAAATTTTTGCTGCCTAGGCAACAAAATTTGTTCAGGAAAAAAGGGCAAACTATTGGGCAACGTGAAGTAACGATGTCGGTTTATCACGCAAGATGGGTGCTCCATTGTATACCTTCAATCGTTGACCATTCACCTTAAAGGTTGACCCATCATCCAAGTTCTTAATTTCTATTGCTCTATGGCTATGGACTTGCTGTACGATGAACAGTCCTGACCATCTAGATTTCAGCTTGCCTAGGAATAACTTGAGTCGTGAATTGTAGAGCAATACTTGTTGTCCAGGAAAAAATTGCCTAGGTAAAATTTTTCTGTCATGTCATCTTTTCATCTTTTCTTTGTAAAGGCGGGCATTTTCATACGCCTGATCTCTAAATTCATCCATTTCATTTAGCTCTAACAATCTTCTTTCTTCAGCGAGCTGCGCGTCCATATTGAGTTTCTTGATGACCCAAAATGCTTTGTGTTCTGATTCCATGGGCAAATGGCACACCTTGCCATATAATAGCTTGAATGGTGATATTCCTAGTGGCATTTTGAATGTTTTTTGGTAAGCCCACAGTGCCTCATCAAGATTTGGTGAATAATTTTTACGTTTGGGGTTAACCACTTTCTCAAGAATTTGTTTGATCTCACGATTAAAAAACCTCAGCATGTCCATTAGTTTGTGGATGGTATGCCATAGTAATTATTTGACGCACCCCGTATCGTTTCAGCATATTGGTAATTTGTTGTCAAAGTGAGTACCTTCATCGCTGATAATTGTTCGTGGTGCTCCAAAATGTGTGAATATATTTTTGCGTAAGAATTTCAACACAATCTTGGAGTCATTACGAGGTGTGGCCACAACTTCAACCCATTTGAAATATAGTATACCACCAAGAGTATGTAAAGTTCACCAAAGGACGAGGGGAAAGGTCCCATAAAATTGATCCCCCATACATCAATGAGCTCAACTTCGAAAAAGGTTTTTCCATGGCATCTCATTTCTCTTTGATATGCTCCCAGTACGTTGACAACGATCACATGACTTAGAGAATTCATATGTATCCTTGAACAAGGTGGACCAGTAGAAGTCAGATTGAAGGACCTTTGCAGCAGTCCTCATCCCACCAAAGTGCCCTCTACACAGGGATGAATAGAAATGAAATAAAATCTCCTTATGTTCATTTTCAGGAAATCACCAATGGATTATTTGATTTCCATATTGCTTGAATAGGAATGGTTCATCCCAGTAACAGTGGCGTACATCATGTCTGATTTTTTTCTCCCAATGGCTAGATAAATCTGGAGGCATAACACCACTAACAAGAAAGTTAACTATGTCAGCGTACCATGACACAGCTGTGGCAAATATAATTTTCTCGTCATGAAAATCCTCCTAAATATCCTTCATGTCATGACAAATGTTTTTGTTCTCTACCCTAGACAATTGATATGCTACTTGGTTTTTAGTACCCTTCCTATCCTTTACCTATAAATCGAATTCTTGTAATAATAATATCTGTAACACCCTCAACCCGTATCCCACCCGGATACAAGTCTGAGGTGTCACATTGACTTTTCAAACTTTAATATTTTAACGAAAACCAATGAAATTTAAAACTTTGATTAAAATAACATTGTCACTGCACACGAGTTAACCAAAATAAGACAAAACTAATCAGAGCATTTGAACTAACACTGTTCTTACATGCCAACACACTACATACAACAAAATACCTACTGTGACTTTACTTCTGATCTGATCGCTGAGTAGAGATAGGTTGATCTGCAAATTCCTATTCTTGATTCTCCTGCTCTTCGAAACCTACGTGTAAAAACACTTACACGCTAAGTCATAGACTTAGTGAGGCATAATTACATCATAAAGAATTATTAAAATATAAACATGTCGTCTACTATCCAAACACAATTATACTATCATACCATCATTTATTATACCACATATGAGCCAATACAAATCGTAATAATACCATATTAAGATACAACTATATACATCCTCGTTATATCTTATTTAAGTCCATATACACTATTGAGAACCCAAGGTATACGAGTATTATGAGATTGTGCACACGTATGCTGTCCCCACAGCTCCATGAATTTTCCGAAGGACCTATCCAGAGGTCATAAAGATCCTCGGTAACTATCCAGAGGTCATAAAGATCCTCGGTAACTATCCAGAGGTCATAAAGATCCTCGGTAACTATCCAGAGGTCATACAGATCCTCGGTAACTATCCAGAGGTCATAAAGATCCTCGGTAACTATCCAGAGGTCATACAGATCCTCGGTAACTATCCATAGGTCCCGAAGAACCTAGGTAAACTATCCATATGTTCCTTAGAACATAGGTATACTGTCCATATGTCTCGAAAGACATAGGTAGTTCTTTGACTCTTGGCATACCAACTATACTTACAGTTCTCATAACTCATCTCATGGCATTGTCTTTTACCTTATTACATATTCATACATCATATCACATTTTTCTTTTTCTATAGCTCTTTATCACATGTTCATATGATCATCTTATTACCTATACCTTTTCATATAACCATTACATATATACATACATATCATCCCTCATATGATTTCATATTCATCTTCTGTATATTTCATATTCTTTCTTATGTCCTTTTCATACTTCTTATTTCATATTCTTATGAAATCATATTGATCATTTTAACTATTTCACATATTTAACACATTTATCTACATATTTACACAACTCATATAATATATATATATATATATATATATATATATATATATATGTAACATGTCAATACTTATGCTCATTCATACATATAAACCATAACAAACACAACACACTCACTTCATATACCTAATATAGATATCTCGTAACTCATTCATATATAAGCTCTAATCTGGAACATAGACTTACCACAATCTGCATAGTATATCCCATAATGTATATGGTATGAATTCATATCATATTTAATAATATTGAATGAATCATGTATCAAGATATTAAATCTAGACTTATCGCAGTTCTAAAACTGAATATATTAACATAATCATGTTATGCACATGCACTCACCTTAGCCTTGTTTGAATTGAATCAATTCTAACCCTTCGTTTACTTTGAAACAAAGTCACGTTCCATATCTACATAAGCATAATTTTCAAGATGATTATCAGATGCCCAAGTCTTGAAATTAACCTCTAATATCCTACCAATTTAAGGGATTAATAGTTTAGTCTCTCTTCTTTCTTCTTTTTTTTTATTTATGGGGGAATCGGTTCCCCCCCTGGGGGTATCGATTCCCCTCTAGCATTCTGGAATTCATACTCGTTTGAGGGGGAATCGATTCCCCTTGAATGGGTACCGATTCCCCTAGCCCAGAAATCTCATTTTGAGCTCGAAAATCACCTTATTTCAGCTCAAACCTTCCTATTTCACTTCCTTTAATACTCCTAACTTTAATACACATACTTAAACTTATTCTTATTCCCTAATCACTTCTTTAACTTCAAATCTAGTCATTCCTATGTAATTGCAAAAATTATACTAGTTTTGCAACATGTTCAAATTCCTATTCTAACACTTCCTATCCCTTAATTGACTTGATGACAAGTCAAATTCAACTTCCAATTCTCAATATAAACTTTATTTCGATATTTCATTCAAAAACTTCAAATCTTTAAATCCTCATAAACTCTTCATTTTGTTGTTTTAAAGCAAATTAATCCTTCCTTAATCTTACTTAGCATCTAATAATCAAAACTAAACTTAAATTTCAGCACATAATCAGCTCAAGAGAAAACTCACCTTTGCTTGGCTTCACACGTGGAGAAGAGAAAATGAAGAAGAAAAGAGAGAAGAGATTTTTCTGGAAAATCTCCCATCCTTATCCATATATATATATCATTTAATTATAATTTTCAAGTCTAATGACCATTTTGCCCTTTAATTCTTTGGATAATTACTATAAACTTTTAGGAAATATTTCCGAACAAATCATTAAACTATTAAACTATTATACTTTAATCACCATATTCTGAAATTTTATACTTTTGGTCACTAACCCGTATTTTGGGATGTTACAAATCTCCTCCCCTTAAGAAAATTCGTCCTCGAATTTTCATTGCACTAGGAGATAAGATATTATCTACACATCTCCAATGCATTTTACTTTAACCTTTCTAAAATCCATATAATGTAACTCATTATATAGACATTAACCTCTATTTTCATCACTCCATACCAATAATCCATCTATATTTATTATTATTATTATTTTTTTTTATGGTTCAGATTCAACCATTCCATTTTCCTTTGTCTTATAAACTGATCACTGATGTACATATTCTTAAACTTTTCTATAACAATATTCTGCATCATTTGATCTTTTAATATTCTCCTTATAAGAATCATCCCCTATACCTTATCTTATCAATGCAGCAAAGAAACTATTCTATTTCAGAACAATATAAATCCTCTAACATTATAATGGGACACTTTCAATATATCTTACTTATCCACACATTGTACTCTAATAAATTTGTCACTGTCATATTACTATGAATAATTTCTAATTGAATTCTCAATTCTTTCACCCATTCTCTACTCTTATATGGTTATACAAGCTCATATCAACTAATATCATAAAGCATTTACTGTACAATAGAAGATACCTGTTATTATTTCTGGATCCTCATTGTCTTCACTGATATTGAGATTATATACTCTAGCCGTAGAGCGCATTTCTTGTTGAGTAGAAAATTCTGTCTGACTTCTTCCTCTACCTCTACCCCGTCCTCTCTGGGATATCGAAGCAGATCGCTCCGACTGCAGAGGCTTTCCTGTCCCCAGTGGACAATCTCTCATGAAATGTCCTATTTCCCCACATCGAAAACAGGCTCCAGATTCAACTCTACATGCCCCACCATGATATATCTCACAAATCTGACAGTGTCTCTGTTGTGCTCTTCCATCACCAGACTTTCCTAATTGAGTCTGTCTAGCTCTTATCTGATTTGATCCTCTAGCAGAGGATACCACTGATTCAGGCCTTACTTGGTATTGGAACCCAGAATCTCTACCTCTCTTGGGTGGTACAGAGCTCGACGAAGCCCCCGTTCTTTTGGAAGATTGAGCTTTCTGATCCCCAAACCGCTCGTTCTGAGCTCTTTCTAGAGCTTTAGCACGATTTACTACTTCCTGAAATGAGGACAAGTTCAAAACAATCAACATCTCTTTTAGCCTTGGTCGTAGTCCTTCAATAAACCACTCACATGCTTCTTTCTCTGTCCGAATCAATTCGGCCGCAAATCGACTTAACTTGTTGAATTCACACTCATATTCATACACTGTGCGATTCAGCTGTTTCAAATTCAAGAATTCTTGCTTCATTTCCCTGATGAACTGATCTCCTATATACTTGTGCTTAAACTCTTCTAAAAATAAATACCATGTTTTCTGATCATTTGGCATCCTATGAATAACATTCGTCCACCAGATTCTTGCTTGCCCACGGAGCAAAGAGACCATCCCATCTAGTTTCTCCATATCAGAGCAGTGGAGTCCCTCTAACATGATCTTTACATCATTAAGCCAAAGGTCCGCAACAACAGGACCTTCTTCGGCTTCACCTTTGAACTCTGGAGCTCCTAATCCTTTTAACTCTTTGGCTATATTAATCTCCGCGTTGAGGATGCAGGAGTTTGGAAACGTGTCAAAATAGTGCCCAACGTCCTGAAAAATACATTTTGATCTTGTACAGGCACTCCAGAGGGTGCCTGTCCTTCACCTTGCCTGGCCAGGGCAGGTGAATTACTACTTTCATCTAATCTATCATCTCTCGCTTCACCCCGAGAGCTATCTTGTCCGGACATCTAATAAGAGATAACCAAATATTTCTATTAGCTAAACAACATACTCATTATTCGTATCAGATCAGAAGTTCTTACTACGGTGTTGGCATGAACACTTTTTAAGACACTATGGACTCCGGTTTATGCCGAGAATCGACTAAACCGTAGCTCTGATACCATTAAATGTAACACCCTCAACCCGTATCCGACCCGGATACAAGTCTGAGGTGTCACATTGACTTTTCAAACTTTAATCTTTTAACGAAAACCAATGAAATTTAAAACTTTGATTAAAATAACATTGTCACTGCACACGAGTTAACCAAAATAAGACAAAACTAATCAGAGCATTTGAACTAACACTGTTCTTACATGCCAACACACTACATACAACAAAATACCTACTGTGACTTTACTTCTGATCTGATCGCTGAGTAGAGATAGGTTGATCTGCAAATTCCTATTCTTGATTCTCCTGCTCTTCGAAACCTACGTGTAAAAACACTTACACGCTAAGTCATAGACTTAGTGAGGCATAATTACATCATAAAGAATTATTAAAATATAAACATGTCGTCTACTATCCAAACACAATTATACTATCATACCATCATTTATTATACCACATATGAGCCAATACAAATCGTAATAATACCATATTAAGATGCAACTATATACATCCTCGTTATGTCTTATTTAAGTCCATATACACTATTGAGAACCCAAGGTATACGAGTATTATGAGATTGTGCACACGTATGCTATCCCCACAGCTCCATGAATTTTCCGAAGGACCTATCCAGAGGTCATAAAGATCCTCGGTAACTATCCAGAGGTCATAAAGATCCTCGGTAACTATCCAGAGGTTATAAAGATCCTCGGTAACTATCCAGAGGTCATACAGATCCTCGGTAACTATCCAGAGGTCATAAAGATCCTCGGTAACTATCCAGAGGTCATAAAGATCCTCGGTAACTATCCAGAGGTCATAAAGATCCTCGGTAACTATCCAGAGGTCATACAGATCCTCGGTAACTATCCATAGGTCCCGAAGAACCTAGGTAAACTATCCATATGTTCCTTAGAACATAGGTATACTGTCCATATGTCTCGAAAGACATAGGTAGTTCTTTGACTCTTGGCATACCAACTATACTTACAGTTCTCATAACTCATCTCATGGCATTGTCTTTTACCTTATTACATATTCATACATCATATCACATTTTTCTTTTTCTATAGCTCTTTATCACATGTTCATATGATCATCTTATTACCTATACCTTTTCATATAACCATTACATACATACATACATACATATCATCCCTCATATGATTTCATATTCATCTTCTGTATATTTCATATTCTTTCTTATGTCCTTTTCATACTTCTTATTTCATATTCTTATGAAATCATATTGATCATTTTAACTATTTCACATATTTAACACATTTTTCTACATATTTACACAACTCATATAATATATATATATATATATATATATATATTGTAACATGTCAATACTTATGCTCATTCATACATATAAACCATAACAAACACAGCACACTCACTTCATATACCTAATATAGATATCTCGTAACTCATTCATATATAAGCTCTAATCTGGAACATAGACTTACCACAATCTGCATAGTATATCCCATAATGTATATGGTATGAATTCATATCATATTTAATAATATTGAATGAATCATGTATCAAGATATTAAATCTAGACTTATCGCAGTTCTAAAACTGAATATACTAACATAATCATGTTATGCACATGCACTCACCTTAGCCTTGTTTGAATTGAATCAATTCTAACCCTTCGTTTACTTTGAAACAAAGTCACGTTCCATATCTACATAAGCATAATTTTCAAGATGATTATCAGATGCCCAAGTCTTGAAATTAACCTCTAATATCCTACCAATTTAAGGGATTAATAGTTTAGTCTCTCTTCTTTCTTCTTTTTTTTTATTTATGGGGGAATCGGTTCCCCCCCTGGGGGTATCGATTCCCCTCTAGCATTCTGGAATTCATACTCGTTTGAGGGGGAATCGATTCCCCTTGAATGGGTACCGATTCCCCTAGCCCAGAAATCTCATTTTGAGCTCGAAAATCACCTTATTTCAGCTCAAACCTTCCTATTTCACTTCCTTTAATACTCCTAACTTTAATACACATACTTAAACTTATTCTTATTCCCTAATCACTTCTTTAACTTCAAATCTAGTCATTCCTATGTAATTGCAAAAATTATACTAGTTTTGCAACATGTTCAAATTCCTATTCTAACACTTCCTATCCCTTAATTGACTTGATGACAAGTCAAATTCAACTTCCAATTCTCAATATAAACTTTATTTCGATATTTCATTCAAAAACTTCAAATCTTTAAATCCTCATAAACTCTTCATTTTGTTGTTTTAAAGCAAATTAATCCTTCCTTAATCTTACTTAGCATCTAATAATCAAAACTAAACTTAAATTTCAGCACATAATCAGCTCAAGAGAAAACTCACCTTTGCTTGGCTTCACACGTGGAGAAGAGAAAATGAAGAAGAAAAGAGAGAAGAGATTTTTCTGGAAAATCTCCCATCCTTATCCATATATATATATCATTTAATTATAATTTTCAAGTCTAATGACCATTTTGCCCTTTAATTCTTTGGATAATTACTATAAACTTTTAGGAAATATTTCCGAACAAATCATTAAACTATTAAACTATTATACTTTAATCACCATATTCTGAAATTTTATACTTTTGGTCACTAACCCGTATTTTGGGATGTTACAAATCTCCTCCCCTTAAGAAAATTCGTCCTCGAATTTTCATTGCACTAGGAGATAAGATATTATCTACACATCTCCAATGCATTTTACTTTAACCTTTCTAAAATCCATATAATGTAACTCATTATATAGACAGTAACCTCTATTTTCATCACTCCATACCAATAATCCATCTATATTTATTATTATTATTATTATTTTTTTTATGGTTCAGATTCAACCATTCCATTTTCCTTTGTCTTATAAACTGATCACTGATGTACATATTCTTAAACTTTTCTATAACAATATTCTGCATCATTTGATCTTTTAATATTCTCCTTATAAGAATCATCCCCTATACCTTATCTTATCAATGCAGCAAAGAAACTATTCTATTTCAGAATAATATAAATCCTCTAACATTATAATGGGACACTTTCAATATATCTTACTTATCCACACATTGTACTCTAATAAATTTGTCACTGTCATATTACTATGAATAATTTCTAATTGAATTCTCAATTCTTTCACCCATTCTCTACTCTTATATGGTTATACAAGCTCATATCAACTAATATCATAAAGCATTACTGTACAATAGAAGATACCTGTTATTATTTCTGGATCCTCATTGTCTTCACTGATATTGAGATTATACTCTAGCCGTAGAGCGCATTTCTTGTTGAGTAGAAAATTCTGTCTGACTTCTTCCTCTACCTCTACCCCGTCCTCTCTGGATATCGAAGCAGATCGCTCCGACTGCAGAGGCTTTCCTGTCCCCAGTGGACAATCTCTCATGAAATGTCCTATTTCCCCACATCGAAAACAGGCTCCAGATTCAACTCTACATGCCCCACCATGATATATCTCACAAATCTGACAGTGTCTCTGTTGTGCTCTTCCATCACCAGACTTTCCTAATTGAGTCTGTCTAGCTCTTATCTGATTTGATCCTCTAGCAGAGGATACCACTGATTCAGGCCTTACTTGGTATTGGAACCCAGAATCTCTACCTCTCTTGGGTGGTACAGAGCTCGACGAAGCCCCCGTTCTTTTGGAAGATTGAGCTTTCTGATCCCCAAACCGCTCGTTCTGAGCTCTTCTAGAGCTTTAGCACGATTTACTACTTCCTGAAATGAGGACAAGTTCAAACAATCAACATCTCTTTTAGCCTTGGTCGTAGTCCTTCAATAAACCACTCACATGCTTCTTTCTCTGTCCGAATCAATTCGGCCGCAAATCGACTTAACTTGTTGAATTCACACTCATATTCATACACTGTGCGATTCAGCTGTTTCAAATTCAAGAATTCTTGCTTCATTTCCCTGATGAACTGATCTCCTATATACTTGTGCTTAAACTCTTCTAAAAATAAATACCATGTTTTCTGATCATTTGGCATCCTATGAATAACATTCGTCCACCAGATTCTTGCTTGCCCACGGAGCAAAGAGACCATCCCATCTAGTTTCTCCATATCAGAGCAGTGGAGTCCCTCTAACATGATCTTTACATCATTAAGCCAAAGGTCCGCAACAACAGGACCTTCTTCGGCTTCACCTTTGAACTCTGGAGCTCCTAATCCTTTTAACTCTTTGGCTATATTAATCTCTGCGTTGAGGATGCAGGAGTTTGGAAACGTGTCAAAATAGTGCCCAACGTCCTGAAAAATACATTTTGATCTTGTACAGGCACTCCAGAGGGTGCCTGTCCTTCACCTTGCCTGGCCAGGGCAGGTGAATTACTACTTTCATCTAATCTATCATCTCTCGCTTCACCCCGAGAGCTATCTTGTCCGGACATCTAATAAGAGATAACCAAATATTTCTATTAGCTAAACAACATACTCATTATTCGTATCAGATCAGAAGTTCTTACTACGGTGTTGGCATGAACACTTTTTAAGACACTATGGACTCCGGTTTATGCCGAGAATCGACTAAACCGTAGCTCTGATACCATTAAATGTAACACCCTCAACCCGTATCCGACCCGGATACAAGTCTGAGGTGTCACATTGACTTTTCAAACTTTAATCTTTTAACGAAAACCAATGAAATTTAAAACTTTGATTAAAATAACATTGTCACTGCACACGAGTTAACCAAATAAGACAAAACTAATCAGAGCATTTGAACTAACACTGTTCTTACATGCCAACACACTACATACAACAAAATACCTACTGTGACTTTACTTCTGATCTGATCGCTGAGTAGAGATAGGTTGATCTGCAAATTCCTATTCTTGATTCTCCTGCTCTTCGAAACCTACGTGTAAAACACTTACACGCTAAGTCATAGACTTAGTGAGGCATAATTACATCATAAAGAATTATTAAAATATAAACATGTCGTCTACTATCCAAACACAATTATACTATCATACCATCATTTATTATACCACATATGAGCCAATACAAATCGTAATAATACCATATTAAGATACAACTATATACATCCTCGTTATGTCTTATTTAAGTCCATATACACTATTGAGAACCCAAGGTATACGAGTATTATGAGATTGTGCACACGTATGCTGTCCCCACAGCTCCATGAATTTTTCGAAGGACCTATCCAGAGGTCATAAAGATCCTCGTAACTATCCAGAGGTCATAAAGATCCTCGGTAACTATCCAGAGGTCATAAAGATCCTCGGTAACTATCCAGAGGTCATACAGATCCTCGGTAACTATCCAGAGGTCATAAAGATCCTCGGTAACTATCCAGAGGTCATAAAGATCCTCGGTAACTATCCAGAGGTCATAAAGATCCTCGGTAACTATCCAGAGGTCATACAGATCCTCGGTAACTATCCATAGGTCCCGAAGAACCTAGGTAAACTATCCATATGTTCCTTAGAACATAGGTATACTGTCCATATGTCTCGAAAGACATAGGTAGTTCTTTGACTCTTGGCATACCAACTATACTTACAGTTCTCATAACTCATCTCATGGCATTGTCTTTTACCTTATTACATATTCATACATCATATCACATTTTTCTTTTTCTATAGCTCTTTATCACATGTTCATATGATCATCTTATTACCTATACCTTTTCATATAACCATTACATACATACATACATACATATCATCCCTCATATGATTTCATATTCATCTTCTGTATATTTCATATTCTTTCTTATGTCCTTTTCATACTTCTTATTTCATATTCTTATGAAATCATATTGATCATTTTAACTATTTCACATATTTAACACATTTTTCTACATATTTACACAACTCATATAATATATATATATATATATATATATATGTAACATGTCAATACTTATGCTCATTCATACATATAAACCATAACAAACACAGCACACTCACTTCATATACCTAATATAGATATCTCGTAACTCATTCATATATAAGCTCTAATCTGGAACATAGACTTACCACAATCTGCATAGTATATCCCATAATGTATATGGTATGAATTCATATCATATTTAATAATATTGAATGAATCATGTATCAAGATATTAAATCTAGACTTATCGCAGTTCTAAAACTGAATATACTAACATAATCATGTTATGCACATGCACTCACCTTAGCCTTGTTTGAATTGAATCAATTCTAACCCTTCGTTTACTTTGAACAAAGTCACGTTCCATATCTACATAAGCATAATTTTCAAGATGATTATCAGATGCCCAAGTCTTGAAATTAACCTCTAATATCCTACCAATTTAAGGGATTAATAGTTTAGTCTCTCTTCTTTCTTCCTTTTTTTTTTATTTATGGGGGAATCGGTTCCCCCCCCTGGGGGTATCGATTCCCCTCTAGCATTCTGGAATTCATACTCGTTTGAGGGGGAATCGATTCCTCTTGAATGGGTACCGATTCCCCTAGCCCAGAAATCTCATTTTGAGCTCGAAAATCACCTTATTTCAGCTCAAACCTTCCTATTTCACTTCCTTTAATACTCCTAACTTTAATACACATACTTAAACTTATTCTTATTCCCTAATCACTTCTTTAACTTCAAATCTAGTCATTCCTATGTAATTGCAAAAATTATACTAGTTTTGCAACATGTTCAAATTCCTATTCTAACACTTCCTATCCCTTAATTGACTTGATGACAAGTCAAATTCAACTTCCAATTCTCAATATAAACTTTATTTCGATATTTCATTCAAAAACTTCAAATCTTTAAATCCTCATAAACTCTTCATTTTGTTGTTTTAAAGCAAATTAATCCTTCCTTAATCTTACTTAGCATCTAATAATCAAAACTAAACTTAAATTTCAGCACATAATCAGCTCAAGAGAAAACTCACCTTTGCTTGGCTTCACACGTGGAGAAGAGAAACTGAAGAAGAAAAGAGAGAAGAGATTTTTCTAGAAAATCTCCCATCCTTATCCATATATATATATATATCATTTAATTATAATTTTCAAGTCTAATGACCATTTTGCCCTTTAATTCTTTGGATAATTACTATAAACTTTTAGGAAATATTTCCGAACAAATCATTAAACTATTAAACTATTATACTTTAATCACCATATTCTGAAATTTTACACTTTTGGTCACTAACCCGTATTTTGGGATGTTACAATATCCTTCTAATAATCCTGGGCTTTTCATCTTTTTTATTAACTAAGTACTTAATGGAAGAGTGATCAGTATGTACGATAACCTTAGTTCCTATAAGATATGGCCTAAACTTATCAAAAGAAAATACCACTGCAAGTAATTCTTTTTTAGTGGTAATATAATATGTTCTGCATCATTAAGGGTATGACTAGCATAATAGATGACATGGAAGATTTTACCTTTTCTTTTCCTTAGAACTCCCCTATAGCATAGTCACTTGCATCACTCATCAGCTCAAAAGGGGCATCTCAGTCAGGTGGTACAACAATTGGTGCCAAAGCGAGGTTTTTTCTTATGATCAGTGAATGCGTTGAGGCATTCATTGTTGAACACGAACGATTGATTTTGTTGAATTAGTAGACAAAGGCTTTGAAATCTTTGAAAAACTTTGATGAACTGCTTGTAGAATCCTGCATACCCTTGAAAACTTTGTATGCCCTTTACAGTGGTGGGTAGAGGTAAATTCTCAATTACATCCACTTTGGCTTTATCCACTTCGATGCCTTTGCGAGAAATTTTATGTCCCAACACAATTCCTTCAGTCACCATAAAATGATATTTTTCCCAGTTTAGCACAAGGTTGGACTCCTCGTATCACTTCAACACTTTAAATAAATTGTCGAGGCATCAGTCAAATTCATCGCCCTAGATGGATAAGTCATCCATAATTTTTTCCATGAAATCTTCCACCATAAATGAGAAAATGGTCATCATACACCTCTGAAAAAGTTGTCGAAGCATTACATAGTCCGAACGAAATTCTTCTAAAGGCATAGGTACCTATGGTTAAGTGAAGGTAGTATTCTCCTGATCTTCAGGTGCTATGGCGATCTGATTGTATCCAGAATATTCGTCCAGGAAACAGTAGAATGCATTGCCTGATAACCTATCAAGCATTTGACCAATGAAAGGGAGAGGGAAGTGAACTTTCTTTGTTAACTTGTTGAGCTTCCTGTAATCCATGCATATCTGCTAGCCCGTGACGGTTCTTATAGTAAAAAAATCATCATTCTCATTCTTAACCACGCTCACGCTACCCTTCTTTGGCACGCATTGCACAGGACGGACCCATGACCTATCGTATATGGGATAAATCACTCCAGCATCTAGCTATTTTATGATTTCATTCATCACCATTTTTTTCATTATCGGGTTAAGTCTCCTTTGTGGTTCCACAAAATTGCTATGGATATCTTCTAATTGGATCTTGTGCATGCATATTGTAGGGTTGATTCCCTTTAAATCTGCCATAGTCCACCCGAGAGCTTTTCTGTGATGTGATAAAATATTCAGCTAACTTCCCTCTTGCTCGGGGGTTAGACTAGTAGAAATTATAACCGGTAAAGTTTCATTACTACCTAAATAAGTGTATTTCAAATGTGATGGAAACGGTTTAAGTTCTAAGGTAGGTGCATGTTGTAGTGAAGGTTTTGGAGGAATAAATTCATTGAAATCAAGGGGTTTGAATCTCATACTTGGTCTAGCTTGAAGTAAACTAGATTGTTCTTCTTCCAATGAATTTTCCTCAGACTCTGCATGTGTTCTGCTCTCAGTATGTCTTTTATCTACTTCAATCGAGAAACTTTCATCTAGGCAAATATTTTTATATGTTTCATTGAGAAAAATTTTGCCGTGGCAACAAGTATTGTGTTCCTCAAATTGTAAAACATCGTCTTGGCAAAAAAATTTACAATCTTCCTTCCGAAGAATTTTGTCTTGGAAATTTATCATACTCACCAATGAGTTAACGTCTTCAATGTAATGGCATTCTTCAGAATTATCAACGTATTTAAGAGTGTTGAAGACATTGACCATGACGCTTTAATTAACCACTCTCATCGTGAACTCTCCCTTCTCACAATCTATTAGAATACGCCCTATAGCTAAGAATGGACGTCCAAGGATAATAAGGGCATTTTCATCGGCTTCACTGTATAAAATGAGGAAATTAGCTGGAAATACAAACTTGTCCATTTTAACAAATACATCTTCAATTCTGTCCTTAGGACGAACATGTGTTTAATAAGCTAGTTGTAAAATCACATTGGTTGGTCGAGTATTACCTATTCCAAGCTTCAAAAATATGGACTTGGGCATCATATTTACGCTTAACCCCAAGTCACAAAGAGCTCTTCCAACATATATATCTCCGATGGAACATGGTATATCAAAGCTTCTGATAACTCCGTAAAAAGGCCATATTTAGGGCTTTTTCACTTATGTTATTGATTGTATAAGAGCTTATATAGGATCATATAGACGTATTTAGGAGCATACAATTGCATGTGGTGGAAATATATTTTTTTGCTGTATTTTATTTTGTAAACGATGTTGCGTTATGGGGAAGGTATTTTGTTTGATGAAGTGCAGAAATTAGGAGCAAAGATAAGCAAAATGAAATTGTTGTGACATGATAAGACTGCTGAGCAGTATGCAAATGCCAAATCAGATGGCATTTTGGAAGCAGAAATGATGAAAAATGATATTTTTATGAGCCAGCTGTCTTCATCTTCACGTGCCCTCAATCACTCCAGTCACTTGCAAGCTGATCCTGTATGGTCCACGCCCAGTTGCCCTATAGGAGACCACTGCTACAGCTGCTCACCCCCTCATGTGAAAGGAGCCTGATCGGGGTATCCTAAGATTTTTAACATAAATTCCTAGGTTTATTTTCCCCTATAAAGAGGAGATGAAGCCACCAAGAGAAAGAAAAGTTTAGACACACCGCTTGAGCTTAATTTCAGAGGGAAAAATGTCTCTCATTTTTTCATCAATCGTCTTTGATGTGACATTCCTCTATTAATAAGCTAGAGGGAGTGGCGAGCTAGGCATCCGAGAGGAGCTAGCGAGCTGGGGCAGTTCGTGGTAGCCAAGGGGAGCTCCGACATTGCACGTCAAAGACTTTTCCTCCTTCCCTTTGCTGTTTGCTCTGTTTTATCTTATTTGGGTTGTATGGAACGAATTAACTTCTTGTCTTGTTGCTTGTAATATTCGAACCCCACCATGAACTAGTCTTATTTGTGGGAGTTCCTTATGGTTATTTAAGTTTTATTTTAATGGATGGTTGTTTTTGTATGATGTTATTTGTTTTGTTTATGATGTTTAATGCCTTAAGGTTGTAGGAACTATGAGAGTAGCCATTCCTTAGAAGATTACTTAGTGTTTGAGAGAATGACTAAGTAACATATCCTTAGTGTTCGAGAGAAACTAGTGAGGATCCACATAAGCAAAGGGTTCTAGGTAATAACTAGACCTAATCCAACCTTAGACATAAGGCTAGGATTTTAATTGACTAAAATGAGTAGTGCTCGGTCAAGAGGTTAGATGTTAGTGCTACCACTAAAAGGTATTTCCGTGACATATCTTGTTATCTGAAATAATAGAATCCCTGTACTTGCTAACGCCAATAAGTTTTTCCATGGCATCTTGTACCTGTCGAGTCCCTTGACTAGAGATAGCATAAGGCACCATTAATAATATATGTCGGGTAAATAAGGCATAGAAGTAAGACCATCATGAGAAGTAGACTTAAGTTTCTTAAGTGACTCCTATCATTCATTCCTACAGTAACTTGTTGTGTGAGGAGTCTAAAGTCATTATAATCAAATCCAGTGTTTACAATTAGTTTTGTCATTACATTTTCATTTGATTGCACTAAACACAATTTAGTTTACTACGACATTTCCATTTGCTACCATATTCCATTACACCATCATTTCATCTCCACAAACGTACTTTAATTTTGCCACGACATTCTCATTTGTAAATAACATCACTAACTATACTTAGGTAAAATAGTAAATTGTTGTGATTGAACTTATAAATTTCCTCCAATCCCTGTGGATACGATACTCACTTATTACTGTATTACTTGTTCGATTGTGTATACGCATATATTTTTGTGACCATATATAGTAGTCACAATTCGAGGACAAGTTTTTGGCGTCGTTGTCGTGGATTGGCAACTGGAAGTTAATTAGTTTTGTCATATCATTTTTTTACTTTTTATTTTTTATATAGTTTCTTTGTAATTTTCCTTATCTTTTTCATGTTTTTCTTGGTGTATGACCAGAAGACACTTTGACGAGCCATTAGAACCAATTGAACCTGAGATTGAGATGCTGTTTAGGCAAAGAAAATGTATTCAACGTACAAACATGTATCAAATTAGAAATCAAGGTATTGGTCATGAGGAAGATCAGAATGCCGAGACAATTTCGAATGTTGGGAATGCAGCCAGACCTCGTGCCATTCGTAATCACTTAAATCCTATCTTGGATGACTTAAATCTAGGAATTGTGGCACCGAGATTCATGCAGCCCATTTCGAGCTAAAACCAATCATGTTCAATATGCTAAATTCCAAAGGGCATTTTGGGGCATGCCAAATGAAGATGTCAGACAACATATTCGTAACTTCTTGGAGGTGTGCGATTCTTTCCGTCAAGAAAGAGTGAACGAAGATGTATTAAAGTTAAAGCTATTTCCATATTCTTTGCTTGACTATGAAAGGGCTTGTTTGAGTGGATTTCCAGTGTGTTCGATAGAGTCTTAGATTGATCTTTGCAAAAGTTTTTTGCTACGATATAATCCACCGAACATGAACACCCAACTGAGGAACGCCATCGCTTCTTTTAATCAAGATGATGATTAATGTATGAATATTGGGATCATTATAAAGGATTGCTTCACAAATGTTCAAATCATGGTTTTTAAGATTGGACTCAAGTGGTAATTTTCAATAACACATTAAATGCGCCTACTAGGATGATGCTAGATGCCTCGGTAAATGGGACATTGCTCGATAAATCACCTAAAGAGGCTTTCGACATTCTGGACAGGATTACCAACAATGATTATCAATTCCCATCTACAAGACTTGGAATTGGGCGAAAATCACATGGAGCATTTGAGTTAGACACTAAGGATTCTGTTTCCACCCAACTTGCTGCCACCACCAACATGTTAAAGAATTTGCAAAGACCAAGTGAGGTGAAAGAAGTGAAGGCATCTAATTCAGCATGTTTATTATACCATTGCAATCATCATGAGAGCGAGTGCCCGATCAATCAGGAATCCATCAACTATGTGGGAAACTACAATCGAGGCAACAACAACCCCTATTCTAACACATATAATCCTAGATAACGCAACATCCAAACTTCGCGTGGGGAAATCAAGGAACCATCAGTGCTAATCAACCCATTTGGCAGCAGAATTTCAATGACTCCCAAGGTTTCAAATGAATATTCCATGCCATAATTCTAGCAAAGGAGGACCATCTTAATCCAATACAAGTTCTTTTGAGGCCATAATGCAAGAATTTATAGCAACCATGAAGACCATGCTACAAGACCACGCGACCTCCATAAAAAACAAAGGAGCTTTGTTTCAAAGCCACAACTCATCTTTGAGGGCGTTAGAGGGTTAGGTTGGTCAAATTGTCGTGGCATTACAAGAACGTCAATCAGGTCATCTATCGACTGACACTGAATTCACAAAACCTCACAAAAGGAGCAATATAGTGTACTCACTCTACGGAGTGGAACCCAAATAAATGTAGAAGACAAGTTTGCGGGAAGACCGAAGAATGATTTACCCTTTGTAACCGTGCAAGCTGAGCGTGAATTGCTAGAAGAAATAAAAGTGGAAGTGATAAGGATGAGGGTTCATCGAGTAAAGCAACTATGGGAGCAAACAAAAATGCCACGAAAATGATTTCTCGCCCTTTCATTATAGGAAGTCAAACCCCACCTCTTTTCCCACAAATACTGAAGAAGCATAATGATGACATTCAATTCAAGAAGTTTGTCGACATTCTGAAGCAACTTCACATCAATGTTCCTTTTCTTGAAGCTATAGAACAAATGCCGACATATGTTAAATTCCTCAAGGAGATTGTTACTAAGAAAAGAAAAGCTGAGAAGTATGAGATAGTTACCACGGCAAAAGCATATTGCTCTGCCTTAAGCAAACTGCCACCAAAAAGACAAGATCCAGGCAGTTTTATCATTCCATGTTCGATAGGAGAAAGTTATGTTAGGAAGGCACTATGTAAACTTGGCTCAAACGTGAACTTAATGCCTAAGTCAATCTTCGTGAAGCTTGGAATAAGAAATTCTAGACCCACATTTGTTATCTTGCAATTAGCTGATCGCTCCCATGTTTCTCCCGAGGGGCGAGTCGAGGATGTCATTGTAAAGGTGGACAAATTTTGGTTTCCAGTAGACTTTCTTATACTAGATTGCGAGGTTGATGCCACGACACCCATAATCTTGGGGAGACACTTCCTAGTTATCGGATGTATTTTAATTGACTGCGAGAAGGGTGAGCTTACCATGATAGTGGTCGACCAATGTATCACTATTAATGTTGTATGTACTCTTAAGTACATGGATGAGTCTGAAGAATGTCAGAGCATTTTCGAAGCAGATTCATTGATAGTAGGAGAAGCTGATCAATTTTACCATGACAATTTCATTCAGCTTGAAATTATGAGAGGCTTATTGAAGAAGAAAGTGTTGAAGAGCACAATGACTTTTCTTTGGAGGAGCAGCAAGCTAGTTTTCTCATAACTGGACCAGGTATATGTTTTGAACCTCTTGATTTCGAAGAGTTTGTTCCTCCTAAGCCCTCATTACAACATGCACCTACCCTAGAGTTATAGAATTTGCCACAACATCTTAATATACTTATTTGGGTAGTAATGAAACTTTACCTATTATTATATCCTCTTCCCTTACTCTTAACCAAGAATGTAGTTTGCTAAGTATTTTGTCACAGCATAAAAAAGTGTTAGGATGGACTATGGTGGTTTTGAAGGGAATAAGTCCACCATTTGCATGCACAAAATCCTGCTAGAAGAATACCATGGCAAATCCATAGAACCACAAAGAAGATTAAACTCAATCATAAAGAAAGTCGTGATGAAAAAAATTCTCAAATGGCTTGATGCTGGAGTTATTTACCCCATCTCAAATAGTTCTTGGGTGAGTCTTGTCTAATGTGTGCCAAAGAAGGGATGTACGACTATGATGTAAAGTGAGGACAATGAGCTGTTACCAACACGAACTGTCACTGGGTGGCGGATATACATGGACTACTGCAAACTCAACAAGGCCACCAAGAAGGACCACTTCCCTTTACCCTTCATCTATCAAATGCTGGATCGACTGGCTGGCAAGGCATTTTACTGCTTCTTGGATGGATACTCGGGGTATAATCAAATTGCCATCGCATTAAAAGACCAAGGGAAGACTACATTCACGTGTCCCTATGGAACTTATACTTTCTGGAGGATTCTTTTTGGACTCTGTAATGCCCCGATAACCTTTCAGTGATACATGCAAGCCATATTTATGGATGACTTCTCTGTTTCTAGAGATGACTTAGAGAAATGCCTCGACAATCTGGCAAAGGTACTCAAGCGATGTGAGGAGGCCGATCTTGTGCTGAATTGGGAAAGCGTCACTCATGGTGACCGAAGGCATTATTCTAGGTCATAAGATCTCTCATAAGGGCATTGAAGTGGACAAAGCCAAAATCGAGGTGATCGAGAAGTTACCCCCACCAACTTCTATGAAGGGCATTAGGAGTTTCCTTAGACATGTTTCCTTTTATATAAGATTCATCAAGGACTTCTCCACGATATCCAAGCCCTTATGCACCTACTTCAACAAAATCAGCCCTTCGTGTTCGATAAAAATTGCCTTGGCGCATTCACTGAGCTGAAACAAAGACTTATCTCTGCACCCATTGTAGTTTCCCCGATTGGAAGTCACCATTTGAGCTGATGTGTGATATGAGTTATTTTTCTGTGGGAGCTGTGATTAGGCAATCTAGAGGTAAAATTTTCCATGTTATATATTATGCTAGTCGTACCTTGAATGAAGCACAACTGAACTATACTACCACTAAGAATGAATTACTTATCGTGGTATTTGCATTTGACAAGTTTAGGCCATACTTGATAGGCACAAAAGTCATTGTTCACACTAATCACTCAGCTATAAAATACTTAGTGAACAAGAAAGATGTCAAGCCTAGACTCATTAGGTGGATATTACTACTGCAATAATTTGACTTAGAGGTAATAGATAGAAAATGTACTGAAAACCAGGTTGCAGATCATTTATCTAGGCTAGAGAACAATTTTATATGCCATGACATTTTAGATATTAAAGAAGAATTCCCTAATGAGAAAATTTATATGCCACAACAATTCCGTGGTACGCTGACATTGTCAATTTCTTGTTAGTGGTATTTTACCTTATGAATTGAACAGTCAGGGCAGGAAGAAATTCAAGCATAATGTCAGGTTCTACTTCTGGGATGAGCCATATTGTTCAAACAATGCGCCAATCAAATAATTCGACGTTGTGTCCCTGAGGAGGAGCAAAGAGATATTATACACCATTTCCACATAGCCCCTTGTGGAGGACATTTCAGAGTTACGATGACTGCTGCTAAGGTCCTACAATCAGTCTTTTATTGGCTGTCATTGTTCAAAGATGCTCACGAGTTTTGCAAAGCGTGTGATAGATGCCAGCATACTGGGAACATTTCCATACGACATGAAACAACATTGCAAAACATTCTGGTGATCGAGCTCTTTGATGTGTGGGGTATTGACTTCATGGGACCATTCCCATCTTCTTTTGGAGACTGTATATTTTTTGCTGTGGACTACGTATCTAAGTGGGTTGAAGCTATTGCCACACTGACGAATGACTTTAAATTATGCTCAAGTTCCTTCAAAGAACATCTTTACCCGATTTAGAGCATCGAGAGCCATCATCCGTGATGAGGGCACTCATTTGATAACATGCTAACTACCAAGGAATTATAAAATATGGAGTACGACATAAAATTACCACGACATATCACGCACAAACCAATGGGCAAGCTGAAGTGTCCAACCGGGAAATTAAGCAAATCCTAGAGAATGTGGTGAATCCTAGAATGAAGGATTGGTCCCCGAAGCTGGATAAAACGCTTTGGGCTTATCAGACAATATTCAAAACACCTTTGGGAATGTCACCTTTCAAGATTGTATATGGGAAAGCATGCCACCTACCTGTGAAGTTCAAGAATAAGGCTTATTGGGCTATCAATAAGCTGAATATCGGCGCACAACTAGTTGGGGAGAAAAGATTACTCGATCTGAATGAAATAGAAGAATTCTGAGCATAAACATATGAAAATGCTAAGCATTACAAGAAAAAACCAAGAATTGTATGATTGAATGCTTTTTCCAAGGCATTTTCATATTGGCCAGCAGGTGCTCATTTTCAACTCGAGGTTGAAGCTCTTTCCTGGCAAACTTAAGTCACGATGGTCCGTTTGAAATACACCTTGTCTACCCTCATGGCGCTGTTTATATCAATAATATAGATGATGTGCCCATTTTCAAAGTTAACATCCAGTGTCTAAAGGCTTATCAAGGAGCTCCTCCCTTGCGTGACAAATCAACACTCTTCTTGCACGATGTTGGAGTCTGCTAAGCATTTTGAAGATGCCAATACATTTTGGATTTACTCCTATGCATAAATAACAATTTATTTTGTTTTTTTTATTACTTATATAATACTTTATATTCAGTTTCTCTCGGTAATTATTTTATTTTGCATTTTTTTAAGTCCCACACAGCAGGCATGTGATGATCTACAACTAAAGAAAGGAGTGGGCGGCAACAAGACAAAATAGGAGGGAAATTTTTCTTATCTTTTTACTTTTTGAATTTTTAGGGTTATTAGGGTTCACTTTTCATTTATTATTTTGTCTTTTTTCCCCAACCAACACCCCATCCACCCATTAAATAACTTTCTTTTCATTTCTTTTACCTTATTTATATCTTTTACTCTCTCACTTAATCTCCTTCATTTCTTCTTCTTCCCTCCTTCAAACCGAATGCCATAGCCAAAAACCTTCAAGATTTTTCATTTTTTCTTTATTTTTTCAACTAAACCATGGTGCGCTCACGTCCCTCAAGCATGACTCCATCATCTCCATTGAGTTTCATCGACAAAGTGGTGCCAGAATGATTTCAAGGGCTAAAAAGCCGCTGAGTTTTCTTTGAGTTAGGCTTTGTTTTTTTCGACGATGAAAATGTCGACCTTGGTAGTGATGTTATGGACATCGTTCACCACATCATTGGAAAAAATTTGCCAAGCATCCGGGGAACGTGAATGACTCACTGGTGAATGAGTTTTATGCCAACTTAACTGAACCAAATCAACATGCCGTGGTGGTTCATGGTATTTCTATTTGCTTTACCTCTTCATATATTAATCATTATTTTAACTTACAGGATATTGTTGATAACCACACCACATTCGTAAAAGGGGCAGATAATGAGACTTACCATGGCATATTGGAAGACCTCTATTTTTCAAACACACAGTGGAATGCCTAACAAGTCAGCCGAAGAATGGTGGATCGAGAAAGGATACAACCGAGGGCTAAGTTGTGGAATCATTTCATGAAGCATAAGCTTCTCCCTACTATCCACAACACCACGGTCTCACTGCAGAGGATGCTTTTGTTGCACTCTATTTTGGTAGGGTGTTCCGTTGACATAGACAAGATAATTATGGAATAAGTTCATACTTGTTTGAAGACACCTGCCAGTGTCTTGGTATTTTCAAACCTCATTATGACTCTCTACTATAAGAAGAAGGTGCCAGAAGGGCAGGTTGATGAGATATTTCCTGGGCTGTCTGGTATTACAAAGGACAAGCTCCCTATGTTACTTGGATTCAAGGAAAACAAGGGAAAAGAAAAAGAGGAGAACACTTCCTGTGCTGATACAACCCATAATGCCAGGGAAAACTAAATGCCCTATAGGAGGTCACTAAGCAAACCTAGAGCATGTACAACAGCTGACCAGCAATATAATGGCCTTCTTTGCTTATGTAAAGCACCAAGATGAGTTTGTCATGAATACTTTCATGGAGATTCTCCCACATGTTAATCTTGATATCCCAGTCTTCCCTGATATGCTATTGCACCATCTGAGGGATCGAGGAATCGGAAGATGCTCACCAGCCCGCTGATGATGAGGAACCAGCTGATCCTGATCTATTCCACTCAGTGTCAGCAATCAAATGTCAAGAAACTGAGCTCCATCTCTCAACCGTACCAGCAACCCATAGAGCCACTTGAAGACGAAAAATCAGAAATGCCACAACAAATTCCTCTGCGAATGAGTAGACACCAATTGAAGAAAGTGTTTAAACGTGAGGAGCCTCAACTATCCCCGGTCCCAAAAGGTCTTAGGACCCTTGCTGCACTAGCATCAGATTTTGAACATTTCATCTCCATATAATTATGCAAACGCCCACGTCGTACGACCGCCGCACCACCACAAGCATAAAGTCAATGTACCTTGCATTACATAGCATGTAGTCTAGTTTTACTTAGTTTTTATTTAGCATTGAGGACAATGCTTCTCTCAAGTTTGGGGGAGGTAGGGTATCTCAAATCATTGCATGATAGTATTAGTATAATTAATATGCCATGACATTAGTAAGTGTTCGAATTAGTTTTCTGGAATAAATTAAGGATGACTGATGATGATGAACTCTTTATGGCTAGAATTGAATGTACATGACTATTGAGGATGATAGAACCAACTCTAGGACTTGCTTCTTTGAAGCCTTTGCATACACAATTGTATATTTTCCATGCTTAAGGAACTTATAAATTTTTATAAGAGAACTCTTACATGCCTTGGCATGAAACTTTGATAATGAATGATGAAAACCCCACATAATTTTTTTTGAATGAAATTGTGAATAAATGCTTCGACATATCTGTGGAGGGATACTCTGCTATGCCATGACATTGCCTGGAAACTACATTTAAATAAAAGGTAGCCACAACATATGAGTGAATGAAAGTAGTCACAGAATGACTCTACCTGACTAGCTCAGGGGTGGAAGGTATGTTCCCTTTCACCTAGAGTGTAGGATGGTAGGTGTGATTGGATGACTCCCCTCATAGCAGTGTTAAAAAAACAACGTAGGAGTAAATTTGTAAATGTCGTGGAAAAAAAGACCTTGCTTAGAAATTTTCTAGATTTGTTAAGCATGGACTTGATACAATCACACGCACACACTCACAAAGGATCTTGCCCTAGGGGACAACACTTGATTTCTCAAACTAGTCTAGCACGTTGAAGCCAACTGTTTTGAGGGCTGAAATTTTATCCCATATAACTATCCTGAATCTGAACTTGCCATGGTATTTTTATTTTGCTTAATACTATCCATTGCTTGAGGACAAACAATAACTTAAGTTTGGGGGTGTGATAACTCCGTAAAAATGCCATATTTAAGGCCTTTTCACTTAGGTTATTGACTATCTAAGGGCTCATATAGGATCATATATATGCATTTAGGAGCATATAGTTGCATGTGGTGGAAATATATTTTTCGCGGTATTTATTTTGTAAACGATAATGCGTTATGGGGAAGGTGTTTTGTTTGATGATGTGCAGGAATTGAGAGCAAAGATAAGCAAAAGGGAATTGTCGTGACATGATAAGACTGCTGAACATAATGCAAATGCCAAATCGGACGGCATTTTGGAAACGAAAAGGATAAAAGATGATATTTTTATGAGCCAGCTGTCTTAGTCTTCACGTGCCCTCAACTGGTAGGAAACATCTACCACCTAGGTCATCTGATTCTGTTGGGACCACACTCAGCTTCAATATGATCCTGTCTGGTCCATGCCCAGCTACCCTAGAGGGGACCACTGCCACAGTTGCTCATACCCTCACGTGAAAGGAGCCTGATCGGGGTATCCTATGAATTTTAACACAAATTCCTAGGTTTATTTTTCCCATATGAATATGAGATGAAGCCACCAAGAGAAAGAGACTTTTAGTCACGCCGTTTGATCTTAATTTTAGAGAGAAAAAGGTCTTTCTTTTTTCCGTAAATCATCTTTACCGTGACATTCCTCTATTAACAAGCTAGAGGGTGTGGTGAGCTAGGCGTTCGAGAGGAGCTAGCAAGCTGGGCAGTTCATAGTGGCCAAGGGGAGCTCTGGCAGTGTACGTCGAAGGCTTTTCCTCTTTCCCTCTATTATTTGCACTCTTTTATCTTATTTGGGTTGTAAGGAATGAATTTACTTATTGTCTTATTGCTTGGAATATTTGAACCCGACCATGAACTAGTCTTATTTGGTGGGAGTTCCTTATGGTTATTTAAGTTTTATTTTAATGGATGGTTGTTTTTGTATGTTGTTATTTGTTTTGTTTATGATGTTTAATTCCTTAAGGTTGTAAGAGCTATGAGAATAGTCATTCCTTAGGAGATTGCTTAGTGTTCGAGAGAATGACTAAGTAGTATATCCTTAGTGTTCGAGAGAACTAGGGAGGATCCACATAAGCAAGGGGTTCTATGTAGTAACTAGGCCTAATCCAACCTTAGACATAAGCCTAGGATTTCAATCGACTAAAAAGAGTAGTGCTCGGTCTAGAGGTTAGATGTTAGTACTGCTGTTAAAAGGTATTGTCGTGATATATCCTGTTATCTAAACCAATATGATCACTGCACTTTGTAATGGCAATAGGTTTTGCCATGGTATCTTGAATCTTTCGAGTCCCTTGACTAGAGATAGCGTAGGGCTACATTAGTAACTCTGCTTGGCAGATATGGCATAGAAGTAAGACCATCCTGAGAAGTAAACTTAAGTTTCCTAAGTGACTATTGTCATTCATTCCCATAGTAACTTGTTGTGTGAGAAGTCTAAAGTCCTTAGAATCAGATCCAGTGTTTACAATTAGTTTAGCCTTTACATTTTCATTTGATTGCAATAAACACAATTTAATTTACCATGAAATTTCTATTTTCTACCATATTTCATTACACCATCATTTCATCTCCACCACGTACATTTTATTTGCCACGACATTCTCATTTGTAAATAACATCACTATATACTTAGGTAAAATAGTAAATTGTTGTGATTAAACTTATAAATTTCCTCCAATCCATGTGGATACTATACTCACTCATCACTATATTACTTTTTTGATTATATATACTTGCACATATTTTCGCGACCATATATAGTAGTCACAATTCATGGACAACTGGCAGAATCTTTTTGCTTCGACGAAAGTTTACTCATTTCCGAACAATATTACATTTTCGTGGAAATAGTTTCTAATTTTTCCACCTTTCTCTTCTTTGTGAAAATATCTTTTAGAAATTTGGCATAGGAAGGCATCTGCTCAATGTCTTGAAGTAATAGAACAATTATATGTAGCTAATCAAGGACATCACAAACTTTCTGAACTGATTCTCTTCATTATGTTTCTTCAACTGTTGAGGGAAATGTGGTGGAGGTCTAACTTCATCTGTTTCAAGTGGTGAAACAACTTTTGCCTTGGCAAATAATTTTTCACCATTAGTGTGTTGACTTGTTGAACCCTCGTTTCTTTCCTTCTCCTTAGCTCGTTCTGTGTGTTCAAAAATCTCAGCTTGATTTTTAGTTTTTCATGTGTGGTGCCTTAGCTAAATTTTTCTGGTTGCTCTCCCCCAAACTTATCTTCAAGATTAATCTGAGTACCACTCCTCAACATGAGTGCACTGCATTTCTCCTTTCCAAGAGGCGTAGTGAGTTGAGTGTTGCTAGGGAGACTTCTTTGTGGGTGTGAATGTAATGTCGTGGCAATTTGTCCCCCTTGATTCTCCAATTCCCTCAATGATGAGCTATGGCTTTGTAATAGAGCTGCTTGGCTTTGCAACAGATTTCCTTGATTCTTGATTATTGATGAGTGTTTATGTATCAAGGTCTTTGTTGAAGCCATAAATCTATTGTTGAGGCCATAAATCCATGCAATGAAGCTTTAAGAGTGTTAGAATTTAAAGAAGATGTGTTACCTTTATTATTACCTTGCCATGCCATCTATTGAATTTGCGAACTGAGAATTTAGAAACGTTTTGTTGTGGCCTGTTAAAATTGCTTGCATAATTGTTATTATTATTCCCTTGATTACCCCATGAAAAATTTGGATGTTGTCACCATCCAGGATTGTATGTATTAGAATAGGGGTTGTTGTTGTTACTTCTATTGAAGTTGCCCACGAAATTGATGGACTCTAGATTTTCTGGGCATTCACTCTCATGATTGTTTCCTTGGCATAAAATGCATGTTGGGTTAGTTGCCTTAACTTCTTTCACCTCACTCGAACGTTGTAAATTTTTAAGCATGTTTGTTATAACAGAAAGTTGGGCAAAACTGAATCCTTATGTCAAGTTATATGCCCCAGATATTTTTCTGTCGGTTCCAAGCCTTGTAGAGGGGAACTGATATTCATTATTGGATATCCGATCGAGGCTATCAAAGGCTTTCTCGGGTGATTTATCGAGCAAAATGATATTTACCGACGCATCTAACATCATGCGAGTATGGATTGACTCCATTGTAAAACATCAGGACTTGATTCCAGTCGTGGAATCTCTGGTTAGTGCACTTGCAAAGCAAGCTTTTATATATGTCCCAACACTCATACATAGATTCCTCATCGTCATGGCGAAAACTTGAAATGTCATTACAGATCTGGTGTGCATGTTGGGCGGGTTATAGCGAAGTAGAAAACTTTTACATAAGTCAGCCCAAGATTCCATTGATCTAGAAAGGACTCGACTAAGCCAAGCTCTTGCTCGGTCACGTAGAGAATAAGGGAACAATTTAATCTTTAGCACATCTTATTGCACTCCTTGTTGCCTGAATGAATCTACACTTCAAGAAAGGCATGGACATATTGTCTAGCATCCTCATTAGGCGAGCCACCAAATTGACTGATGGAGTTTAGCATGTTGAACATCACTGATTTAAGTCAAAATGGGTTACTTATATTTCAGATGCCATGATTCCAGGGTTGAGATCGTCAAGAATTTGATTCAAGTGATCTCTTATTGCTCGTGGTCTTACAGCATCTCTAGGAAGATTATTTACCGCGACATCGGGATCTGCCTAATCTTGCATATTATTGTCAACTTGATACTGCAGTCGATTCATATAATCTCTGGCACGTTGGTTACGTCGCCTTTTTCTGAATGACTGCTTGATCTCAGGGTCAAATGGTTCTAATGGTTTACTAACAGATCTCATGGTCATGTAATGACAAAAACCTTCAAAATAAAATAAGAAAATAAACAAGTTAAACTAACTAAATAAAATGTGACAAGAAATAAAAATTTGTTATGGCAGAAATTATAAAATTACTCCAGTTGCTAATCCTCGACAACGACGCTACAAACTTGAACGCTATGAATGTATATTCTAAGGCAATCAAATCTATACAAGTATACACAAATGCAAGTAATATAGTAGTAAGTATAGTTATAGTCTCCTCAAGGATTGGTGGGAATTATTGATGTTTTGTTATAGCTAGAGCTAGGTATCATGAACTAGTCCTAAAATTCGTGTCGAAACAAAAACAAGTAGTACTAAAGGAAATAAATGAATAAGAAAGTATTGTCTAGGAAAAAATTATTGTGAAGTATGGTGTGTAGAAAAGTTTAGTCAAGGCAAGGAAAAATTGTAAAGTAACGAATCAAATTATTAAGGCAATTAAAGTGTTGGTTTCAATATATTCAGAGAAACCTCAAACAAAAATTTCTTTATGGAGCACTTAGGTTGGTTTTGCTAAGGCGGTAGCACATTGTGTACATTATATGTGGCACTGTTGTACAAAGTATAGAGGAACTTTTGAGTGCATACTACTATTTACTGATGAGGCACCAGGGTGCATATTGTGTATACTTATCTAACTCATGTACCTTGAATTCTTTTTAGATATACACTGGGCTGTAAATATGAATTATGAAAGTACTGATTTTATGTGATTAGTTAATTTAATTGATAGATTAAATTTGGAAATTTAAACAAACAATTTTTACTGGTTTTCAATTGTAGAATGTTTGTAAATGTTGTGTGACATCTTTGATTCGTATTCGACCACGTATACGGGTTAAGGGTGTTACATTACTTATACTCTTATACATAATATGAGGAAGACTTGTGATGGGTCAACCTCGAATGATTTGAAAAGAAAATGATTTTAAATCGTACTTACTATTTTCATATTATTTTGCTAATGGTATGAATGATTTAGGGTATGAACTGCCCAATGTATTGTTATACGATATTTTGATATATTAGTATCGATGGATACTTTTATATGTGAATGGTATATGAATTTGATAAAAGTTCATCGTATGTGCATTGATAGTTATGGTACAATTGGCATGCATGAGGTGGAGTGTTTATCAATTGATTCTGTATAGGTACATTTGTGTACATCATAGTGACATGATACATTTTGTATCACGTATATGATATGTTCCTACATGTATATGATGTTGATGCGATCTTTCTTAATTATAGATACAATGTTGTTGTGTTCTACAATACATGTACACTCATATGGCA